>NC_092078.1:4172500-4495000 GCF_039877785.1 Chaetodon trifascialis
GAGATGTTACATGTCCCGACGCCTCATTAAAAATACGTTTTTTTGTTGCTTGTTGTTGAAACTCAGCTCATGTGCTGATATGACACGTATGAAACAAATTTAACGTAGTTTGCAGAAACGTACATTGCAGATATTTTATTTTGGGAACCAGACTGGACGAAAAAGCATCAAAACTTCCTTCAGCACACTTTTCTTCTCAAAAACACCTTTAAATGTTCAACCTCTGTTTGTTGTGGGCTGTTTAGCTGTTAGCATGTCTGGCCCCAGTTATGTTTGTGTGCATGAGTATCAATATCCACCAGTTTGATTACTCGAGTTATGTGTCAAAAAGATTACTGACAAGACACATTGTGCACGTTAAATAGATGCAGAAACCTTCAGTTTATGGGCCCGTCATGTCTTTATCAGTGTTTAATAGAACCAAACATGACGTATCTAGTGTCACTTCTCCAGATTGCTGATTTTGGTCTCATGAATAGGATTTTTAACCGTCATGTTCCACAAGATAAGCAGCCTGAGGAATTAGACGATATGGAGGATGTTTTCCTGTCGTTCTCCGGCTGATTATCTCAGTGTAAATCTATTTTCTGACAGTGCTCAAACTTCTAATAGATATCTTTCGATCTGCTTTTTGTTGTTCCCGCTTCGGAGAGAACAGCCATCTCTCAAAGGTCCAGGAGTGTCCCTGAACACATCACGGTTTAGATCCTCAAAAATCGAGTATTTGAGAGGAAACGGGGCCCGGCGGCGTTTGCTCTGCCGATTCGCTCGATATCCTTCCCCTTCAGGATTCACAGGATAAACACATGACTGAGTCGCTGCTTTTGTCTGAGTGTGGAAAAACTCGTTGAGTGATAAAGCTTATCAGAATATTGGAAAATCAATGGAATCCCACAAGGACTGGGAGAGGGAAAATAACAGAGAAACGGTATTTATGTTGGGAGAAGCCTTTGCTGTTTGAGATAAGACTCCTTCATTGTTCTGTGAGTGAAATCAAACGGCCATCGCGATAGACACGAGGTCGCTTACAGGTTGGCTCTGATGGGCAGAATAGAGACTTCACGAAGTGGAAAACTTTATGATAATGACCCTCAAAGACAATTTTACCACTTAACCTTTAGTAATGAAAAGGCTCTTTGCTTGTGGATGCCTGTTTGTTGTTTCTGTATGACTTTTACTTCAGGAAAGTAATGTGGGTGGTATGATATTATGGTCCTCATATTAACCTTAAATGAACATAAAGTGGCTAAATTACTGCAAAATGAACATGAAATTGCAATTTAAACACAGTTTAGTTTGGTGATAGTTCTGCTATTAAGAATTTTATTGTCATTTTACCCTATCCTATAAAAGGGGAAAATTAATGTTTTGGAGACAGAAACATGGTCTTTCTACTCTGAAGTTCACAATGTGCCACAACGAGGGAAGAAAACTATCAATCGACTGCCGCAGTGGAAATATTTAACTCATTCGTCTGTGTGTGTGCATCTTTGTCACGATCTGCCTATGAACCGCTTTGTGCCAATGACAAAATGTGACCTGTTTGAATAATTGATTTAAACACCTGTGGCATAAGCAGCCAATCATATTTGGTCCGTGAGCTAGTCTTGCAGAACTAATTGGTTTACATTTAATGCTGAGCATGTGCAAGGGCGCTTCGTCTCTCAGTGCTAAAGTCAATGAAGGAGAAAGAGAACAACGACCCACTTCCCTGATGAAATAAAAATAATTTAAACAAATGCCTCACCTTGAAAACGCTTTGTCATGGTTCAGGCAGTTTGGAAGCCACCACGTTGGAGTGCAGGCGGCCTCTGCTGTGTGCATGTGCACGCAAGCTAAGTATGTTTTTAATATGTGTTGGTGTGTGGTTTTGCCTCCTGTCGCTGCTGCTTTGTTGCATCCCATTTCAATAAATTATCCTCAACCTTCCCCTTGACTCAGCCTGTCTAACACTTCCGTTCCATTTGTCCAGCTGGGACAACCTCGGGGACAGACGCCCAGGAAGCGAGGGATCGGAGCCGCTGACCTGATTAGTTTGATGAAACCTGGACTGGAATTGCAAATGAGAGAGGAGCGGAGCAGAGGTGACAGGCAGGGAATAGGAGTGAAACCCTGGATCGCTGTTCGGGTTAAGACCCTGGATCGGCAACAACTGGTTTACCCTCAGAGACATGGAGGGACAACTGGAGGCAACACGAACGGTGTGGGAGACGTCTGCATGTGTGTGTTTTCACCCCAACGGAGTTAAGATGTTAAGACGTGTTTTGCTTCAAGCTGTTCGCAGAACCACTCGCCGCTATGAGCTCCATTTGGATGAGTCATGTTCTGGTTGCGCCATGCAGAGAGAGTCGGGTCTGTTGTTAATATTCTTCCTCCGGCCTGCAGACGCACAGCAGCAGTTCCTAATGTTTAGCTGAGACACATGGAGAAAGTGTTTGAGTGCTGTCGAGAGTCCTGTCCTCACTTCTTTTAGTTTAGACTTGCTTACGGAGTTGCTCAGAGCCGATGATAAGCACTTCTGTTAGTTTTTTGGCAGTGTGCAGCTCTGTGGTGTGGCCATCTTTTCGCATTCAGGGGTTTTAATGGAGAGATATAACAGAGAAATGAGCTGCTATGTTGATTACAGCATATACGGAGAGAACAGAACTGGTCCAAGAATTGACCCTTGAGGTACTCCACATGCTGTCTCTGCAGAGGAGGAGATGAATCAATCAAGTGAGACATCAAAGTTTCTATTTGTGGATAGAAGAAAACAATCCTTAAGTCGTTCATTAGCATGTCGAAAGCTATGCAAAGGTTAAGAAGCACCAGTGCAGAGCAGCGTCCAGAGTCTGCAGCCATTAATAAGTCAGTCTTAACCCTCATTGCGATGTAGCTTGTTATTGAACGATTCCAGGAGTTGTTTCAAAACCAGTTTTTCAAGAATTTTAGAAATGTGAGATGGGTCTAAAATGTTTTAAAACTATTGGATCAAGGTCAAGGCCTTCAGCATCGTAATAATCTGAGACACATTCAGAGCAAAGGGAGCTGTTTAAAATTCAGAGCAGACTGGGGGCTTACTTCCCCATCACCTCTCCAAAGAGAGAAGACGATATCTAAAAAATCAGCATGGACAAGGAAGACTCATTGGAGAAGCTGGAAGGGCGATGTTTGCTCAAATTTGGTGAAATTTGCCGAGAGAGGTTTCTCACAGTCAGCAGTCGATGAATCAGACAGACGAGTGGTGAGACGCGTGCGAAGGCGACAAATGGTTGTAAATAAAAAGAATCCAAATTGCGCTGATTGGCGGTTATTAACTCTGAGAAATAAGAGGAATACCGGCTCAGAGGAGAGGTAGAGAGGATTGTTCTTTGTCATGATGGGAGCTTATTGGAGCAAGTCGATGAGGACGGTCATGGAAGAGGGGGTATGACTCATAGGGGAGAGGATAACGTGAGGTTTTTCTCAAATAGACAAGTTTTCAGCCTGCAGTAGAAAGAGAGACAGAGAGATCCTGCTGTTCTGATGGAAGGTCATTCAACCAGCGGAGGAAGAGGAGTCACGACCAGTCTCACATTTGGTATAATGAGGGAAGTAAACCATCTGCTGGGGAGGATTTGTAAAAGAGAGCAGCTCAGTCACCTACAACACAGCGTCCCTCCCCGGAGCTGCCACAGACTTGGATACAAACTCGCCAAGAATTTTCTGCAAAGGGCAAAGTGAACATTGTACCTGAGTTTTGATGTTATTCACTCTGAAGTTACCTCAAGTTCTTCGTGCAAACACGGCACAGATTGCACACTTCAGATTTTAGAATAACCAGTTTTTGTGTTTTATATCCACCTCTAAAACATGGCTGATTTAAAGATATCGTCGTCATATCATACTGATTCTAAGCAGGTTTTCAGTCGATATTTATGCAGTGGACAAAGGAAACGGAGTAGCTGCTCACAGCTGGATGAAACGAGAGCAAATCCATGGGTGGTCATGAAGCAGTTGCAAAAAGACAGATTGAAATCAATGTCACATTTATCATTTCCTGTTCGTACATAAAAGGTAAGGTATGTTGATATTGAAGCACACTAACAGCTAAAATCGGACACTAGGAGGATCAGTATGTAGTACATTTACTGTAGAATCCTAAAAATCCCACACTGTCTTTAACAAATCATTGGGAAGTTTGGGGATTCATATTCTTATGAACACATACTTTGATGACCTCCTATCTCTAGAACAGCTGCTTGGTTATTTGCTTATATTTAGTACCCTAATATCATCTCCTCATGCACCATCAAGTCGCACCTTTGTATTCTTTCCCTGGAGCTTTTTAACTCCCCAGCCCTGTTCTTTGCTCTGTCCATTTCCTCTTGGGGAATAAGAGCAGGGGATGACTCACCTGTTTTAGAGATGCAACATAAATAGCCCCACTGTCTTCTCGACCTCATCCTGCGTCTCAATTGGTCCCCAAACTCTCTGCCCCCTCTCCTTCCTCTCTGCACTTTTGTCTTCAGATGTGTGGCGAGGAGATAAAGGCGCTTTATTTTTAGCCACGCAAGCAGCATACAAAGAGTTTCACTCCAAAATGAGACATCCACCATTTGAAGCCCCGCCGTCTTGAAAGTGAAGCACATCCCGAGACGCTAGTTATGCATCACCTTTTGTTATTACTCTGTTTTTGAAGCTGGAATCATCTGCAATTGCGAAGCACAGGTAAATTTCAGGTAGCAAAATACTTCAGATACCAGAGCTGCTTCGTCTCCCACACAGGTCACACATTTTCACACGCACGTTTCTCCGATTTTGGAGATGCTTCACATTTTTGAGCCACTGTTTAAATATCATTCTGCTTTTTGAAATGTCAGTTTTGCTGTTTTTCTTTTTCTTTTATCCCACGTGACCTATTGAAATTTAAAAAAAGTCTCATATGCAAATGACATTTCATCAAGACGGCGTCAGGAAAATGACTAATAAATCATTATTATACAACAACACACTCAAAATAAGTAGGTCAATGTAAGAAAGCAGCTTTTCATGAGCTGATAAAGCTCGGCTACACACTTTCTATTAAACAGTGAAATTCTAGAGGTGACTGTAACAACACATCGACTGTCCGCTAACAGTTTGCAAGCGAGCTATGGAGAGCTTTTTGGACTGAGTAGCGCTAGCATGTTAGCGATTAGTTTGCAGCTAGTAGTTAACCAGCTCAGCCATTCATGTATGTGTTGCAAGCTGTGCCTTAATGTTTCATTTATTGCTCCTGTTCTTACTAAAATAATAATATTGAAAGAATTAATTTGCTATATTTCGCACATTTGGTGAGCTGATAATGCTCAGTCATGCTAGCACTTACTGTAAGCTAATTGTGGAGCTAAATCAGCTTTTTATCACTTGGACAAAATAAGCCTGAGCTAATCTTTCACAGTGAGATATGTTTCTTTGACAGCGCTAAATGTGGGAACAGAGAGTACAAAACAGGAAGTCACCTTATTAGTTAATTGCGCCATTACATTTTCCGCAAGTCTGCTCTTTTTTGTAAGAACTGCTTCACAAAAAACATGGTTTGCAGTGATGGGACAGTAACTGACAGTTAGCAAAGGCAGCTAGCTTGACGAGCTATTTTGACTGAGTAGCGCTAGCATGTTCCTGGCTAGCCAGTGTATTAATGGTTAACTTGCAGCTACAGTATTTGCTAACTAGCGCCAGCTGTCAGTCTCTATGTTGTGAATTGTGTGTGAACTTTTGTGCGACTTTCTTTCATGATCAGGCAAATGTAATGTATTGTTGCTACCTGCTGTTAATTTGATAACATTTACGTTTATTCAACGGACTTTAAAAATGTTCATCGTAGCCTTAAAAGTAAAATCACTGAATGTATTTGTGATGGCAACGGATCAGCATCCAAACATGAAATATTCATTGTTTCAGCTCCTCAAATGTGATAATGTGATGCTTTTCTTGGCTGCTTATGAGCTGAATATCTTTAGGTTATTGACTGCTGTCAGATGAAACTAAGACGCAAACTGACCATATTTCATCGGCCTCCCATTTTGAAGACAGACCGATGAATTAATTCTGAGCATAACCATCAGGTTGTTAGTCATGATTTATTGCTAACTCCACCTCAAAGAAAGGCAGAAAATATCATAATGTACTTTATCTGCCCACACACACTCTCACAGGCTTCACAATAAATGCTCAGACAAATAGGCCAAAGTGATTAGCAGATGCCGACATGCTGCAAAACCCTCCAAGAGATGCATGGTGTCCCTCTTAAATGAACGCTGTCACTCACACACACACACACACACACACACACACACACACACACACACACACACACACACACACACACACACACACACACACACACACACACACACACACAGTCCAAATAGATAAGCAAGCCATTCCAACTGTGTGAGTTTATTCTTCCCTAACATGAACTCTCTCTCTCTCTCTCTCTCTCTCTCTCTCTCTCTCTCTCTCTCTCTCTCTCTCTCTCTCTCTCTCTCTCTCTCTCTCTCTCTCTCACACACACACACACAGAGTCCACAGGACAGTCAATTTTCCGTACATAGTGACACAGATTGTAATCATCCACAGACATGACATGCATTTTAATGGAAATCTGGCTGAACACAGTGCAATGCTTACAGCAAATAGCCTCAAGATCTGTGTGTGTGTGTGTGTGTGTGTGTCTCTGCCTGCCTGCCTCCATGTGTGATCCTCTATCTCGTTCAGTAGCCGCTCAGGGAAAATGTGACTTGAATTCTGATGCGTTTAATTGAAACCTGTTTTATCCTCCATTTACCACACTCATCTACGGAGGATTATAGATGGAGACAGGAGGACGAGGAGGTGGAGGAGGAGTGGAGGAGAGGGACAGATAAAAAGGCTGAAGGGAGGAGGCGGAGAGAAAGTGTGAGAGGCAGGGAAGGGAAGATAAGAAGAGGAAATGGGAAGCTTTGCAGTATTAGCATGCGTGTTATTAGCATTAGTCATTTTATTACGTCGTTGGAAACATATTATGTTAATTGGTAGTTTTCTGCCATTGTGTTTCTTCATACTGACCTCCTGTCAATCAAATGGGGGTGCTGTTGCATCATATGTCTTGTTGTTTTCTGTAGGTGGAGCTCCTCTCTTTTCTTTTCGCATCAGTTCTGTGTTTTCTTTGGACGCCTCCCTTCAGATTTATGTTCACAAATAATACATTAATACGCTTTGAAGCACAGTATCCATGCTTTCACCACACTGAGCTCTGCATTTTCTCTGCATCCATCGTACTTACCTTTATTGAGCGATGGTGCACCAGTGTATTTTAGCCAATAACACACTGTAATTGTGAGGACTGAGCTTTGATGTGGGGTGATGGTGATTCATACCAACCAACAGGAGAACTGACATGGACAACGAGAGCCTTTTTTCAGGCTACAATATCCCAAAAGTTACAACATTTAGCTCTAAGATAGAACCCCGTGATTTCCACAATGCAGAATTTGTTAAGATTAGATAAACTTTATTAATCCCTCGCTGAGGAAATTCAGTTGTTACAGTCAGCAAAGTCTAAAAAGGATGCAGAATATACATGTACATTATGTACATGATTATAAGAATACTGTTGCTGATATTGAATTGCACAAACATGGATAATAAATAGTGTTTGCACAATTGTAAAGTAGTAAAAAACAGTGGAATCAACTGTAAAGTGTGGAAATGGACAAAATGTAGATGCAATTTCTAAAACTTAGGTGTTTTTTTGGGGGTATTTACTTGCTGAAGGGTGAAACTTGAAGGTAAACATTCAAAGATTCGGCTTCAGATTCAGTGGATGTGATTGAGAGTTTGATGGCCATTTTTCACATTTCCATATAAACTAGGCTTGTTGGAATATGAGATGACAGAAGTTGAACATCAGATCAAGCTGCTGATTTCAAAGCTTCGCTTACTTTTCTGGGTAAAAATATCAGTTTGTGTTGCATTGAAGCATTTCGGTTAAATTTCCCTTTCTGATATTCTGTGTGTGTGTCGCTGCCCTGCGAGGATCACTCCCCTCTGGTCTTTCACTATAAATACCCCCCCCCGTTTGAGAGACCGAAACTGAAGACGACAGGTGGAGGCGGACTGAAAATGAGACGGACACGGCGTGTTAATGGAGGCTGTCAGGGCAGGTACTTCCTCTGTAGCTCCCCCGTGTGTGTGTGTGTGTGTGTGTGTGTGTGTGTGTGTGTGTGTGTGTGTGTGTGTGTGTGTGTGTGTGTGTGTGTGTGTGTGTGTGTGTGTGTGTGTGTGTGTGTGTGTGACTCAGCATGTGAGTACATCTGATCGCACAAGATCAATCTCTATTATAGCTCCTGGCATGCTCACGGACTGCGTGTGTGTGTCAGAGTGTGCGTGTGTGTTCATGTCACTTTTCTGGTTTTCACTGGCGTTATTAGCACCAAGTGTGTGTGGCTTGCGTGTGCGTGACACCTCAGACTAATTGCATTAGCGCCAATTAGTGATGCAGGAGGCTGACAAATATCTTGCTACATGTATCAATTATTGCAAATCCCAGCAGGACATACATGATTAGAGCGGGGATTAAAGGCAGCACTGATATCTGCACGTCTTGAGACGATTGTCTCGTTTATGTTGGAGTTAAAGAGGCGCAGGCTGTCAACATGCAGCTTCTACGGCCTCTGGATGCAAAGTTTACGACTGAATCCGCCTTTATTGGCACGACGGATCACTCACCGCTAACAAATTATTGATTACAGTTTGTTCTTTAACCAATAATGAGACTTAGCTTAAATGTATTTTTCCCGCCACACTTCTGTTTTCACCCTGAAGCAGTGCAAACATCCATCGTCTTCAGGGAACTTTTATCTGATTAAACTACATTCGGCAGGACCCAGTGGAGGCTGCGTCATCTTTTTTTAACGAGAGTTTCGCATCAAATGAGCAGCTTCATGTGTCATTTTCAGTCCTGGTGTAGGAACTGAATCAACTCAATTCTTCAGGAATTGTAGAAATATTCTACTTTGATCCGTCAGTGTGATTTCCTTTAGGGCGTTTCAGGCCTCAAACCTGCAGGTATTGATTCTTTCCTCCTCCTTCTGTCATCCAGATAATGACCGTCCTCTCCCAGCAGCAAAGGTGAAGGTCGTGTGATGGTGTTATTCATGACTTCAGCACCTCAGATCAGGCCTTTTAAAAACGAAACCCTCATAAACTCCTAAAGCGACAGTGACTTGAATTATCTTTTTAAATATACATCCTGTGTTGGGATCTTGAACGGCAAATTCAACGCTGATCTCTTTCACCAGGAAGGCGTTCACACCTTAACACCACTGAGAAACTGTAACCACAAGTGTGTCAGACGCTTGTATAATGTTGAATGTGGAGCAATGATTTTGTACCCTGAACGCATCACGGCTTGCTCTTAAAGCCGGCTCGTCCTGTGTCTCGTCCACGCTGCAGCTAAAGCTAAAGGGAAATAACTGCACCTGTTATGAAATAAAATCCACTGAATGTCTTTCCCCTCATGGTCCTCGCTCACCTCTCACTCACTCTCATTCATAAAAATCCCAAAAAACAAGAGTTCACTGACAAAAGCAGGAGGCTGTCCGATCCGCCCTCACTGAGCCGACATTAGCTCCAGTGATGGATCTTGGAAGAAGCTGGTGAGATCGCACTCATGGTGAATAATTACTGACATTTCAGCTGATGAGTCCTTTCTCTCACGGAGGATTTCTCACAGCGACTGAAAAGACCTTGAAAATCAAACCCAGAAATGTGGTTTTAGAGTCAAATTGCATCTCAGCGCTGCGATTTTCTCTCTATTGAGCCTCTTCTCTGAGCTGGACATCGACTGACTCATCCATTCTTTATATCCACTTTCTGACTGTGCTCTGAACAATGTGCAGATATTCACTAAACACACACACACACACACACACACACACACACACACACACACACACACACACACACACACACACACACACACACACAGATCCTTTCTGTCCTCTCGGGGTGTTTCAGCAGTGCTCGTTTGACAGGCTGGAGGGAGGTGGCAGCGAGCCATTTCTCCTCTGCAAAGGCTGCAAAGACACTGATACACTGAACTTTTCTCCTCGTAAAACCAGCAATTAAATTTGATTTCTTTTCACATCGGCAAAATAATTCTCTGTATTCTGCACTGAAAGCGGTTTATTGTGTCGAAAAGGCTCGGCCGGTCACTTCGCGAGCTGAAAAGCTTCAAGAAATCTTCATCTGTTTCAGTGTTTTTCCACTGTTGTTGGACTTAAATTAGATTTTAGTGGAGAAATCTTTCTCGTTTCCTTCGTAGAAAAATTTCACTCAGTCTTTTGACTCGTTACAGTTCACAGACGAGGCCGAGACCCCAGACTCCACCGTCTTCTTTGTGTTAAAGCTTGTATAAATATGCACACAGTATATATGCAGAGATTGGCTTGCCATTGAATGCAGCAGCTTTGCCAAAGGGTTTTCTTTTCTGCAGAGCACATTCTAGTTTTTCGTTTAGTGTCTGGTGTTAACTGAATCATGTAATATCATGAGCTCAACATTTAAAATGTGCACTTATTTCATGTTGATACCAGAAGTTGTTTTAAATCTACTGCCATTACTATTAATTTTAACTGTTTGCAATTCGTTTTTTTACTAAAAGTGAGACAAGAGAACCGTGATTCTGCAAGCTCTAACATTATTATGTCTGAATAAAATCATTTAGATTGAAAAATTAAATTTTTTAGACGACAGAAACTCAAAAGGCTAATTGGCTGAAGTGATGCATTCAATGTAACTTGATGTTGATAGGAAATACTACCTTCTTCATTCCAAAAATGTAGCCAAAAAAGTGTTAAAATGTTGTACAATATTTGTGAAATGTGTGTGTGCTTGTACACCGTCTGGTTCACGTGGACAGATCAATCATGTGTGCCACAGAAAACATGCATCTGAATCAAATCCCCCGCTGACGTGTAATTAGATGAAAGTAAGTGTGAATCAGTCATGTGTCGTGATCTGACAGCGGGCTGACGGCGTTCCCGGCGTGGAGCTTTTAGATTTACTTCGCTACGGGACGCCGGCGCCCTCCCGTATTCCCGCAGAGCGTGTGTGATACCGAGGTGACTGCGTTTGATTGAAAAGACGAGTACGACTCGCCTCCTTTATTGGCAAATTATCTTTTGGCTCAGTGTGACACCAAAGATTATGTTCGAGCTCCCTTTCAAAAGAGACAATTCACTTTGGGTCCAACATTTTCATTTCCCAGCATGCTTATCTCCCCATGACTTAATAAACCGGTGACATCTGATCCGAGCAGCGTCTGGAATGTGCGATCGGGCTTTTATTCTGAACACAAGAGCTGAAAGTAGTCTGTCGGGTTCATTTGCTCTGTGGCTGTTTGTCACTGCATGTTCTCCTCACGCTGCTGCCTTTACATGTCTTAGCCCATTACCTGCACATGATATGCATCGCTGCTGACCATTTCCCACAGCGCCCAATCTGCCTTTTATGATTTATTCATTATTTTTCATTCAGGGGAGCAGACGGTCGTCCCAGACTGCTGGGTAACAGATCACTGGTCCATTAGTGGATGGACACAAAATGCAAAAACGTCTGGATTGAGTAAGCGGAAACTCCAAAATACTCAAATCTGGCTGTTTGCCACCATAGAAATGTAGGAACCTCTTGGCATTTAAGAGCTTAAATGTGTTTTAACAGGAGAAAACCGTTGACGTTCCTTCCTGTATCCTCAGAGCTGCAGATCTGAATGTTTCCAGCATGGAGAAAAGAAGCTTTGAGACTGATTCGACATGTGCTTAACAATCACTGAGACTGTAAGCACGCACAGGGCGGTCAGCAGCCGTGATGCCGCCTACCGCCAAGCAAATTTTAAGATTGCGAAAGATTTAAAGGACAGAGAATGCAAATTAGACATGTTTGGAGGGAATAAATGAGGCTACGCACAGTGCAGTTTCATCAGACGGTGGTGGTATAAGCCACTGTGATTGCTCTTTCATGTCAGCTGGTCCTGGTCAGAGAGGAAGATTAGGAAGATGAAGAGCATTGTGGGAACATCTGTGAAGACGACGTCAGCGGAAACGGCTTCTTCTTCTTCTTTAGGTTTTGTAGCGGAAACAGCTGATTGGTCATATGAGTTATGTTAAGGACTTATTCAGCACCAACGTGTTTCCATCTCCCGTTTAGCTCAAAAACTTGTCTCGGTGCACAAACACGACCAAAAACACATCCAGGAAACATTCAGCGGATAGTTTTGAGGACTGGCACTCTAACTTTTCAGTTTCCATTTTCCACCTCTGCACGTCTCCTTTCCAGGGGCATAAGTAGCACTGAGGACACTGAAGTCCTGTCCTCCATGGTAATTTAGCTTCTGTGGATGTTTACTAATCCACAGTCCTTTTTGGACCAAAACAAGCACAAACTTTTGACTAATCTAATGCTTTTCTGATGCAGATGAAACATGCATGCTGATGCTAAAGAGACATACTCTTTAAAAAGTAAAACAGACCATAGATCAGTTATATAAACCAGCATTTTATCCAGTCTGGTATGACCTGTAGCTTACGGTGGCTAATGTTAGCAAACTTTAGACAGAAATAGCTGCCAATCAATCTGTAATCATTACTTGTTGCTCTTGTTCAGCCAAAGCCGCAGACTTTCTGTGACATTTCTTCCTGATTCCTGAGTTCAGACAAGACAAAGTGCCTCTCTTTGTGTGCTCCTCCCTCCTGATGAGGAAGATGTGTGTTTATCTCGAAGTATTGATGCTTTGTGGGCGATTTTATGTGCAGCTCCAATCAGCTACGGTTCCCTGGAACTTGCATCAGCATATCATTACGCTGCCAAACACTTTTTTTTCATGTCTGTGCCTATTAGGAGCGTCATCCATCCCCAAAATGTTGCATTACTTCTGTAGGAAATGTCTTATAACTAATGGAGGCAAAATAAATGCGACATTTTCATCCGTAAGTCTGCATGTGTGCGTGTCTGCGCTCAAACCGGGACCTTTCAATCCATTACGGCAAATGAAAACAAAACACCAGTAATGTCCAATCATTTTCCTGCCATCATTCATTCTCATTTTGGATGCTCAGCCATACACACATGCTCAGGACGAGCGCCATTTATCCACCATCGTGCATCCTAATCTATTCTACCCTTTCTGGGGTCCAGACAGTTTAGAAACAAATCTATGAGTCCAGACAGAAGCAACTCGAAATCAATGGACGGACAAATCCACAGTCCCTCTGAGCGTCTCTCCTCCACCAACGGCTCTCTGACACTTGTGGTCAGTTCAAAAGAAATGGTTTATTTGTGGCAAATTTATTAATTAATTTTTATTATTTATTATTTAATTTATTTATTTGTTATTTTTGAAACCAAAAACGAAGCGTGTTCATGCTCTGAAGAGAAAGTGAGAACCATGTGACTTATTTGGGTTTAATGTGATTCATCAATGTCGCTGTTGAGCAATGAAATTTACATTATTTAGTCCATAACTACAAGAATGTGTATAAATGGCTATTTAGAATAACATGCTTTTATTTTGAAGCCCCGTGTGCCATGAACATAATATGTGCATGTGAGGTTTTCTGAGGTCCATTAGTTTAATTTCTTCTCTGTTAAAGTTGTAAATGTAAAATATGACACAGCTGTGTGTTTGTTGTTATCTGGAGCTTCCACTGCACAGCAGTCCCTTGCTGATTTAATGAACTGTGTAATTGGACAAACCTCGGCCCCCCAGGTCCATAAAGTCTGCAAGTGTGCTGGCCCAGCCTTAGCGGAGGTTACACCCTTTCAGTCACCACTCGGGGAATCGCATTTGCTTTGCAACATTCAAATGAGCTTTCAAAAAAGCTTTTAAAACCAGTTTGAGTCATGTTATCTGCATCTAATTAGCAACAGCAGGTACGTTTTCAGGGCAGTGTAATGCAGATCAAATGATATTTTCTGTTAACGTAACGAGGAAATGTTGCAAAAATGTTGCCATTGAACACATCAGCAACTGTTCACAGACAACATCTGCTATCTTTCAACGCCTTAACCTGAACCTTAACCTGAAATCACCTGACCTCAGACAGGAGTCCTGTGCGTCGTGCGTCCGCCATCCACCTGAACAACTCCCTGCGAATGTCATGTTTCATTCGCTCAAAGAAACCGAATCCAGGCGGCGGTGATGTTCATCGCCACATCGTAGCATCAAACAGAATCACATGCATCCTCCATATACAGAGTTTCCTTTCATAACCAAATAGTGTGAGAATTAGTTTTCCCTCCTCATGGCGAGAGCTGGGGGTTGCCACGATGATGAAGAAAACCCAGAAAACATCTGCTCTGTACGCAGCATGACGCCGAAAACTCAGATCTCTTAATTAGCTAAGAAACACTTAAATTCGCTTCTGCAAGTTTCAGTTCTTCAGCAAAGCGCGAGGCCGACAGACTGCGGGCTGCAGAGAACGCGGCACAGAGGGATTGTGGTTCTCCGAAAGTTCCAAACATTAAAGTGGCCCACTCCCACAACCCTCACGCTGAGCCGAAGAGGGTATTAATTATGAATTGACGTGAAGTATTAATTCCACAAACCCGCTGAGCAGCCATCCCTGCATGGGGCCTGTGTTTGGACACTCACACCGCTCAAAGGCTGTGTTTATTCCCACTGTTCTTCATCCTTAAAAAAAGAGGAAATGCTTGTTTCTTGTTGTGTTTTTGGTCATAAAACATTGACTACCGTTGTTTAGGAAAGAGCAAATAAATTCGACTGTTTGTAGGCGCAGAACCTGTTAATGTAAAGTCCCCGTGGCTGCTTCACCGCCAAGAATTACTGAGACTCATTTGCACATTTTAGCTGCAAAACAAAAGGATTTAACGGTTGTAAACACTCACAAAACATACACAAATGACAGCATTACAAATGAATTCAGCCTCTCTGTCCGATCCCGGGGGGGGGGGCTGGTGTCCAATCAAAGTTTTATGGCTCTAAGTCTCTCCTGTCTCTGTTTGGCTCTCGAGTTTTTACATCACAATTTCAGGATTAAATTGCAGGATTGGAGGATTGTGGCGATATTAAAATGATGATAGCCGTCTCACTACGCCGAGAGAACTAATCCAGCGAAAACAAGAGGGAGGAAATAAGGCGGGCATGCGAATTCGAGTGTGTGTGAGTGAGCAGGAGAGCAGGGAAATGATGAAGTGATTAGCTGTTATGGTGCCAAATAGATACTTAGCAGGGTAGGAAACCAAAAAAAAAAAGAAGCAAATGGCTTCCCTCCCTGAGCTGGTGACGGTGAGGCCGTAACACACACACACACACACACACACACACACACACACACACACACACACACACACACACACACACACACACTTACACTTACATGATATGCACAAGTAGCAACAAGCTTATCAGTTAATGGCTGCATTTGAAGGTAATGGTGTTCTGTTCCTCGTACTTTCTTCTTATTACAGCTGTTTCCAAGTAAAGTAATTATGATGAGCACTCAACCGGCTTATCACAACGCACATACATGGAGCCGGTTGTTATCCGCAGCGTTTCCTTACGACTGCGTCCTTATTTTACCTTTTAGCATCGCTGTATGAGCAGCGCCTCACCGCGACTCGTCTCGCCTTCTTCGGGTTAATTTAGATATCAGATTTCCTTCTACATTATTCACGGCGAGACAGAAACGGGTGTGTTAAAAATTTTGAAGGCTTTTTTTTTGTATAGAGGAAACAACATCTCTGATGTGTTGTCTCTTATGAAATGAAATGGAGATGCTAAAATAGAAACTGGCTCCGAGGAATAGTCTGCTGCCGAAGAGGAGAGACCACGGGGTCATTGAAAGGCAAAAGGGTTTGAGTTTTCTCAGTTAACTCCAGCAGTTTACCCATTTAAATATACTTAATATTTTGGCCTGAGAGTGGCCAGACTGTTGCTACTCTCAGGACCCTTTCTGGGCTTTCAACTAAGTCCAATATAAAACCATGTGTGGCAATTTGAGGCGAAGGTGAGGCGGGAGCACTGCGGCCATCAGAGCTGGCCAATGACTGGTTGGATTTTAGGCACTCAGGCAACACCTTTCGGCTAAAAGCAAGGAAATTTTCCAAATGAGTCCAGTTTGTACATTTAGATTAGCCTCTTTTGTCGTACTCAAGGATGTCACGTTAAGTGGCAGCATCCCATTAAGGCCGTTAACAAGCATCTTTGGGGGATCCATTCCCGAGTGGACAGCGCTAAAAGTGTTAACGCACTGTGATCTGATCACTCAAACCGCTCGCCAAGGTGGTCTCGGACACACGATCACATATCATTTGTAGAGTAAATGCTAATGCTAATGCTAAACAATCGACGAGGACGTAACAGGAACACACCTCGTCAATGCAGGACGCGGTGGTTTTGGTTACAACTCGTCAACGCTCAAAAAGAATATAATGGCGACAGTTGGAGTAGCCTGTAGCTAGCTGTTAGCCAGCGTGAAACAAACATGGCAACACGACATAACAGAGGCAACAAAGCCGAATCATCGGCTCAATTCACAGACTTGTGTTTTTACCTCTGTGAACGGCTGTCTGGCACATCCCTTCAGCTGTTGTTTGAAATGTCACTCGACATTTTACGCTAAATTATCTCAATCATTCAGAGAGTCTGAACAAAGGCTCAAGCATTACGCTGCACAGAGGTTCAGGATTAAGACGAAGCCAAACTATTTCCAGCTGCAGTGCCGTAGATGGTGCAGCGGAGAAAATGGAAATCCAGGCTGACTCAAAACTGGATTGTTTAGTCTGGAGCTCTGTTTGCACAAGGCGACTATTACCGTTCTCCAGAATCCATTTAAAGTTCCCTTTGAGGAGCCAAAAAGTAAAGATTGGCATTTCGTTTTCATTTATTTTGCAATGCAGGACTTTTTTTTCCACCTTCTGTTGCAAAGAGAGGCAGCAGCGCTGAAGGATATAGACGAAGGTTTTGATTTCTTCCTGGCGTAAACTTTTCTTCAGGGTATTTCCATGTCACCGGTGATTTCAGCTAATTGGATTTTTGTGCAAACGTACGTATATAACACTGAATGAAGTGGAGAAGCCGAGTCCAGAGCACCCAGCGGACTGAAAGCGTGCACTCTGACAGATATCCTGGATGATTTTCTGAGGATATGAGAGAGCTCAGATTTTCTAAGCTACAATGCTTCTCGGCGCTATGATGAAATTAATCCCATTTGTGTGTAAAAACTTTCTGTGTTCGGAGTGTAAGCTTCTTATCCGCTGCCTGTGGAGCGGGCCCAGAGTGATTCCTGCCGTCTGGTCTGTCGAAGTGCTTTTCCCACAGAAATATGATGAATATTCAGGACGGCTGCGGTTATAGAAAAAAAAAAGCCCCTAATTACTTTATTGTGAAATAAAAGCAGGATAATTGGCCAAGTTCTTTGTATGTAAACAGTTTCACAATTCACAACCGTCACTGAAGACAAATCAGAGACATCTTCCAAAAAACTGGCTTTGTCACACAAATACTTGGTTAGAAAAACAAAAGGAAAACTGCAGCTCGTGCTCGTTACTAACGCCTTAATTCAGCTCGTTCATGTCGATAACGGTTACGTCCAAATGCATGTGATTAAAGCTCCAAGGCGACTAAGGTGGAGTAATTACAGTGCTGCGATGTTCTGATAATGAGGAGGGTGGAAGGGCGACGTCACACACACACACACACACACACACACACACACACACACACACACACACACACACACACACACACACACACATACCTCTTCAGAGCGACGTGTCTTTCTCCATGAAAACATCTCTCTGAATTCCCAACCACCTCCTGTACGTTAACACTTATGCTGAGTGATGACATTAGTAGTTTTCTCACACGAATATTGGCAATAGTACTTTTTATGGGCAGTAGGATTTTTATGGTATTTAGTATCTTTATAATCTGTACAAATGTACACATGCATTGTTGTTTTTCTATTCTGGATCCTGTACACTTTGTTATCTTGACCCTTTTATCCCACTGTTTTTGCTTTTCTAATACTTGCTGGCTACAATGACTGAATTTTCATTGTGTGGGATCAAAACAGTTTTATCTTATCTTAAAAAAAGAAAAAGATTCCCTCCATTAAAAAAACAAAAAACACAATTGAAGAATGTGCAATGTGCAAGAATGCAATGCGAACCTTAAAGCCATGTCGGCCAATCAGAAGCCTGACAAAGGCGTGTTACCAGCAGGCTGCCCAACTAAATTATAAATCCTATGATGGTGAAGGCATGAAGCGCCTTTCCCATAATAAGATTTGTAAATTAGCAATGACAAGATTTGTCTGTGCAACCACCTCCATGACACATTTACACCTTTGTTCCTCAATAAAAGCAGAAGAGTAGCTGTACATTTCTACATGCAAAGAGTCCCGTTAGCAAGATTAGCAGCAGTTTCTGAACGTGTTCACCCAGGAAGGAGTTTTCCGAACACTTCGTCTTCAGCAACCTAAAGTAAAACAGGTATGCTTTAGGATGGTGTGTCCTCGGGTGCTCGGTCAGGTCCAATCAGGATAGAGGCGTAGCCATGCTCACACGGTGGCAAAAAAACAAGATGGCGATGGCCAGAATGCCAAAATCGAGGCTTCAAATGCTCATAATAAAGTGTTTTTTTGGTCCAAGTCCGAAGAAACTCAAAAGAAATCACATCACGCACATAGCAGACAGCTGTGGAGCTTTGAAGAAACAAATACTGAACATACTGAGAGGGAACCTGGAATGACTCCAGGTGTGTGTGTACGTGTGCGTGTGTGTGTGTGTGTGTGTGTGTGTGTGTCCTGTAGAAGTTTTGGTGTAATGCAAATTCTGCTGAATCAGAAACACAGGAAGACGCTTGTAACAATAACAATGAAAAACAAAGGACACACACACACACGCACACACACACCTGTTCAGTGCCGTCTGTGATGAGTGGGCGCTTCGTGTAACAGCCAGGTTTCGGTGTGTGTGGGATCGTGTTTTCTCCCTTTGTCACATTTTAACCGTTACGGCTCCGTTTGCTCTTCTCGGAGAGTTTTGCTGAGTCAGCACGCTGTCGATCAGTGGCGCCCTGCTTCACGTTGGACTCGTTCACACCTGCCAGCTGCTGCACCGACGCAGTCTGCAGCACGCTGAGCAGATGCGGGGCAGCAGTTGAAGGTCAGGTGTCCTGCTCAAAGGCTCGAACTGTTAGCGACAGTACTGCTTATCTACAGCGTTCAGTATATTCTGGCATGCAGCACCTCAAAATTCGTAGTATTATGGTCATATTTCAGCTGTGATCTCCAAAATATTAACAATATACACTTCAGTCAAGCTCAACAACTTCACACATATCTTCAGTAACATGTTAATTGAGTGTTTAATTTGTTTTCTGCCTAAACATCCAGTCTTGCAACACAGCATCCGCAGACCTTTCATGGTCACATTCAGGCGCTGGCAGCACTTGGTTCATGTTCGCAAAAGATCCTGGTCTGGAGTTAAAATTGATTTGAGACTCAACTTTGACCAAAACCACCATCTTTCCAAAAACTTAAAGCGCTTTTGTTGCATAAACAAAGTGACTGTGTCTTATTATAGCGCCAAGAAAACAGCTGAGTGATGATTTCTAAGAGACAGGAGTCCATATTTGGGCTGTACTGTAAGCTGTCACCTTTTACACTGTGGCATGTTATTGGTCACGTCTGCAAAGAATTAACATGGTGCCTTCGTAGGAGACGCACCCTGAACCCTCCAGCAAAGTCTGCAGCATTGCACAGAGCACATAAAAGGCTCAAAGAGTCCACGAGAGAGCCCGCAGGCATTTTCTGTTTCAGTCAGAAAACTATTAACAGCATGCTGACGTCTAATACACATAAGAGCTAACATACAGCTGAGCTGAGGAGGAGGAGGAGGAGGAGGAAGAGGAGGTAAATATAACGTGGTCAGGTGATAATTTCCCGATTTGATGAAGGCGAATGTAACGCAGCATGAAACGGATCCGCAAATGTTTGGAGAAGGTCGATCTGGATGTTTATTTCCATGGAACAACTGTGGGTCACAGCTGGAACACACTAATAAATCTCAATCTGGCATTGGCAATAATCTCTCAATGCAAGTTAGAATATTCATGAGAATTTTTTATTGTGTGTAATACAAGTAATGCATACAAGAAACAAGCCTTCCAGTGCAACAGAACGACAAACCAGACGAGCAAACTTGGAGACAGCGGGTGTCTCTAAATCCTAAATTGCTCTTGTGTTGACACAAAATATTTGTACTGTGTGTCACTGCATGTTTTGTCGGAGACAGACATGAAGCTGGGATGCATGTCAATAATTTGTTTTGTTAACGCAAAAAGACACCGATCCTCGCTCAGCTTGAGTTCCACCGTTTTGATTCCTCACCTCTTGTTTGCAGAGATCAGCCTCTCTTTGACATCAGGGTTGGCTCTGAGCATATAAATCAGCGCCATGGTGATGCTCTGTTTTCACATTCAGTCAGATGAGACAGGTGTATTTCTGCACATACATTCACAAAAAAAAAAACAAAATCCTCCCCGAAGCAGCTGTAATTCAGCGCATGCAAATGAAACATCACGAGTGTGTCTGAGAGGCAGAGAGGGTTAGCGATAGCGAGAGGAGATGAGATGAGACGTGAAGGGGATACAGGTGCAGGAGCGCCTCACTCTGATCTCTAATTCTCTACCTGGAACAAACACAGACACTCGAATCCAAAGGCGGAGAGCAAGCCAAGCTCCGGTGGAACAAAGCCCAAAAACTTGTGATGAATTCACAGCCGGTCTCCCTGACGGGTATGAAGAAGGGACAATCAGTCAGCGTCAAAGTGGTGCCAGCTCCACGCTTAAACGACGAAGAGTGGGGAAAAAAGGCCTGAGCGTAATTACACATATGTGCATTAACATGAGAATGCAGCATTTGGTGGATATTTTAATCTAAAGTTGCTCTCAGCTTTGGAGCATGGGAGACCCCCAGAGGACCGGCTGAGGCAGGGATATTGATATGATGAAATGAAGGTGCTGGCAACAGCGATTTATCACTAAAAACAATGGCAGATTTAAAAAGCATCCTTTGATTAAAGGAATCTGACATTTTGGCATATGTGCTTATTTGCTTGCTTGCTGAGATTTAGGCGAGAGGATTGACGCTCTTACGGTTGTACGCTAAATATGGAGCTACAGCTAGCAGCCTGTTAGCTTAGCTTAGCACAAAGACTGAACGCAGGAGGAAACAGCTCACCTTGCTCAGTCCAAAGTTAAAAAATCCATCTGCCAGTGTAAGATCACTGCACATTGTGTCTTGTTTGTTTCATTCATACAAAAATCTTAAAATGAGAGTTTGTGGTTTTGGAGCAGATCTTGATCAGGCGCATCAGTTGCTGTCCTCTGGAAAGAAAAAGATGAGGACATACTCACTGCCAAAACACAAAGTTTTCTGGTGCAGGTCAGAGCCAGATGAGCTGTTTCCCCTCGCTTCTGGCCTTTATGCTAAGCTAACGGTTCGCTAAGCTGTAGCTTCATATTTAATGGAAAGATATAAGAGTGGTATCAATCTCCTCGACTAATTCTTAGTCTTGTGGACATGAGGTCTGAGGTCTGCTCGCTTTAATCATATTGTGACCCCCTCAGACTAGAGTAGGACACACTGGTCTAAATGGTTAATCTAAGGAATAACAGTTAAAATCCAAAATGAAAATCGGCACAGCGTTCTTTCAATGCATTATTCATTCATTTTCTGCATCCCGATGAGCGTTCTTGACGGTCTCTGATGAGGTCATGAAAGCGCAAGGGTTCATAATTGGAGGCAGATTGTCTGTGACACTGTGGAAAACAGCTTTCCGTTGGTCAAAAGGCTGCTTTAATGAACTGCTGTCACTGTTTGATCCGAGTCAGGTGCAGAGGGCTGAATGAAGCAGGTGCAGAGGCTGATTGAGGCGGCAAATGAGGCTTGTGAGACACGCAGTCATGCGCTTCCTGTGACTTTGTTGCATTTTTGAATCGTTTTTTCATACAACCTGTTGCACCTCGTCGCTCCCCAGACCGCCCAGTATTGATACTGAGTGAATAAAACACATTTAAAATCCAGCGCTGAATCAAATTAATCAGAAAAGCAGCTCCGATCCAGAGGTGGGGGACGTCCGGCCAGTTTGATCCGCCTCCCGAGGCAGTTCATAAATACAACTCAAATACAACATGAAGAGTGATAGAAAGTTGTAAATACTGGCGTTGCATTCAGCAGTTGGCCTGAAACATGAATGCTAATGTTGCTCAGTGTCTGTTGCATGTGTAAATAAGCAGCTCTTTGCTAACAGCTAGCCTTATCCACTATTTGAGGCGATAATATGTCGCCAATTGGCCAAAAAATTACAACATCAGATTCCCGGAATAGGTCCAATAAAAATAATTTTTCACACTATCAATGTACGTTTTGTAGCTGTGGGTGTTTTGAGCAACATTTAAGGTGTTTTCTTTAAAGGATGTAATGTTCCAGCAGATGAACTGGCTTGTCAGATATCTTATCGAAGCAAAAACTGCATCCGCTGTAAATGAGATCAGCTCCAACGCCGCCAGTATTCCCTTCAGTCATACACCCACCAAACAAGCCTGAATGAAAACAGCTTGCAGGGGCACACAGAAAGACACACACTCCTAAATACACACTCACACACACACTATATGTACCGTTATGAAGCAGTTCTATACCACCCAGAGCAGTTTTAGTCTGCACTTGACTAAATGCAGCATTGAAGTCACTGGAGTGATGCTTGCCCAACTCAGCTCTATTTTAACGCCTGTAGTCATCTGTTAGTGTGTGTGTGTGTGTGTGTGTGTGTGTGTGTGTGTGTGTGTGTGTGTGTGTGTGTTGATGGCACAGCACTAGAAAGGTATTAAAAATCCTCCAAACTGAGTCCCCCGCTCCTGCCTGAGGGAATTAAGGTGTTCATTGAGCTCTGGTGGCTGAATTTGCTTCGTTAATCCCTTAAAACAATGAAATCAAGTTGTTGTCCCGAAGGCCGAAGCCCTTCTGATTTTTCTTCAAGTCCTGGATGCAGCGAAAGTGACAGTTTGGGTTGCAATAAGTGTAAAGGCACAGTTAAACCACTGCTGCCCCAGATATAAGTTGGGGTTAGGGTTAGGGGTCGTCAATCAAGAACAGTGACGGCTGATTTAGAGCTTCGGCAGCCAAAGACAGCTAAAGTCTTAGGACCAAAAACCCAGAAATGTATAAAGTAAGTTGATAAATGTTAACTTTCAACCTTATTTCTTGGCCCAGTCTCTTTATGAATTATGTTCATATGAAAAGGGTTTTGAGAAAGTGGCCAATTTCATCGCTTTGTTGTGCAAATGGTTCCCACTTCCACATGCAAAATGCATGTGCGCACAGATTAGCAGATCAGAACTGGTGCTTTGGACTCGTCCTCGGTGCCAGCGCTTTGATTAATTCCTCGAACGCTGCTTATGAAGCAAAGTTAATGAAGTGTCTGAAAGTGTTGTCTGATTTCGTTCCAAGTGCTGGAAGCCAGAATCCTTCAGCGTCCGTCTATCCATGCGTGCGCTGGGGGTTTTTAACGGCCATGCAGTACAAATAATTGCGGGATAGTTCACAGGAGAATCTTCATATCTCGCTGGATTCCTCTTCACAGCTCCTGCCAGCCTCCCATCACCTGACCTACCTGCTCACCTGCCCCCACTTTCCTTCATCAGCCCTGCAGTAGATACACCAACGAAAAACACTGTCTGTTATGGTCACACCTTCGCCTTCAAGCCTTTTGTTCTGCCTGTCTGGTCTGACCTAACCTCACCTGTCTAGCCTTTCCCCCTCCACCTGACCTCTTTTTCGTATCGTACATCTGGGGTCAAACCTGGCCGAAGCAAATGACCAGAAATGGTGCATACGCAGACTCTCCTTTCTGTCTGCCTCTGCTCCAGATTTTGATGTTTCCCAGAGCTTCTACTCTTGTCTGCATCAGTTTAAGCCTCTTCTTGCAGTTCCTGCTGCAGTCGGTCATTTGCGCCGGAGAGTCAGTTCAATTGGAGATGAAGGATGAAGATGGAGAAGAGTGAAGGGTGAAGACAATGAAATGAAAAGAGGGAAAAATGAGGGAGAGAAAAGGAAACAAGGTGATGCAGGAGAGTCAAAATTTATCGATGTAGTCTGAAAATCGCAAAACCCAATTTGCCTCAGGGGGTTTTGCAATCTGTACCGCACCCTCAATCTTTAGACCCTCGAAGAAAATGGAAGAAACCTCAGAAAGAGCCACAGAGAGTCATGGAAAGAGTGTCATGGATGTCCTCTGTTTGGCAGAAAAGGTAGAAAGTGACTCAGAAAAAGAGGGATGACGAGGGAGACGGGGGAGGACGAGTTTTGATACTGGGCTGGTTTTGTCTCAAGTGCTTCATTAAAACATGAAAATCACCGACTTGGCGGAGGATTGTTTTGAGGCAAAGAGGCAAGATGGAAAACGCACAAACCTGCGTCATCGCCAGGCTGAGAGCGAGAGAGCCCGCAGAGATATGAATCTTCCTTAGCTATCCGGAGCATCTGGAAAGCGATGGGCTTGAAAAAGGTTAATTTGATTTAGTCTGGCCATATTCATTACAGAGCAGCATTAAAATGATCTATAATAATTTGGTCAGTTACTTTATTATAATAGGTTTGATAAGAATGGGAAGAGGAGAGGGAGGGGAGACGAGGAAGGAGGGAAGAAGTGACGCAAATGCTTGTTTTAAAATACAAACCTGAGACATTTAGATATAGATTTTTAAGATGCGGTGGAATCTGGTTTGATCACGTCAAACATGCCGCAGCGTGATCTGCTCATCGGATGATCTCTTTCCCATCAGGCGACTCTTTGAGGAAACGACGGATGATCAACGTGCAGGCTTTTTTGTCACATTTGCCAGGAGATGTCAGAGGATCGAAAAGTGCCGACAGATTGAGAGACTGAGCAGAGTTGCTGTTCCAAACTTGCAAACTGGAACAAGTACAGAGCTGGAGCGCCAGGGCCTGGAGTCTTGGGGAGAACAGAGGAAGAGGAGGGAACTGGATGTGACAGTGCACCTGCAGTGATCAGGAAATGTAATCCCACTTCACGGTGCTGAGTTTCCCTCTCTGCTGGACTGTTTGCATATGGCTCTGAGCCTGCCTGAGGTGAGGATGGTAAGCAGGGGGCGTCTGGGGTCTCATGATGTTCGAGGTCCGTTTGTGGAGACGGCTTGAGTGGATGTCTCTCAGGCTCGGACATCAGGATGCTCTCCACAGTGCAGCGATAGAAGCTGATTAGCAGTTTTGGGGGAGTCTGCGCCTCAGGGTCCTCAGAAAAAAACAGGCGCTGCTGGGCCTTCTTGACCAGGCGGGGGGTGTTTTGGCTTCAGGTCAGGTCCGCAGATATGTGGACTCTCAGGGACTTGAAACTGCATGCTTGCATGCTAACAGTGACGGTGCCAACATGCTGATGGTTTAGCAGGTACACTGTCGTTTTGCGTGCTTTTAAGGGATCATCATACTGATTAAGATCGGTCCTCTGGTGGTGATTCATCCAATAGGTGTTAAAATCAGTGTGGAACAAAGTTGTGGATCAACCAAATGACAAAACAACATTAGCATCCACAAAGCCGAAAGGCAGAAGCAGCCAGCAGTGTCCTTTCCTTCCCCTCTTGCTGCTTTTGTTTATATCCATCAGGCTTTTTATACTGGTGACTACTTTATCTTTTGGTTTGATGGATGTTCTGCATCCAGACACAAGTACTGAGGCACGACCTTCAGAAGTGGATCCAGACAGTATTCTACTCATGACTCTCCGAACTCGCCCACAAGGGACCAAGTAACCAAAGAGGTTGTCATCCAAACAACACTTTGCTTTTCTTTTTCACCTTTATGGACAGCAGAGGCAGACAGGAAATGGGGGGAGGGAGAGGGGTATAACATGCTACAGGGATCACTGGTGATGTTTCTGCAGCTTGTGTTAAAACCCACATTTCTATATCTATAAACGAAATATGAACAGCCACAAGACACAGGCTGAGGATTAGCATGGCTAATGCTTATGTTTCGGGCTATCTGCTTTATTAATTATGGAATTGAGGAAAATAAGCATTGTGTTGAATTCCTTCTAATGAGCACAGATTAACAGCTTTTCCCTCAACGACCACGTAATGTGGTGCTGGAGGCTCAGTGAGCTATTTCTGCAAACCATGGCTGCCAACATCACGTATGCATATGCATGCATTGACTTGAGCTGAAAAAAAAATGGTTGTTTTAACAGTTTTGATTGCTGATGAAGTCATTTTCTGAGCCGAACCTTTGAGGTTTTGAACTGTTCACTGGGCAAACTGAAGATAGAGATGGTGAATAATTGAATAACTTACTGACAGATTAAATGGAAATACACATTATCTGCAGATCTAGGACGAGCAAAGGTTGCCAGTTTCATCCTTTCACAGCGTCTAAGTAATGTCTCATGTCCTGGGACATTTCTAAAGAATTCATGTGTAGCTGTTGATGGCAGTTTAATACAGAAGCACAGTTTGATGGAGCCACAGAGAGGCAGCGACGGGGGGGTACTTTCAGGTCTTGCTGATGGTGAAATTACAGTCCACTTAAATCCACTCCAGCACAGTTCATGTGTCTCTTTCTCATCCTCGCTGCAGCTCAAGAGCGCTGGTCACATCTCGTGCGTCATGCGTCCCGACCACCGAGACCGAAACCTTGAACACACTTAACAAACGCTGCTTTTCTCTCAAAGAGCAAGTGAAAACAGATTTTATTAAAATTTTTGCAATCAATCCAAATTAGCTTTCAAAGCACCGCACTGAAAGCTAAAAGCATCACAAGCTAAAACCCTCTGTGTCGCATAAAAGATGTCATTTTTAGTGCAATGTTGTTTTTCTTCATGAAATACTTTTGGCAGTGTGATTCCAAGTGAGGGCGGACGGGGAGGTTCAAGACAGGAAGGACAAGAAGACGGGTTAAGGGAGGACAGAGAGACAGACGTGAGGGGGGAGGGGAGAGATTTAATTAAGGTGAATTAATTGGGAGAGAAAATAAAGGAAGCGGGGGAAAGAAAGAGATGGGAAGATCTGCTAATGGATGAGACGGATGGGTGGAGTTGATGGAAAGAGATACAGCCTGGGAGTGGCTGCAGTCGTTTCAGATGTAAGCAGCGGGGCGGCTAAGTGGTTGGAGGCAGGCGGCGGCGGTTTCACATGACAGCGGAGGAGATGCCTCGAGGCTCACTCCAGGCAGATCCTGCGTTTGCTGGTTTGCTGCAGCTTCCCTCCGCAGCAGCTGTGGAAACGCTCACCTTGTTTAATTTCCCACAATGAGTTTCGGGAAATCTCCGCTGAGCAGAACGATACTGAAGTCGTGGAAACGATGCATCTCGCCGCTCTGATCAGAAACATGACAGTCTTCTTCATCAGTGGTGTTTGAGAGTCACTTCTGTAGCTGTGAGTTGTATCACATGATGCTCACCAGCAGTGCAGCAGTCTTGGGGTTGAGGATGGATTTCTTTTAGCAACTGAAGGACTTGTTATCCGCATTTGACTTATTTTGGCCTTTACTCTCAGTCCTGGCTGATACAACAAGCCATTCCTCCTTTGGAATAATCCGCCATCGATCTACCTGCCTGCTATTCTTTTTGACCACATGATATCTGAGGTGGTTCAGGTATTTGAACCCTGTACAGAGCAGACATTGTCACCTCCCGGCTCAGCGGGAGACACGTGTTGCTGGCGTGTGTGTCTCTGCTTGATTTCAGAGGAGGACAAAGCCACATGCAACAAACCCTGCAGACAGAACTTGTATGACGGCTTCTGTCGTCTCAGTAAAATCTCCTTTTTCTCAATAAGTGTTTGCGGCAGCCCAGAGGAGGATTCACCGTCACAGTTTTCATACTTCCACTGCACCCTTCATGTTCTCGGCTATCACTCATTTCAATCTCTGGGGTTTCTTCCAGACCAGAAGGTGTCATGTTCAAACTTCTGTCAGAACACCGAAGGAAACAGTCAAATACATGAATAACCTGTTCCACACACACTCGGGCCCACTCGCTGCACAGGCACAACAACATTTTGAGAGTAGCGCTGCACAAAATGTCATCGCCTGCTCGCCGGCGTGCTCCATATTTGGACTGCTTATATCCACGAGTGCATTGACCTGTCATCGTGTGTGTGTGTTAACGAAGCCATCCGACCGTCTGTCTGCACGCTGCCTCTCAGCCAGCAACGAACAATGAATGTCTCCTTCAGGCCTGTTTTACTGTGTGTGAGTGTGTGTATTGTCAACATTGTGGGGACTCAAAACCAAATGCCCGTAAATCAGGTAAATCATCAAATTTTAGGGTCTAAAGTCTCCAGGAAGTGAATCTGGAAGTAGTGGTTATGGTCAGGGTAAATGTCCAGGACAGAATGTAAGTCTATGTAATGTCCCTAAAAGTGATGAAAGTGTGTGTGTGTGTGTGTGTGTGTGTGTGTGTGTGTGTGTGTGTGTGTGTGTGTGTGTACACGTGTACGCTTATCAATCTTGAACCCTTAATGATTGTTTTGCCTCCACTGAGCACATGTAATGATCGGTATTCAGTTTGGCCATGGGCTTGTGAGTGAGTGAATTTGTGTGTGTGTGTGTGTGTGTGTGTGTGTGTGTGTGTGTGTGTGTGTGTGTGTGTGTGTGTGTGTGTGTGTGTGTGTGTGTGTGTGTGTGCGTGGGTGGGTGGGTATGTGTGAGACAGAAAGCATGTGTGTTTGTGCAAATTGCTGAATTTTATGTGCAAATTTGTGTGCAGTCGTTGTTACACTGTGCATACATATCACTGTGGGTTAATACCATGATTAATACATTAATATGGCAGTCTGTTAATTCAGCTCTCTTTGTGTTAATCTGCTTCTGACATGTTCAACACATGCAGCAGCACAGTGTTCAGAATCTGCTTTATTGGTCAAGTTTAAGGACTTCGCTCTAAATGTTACACACAGTTCAAGAACAAGACAGAAATAGACGAACAAAGCTGGACAAAGAGATAAACATTTAACTGCAGCGCACAGAAGTCAGAGAAAAATAAACGCGTGTGTATATAAAAATGACCAATGACCAACATTGTACTTCTGCGTATCTGCATGCAACATCTGGTGTTGTGAACAGATACTGCACAGACCCTCTAAGCGGCTGCAGGCGGCCCTCTGCACGTCCACAGGACAGGTACGCCAGACAGCAGGCGTCAGTCGACTTCATCACGTTTGGCAGTTAGAAGTGTAAAAAGCTTCAACCCCATCACCGAGCTAAAAAAAAAAAAGAATGCTCATCAGGTAAAAGGTTTTTCAACTTTTCAGTATTTGAAGTACTTTGGGGCCAATTATTGGCTTTTATTAGGTAGATACAGTGACCAATGAGGAGCCGGAAAAGTTAAAATTAGTAAGTATTGAAAGTAATTTAATTTATGTCTAATCAATATAAAAATAAGCAGTTACCTCATATATAAACTACATATATTTGGTCAATATTGCATAGTTTTCTACCTTCAAACAACACAAATGGCTTCATAGATGATGTGACACATTTATTTTATGTCAGATTTGTGTTGAAGTGACCTTTAGAGCAGGTTGGGATTTGTGGTGTTGGGTGGCAGGACAAGCACTTTCTCATCAGATTGTGCTTTTTTATTGGCTCTTCTTTAACATGCGTTGTTGAGATGTGATATAAATCCATTTCATCCATTCAAAGATTCAAACCAACCACAAGATTGCAGAAAAACATCAAAATGTATTTATAAGATAAACATTCTTTAACACTCTGCTAGCACTGGTCAGTATTGTATGACTGCTTCACAATAAAGGCTTCCAACGGCACATTTATTTTGAAACACACGCAGGAAGTGTTGTGGTTCCCCCATTACAGAAAACGACTGATCTCCTGTGCTGTTTCAACGCCACAGGCAAACAGACATTAATAAGATAATATAATGCATGTGTGGCTGCAGTGGTGCCACAGAAACTGTGTAAATACACACAAACACTGAAGTCTTAGAAAGAAACCTGACGAGTATGTATTTATAAACGTGTCTTGTTTGCATGTGCTCACCTTGTTCGGGACCTTTTGCTCAGTTCATTTCAGGTTAATTATAATTGCAGTCCATTAATAGCAGCAAGGTGAGAGATATAAGCAGCCTCCTTGTTTGGGAGCTTGATTGGATATTTTTTCCTGGAAGACGAACCTGAAGGTAACTCAAAGTTTGAAGGAGTCCAGCAACAGTCTCACCTCCCACCCGAATCCTCCTCGGGCACAGTTTCCACAGCCTCACTCTCTCACTCTCTTTAATGCACACATAAAGAAATAGCCTCAAACATGCTCAGCGTTCAGCACTCGACACACACAGTATCTGTCTCACCTCTGGTGCTTTCACACTCATGTCCTCTTCTCATTCTCCAAACTGAATTAGCCTGGAAGTGAGGCCAGAGCAGGCCCATTACCACCACGTAATTACATTCATTTAAGCTTCAGCTCAAAGTAAATCCTCTGCTTCTTGTCTCTCCTTGTGTCTCCCTTTTGACCCTGCGACTTTATCCTTTGAGCTTTTCCTTAACACTAGTTGTCCTTTGCGCTAATTCAATTCCCAGCTCCCAGCTTGTTGACATGGACATAATAATGGCAACGTGTGAACATCTGCCGCTTTGACAGCTTCATTTGTGAAATCCTATTATGTTGAGCTCGAGGTTCACGAAAGCAGCTGCAGAACGGCTCCACCCAATGAGCTGCGCACAAAGCAAATAAAGCATAAATAATTAAATAATGTTGTGACTCCAGACACATTTCAGAACCTCCAATGATCAAAACCAGATTGCCAAGGAGGATGCAAAGGGCTTGGGAAAGTTTCAAGACTGGCCACAAATATTCAGCTCACCAGTGCACAACCTGTCTGACCATGTGGGGGATTAGAGGAGACAATGCTGCGGCACCCACTTCAGGAAAACAGAATAGATTAAGAATGGCAAAACATCAGCTGGTCCGGTGAATCACGGTTTCTGCCGGGGATGGTTCAGTGGACCTGACCATTACAGTTTACTGCAGAGCGCTGCTGGGATGAGGTGTAACAGGATGTTTGCAGCATCAGTGCGCAGCTGAAAAATCAAGATGAACTGAGCAGCAGGTTAGCCGGGGTCGCAGTCCAAGTGGAACATTCAGCACCTTGACAAAGGCGATTGTGGAGGTGAAGAGGTGGTGCGGCCAGATTCCAGTTAGGTGCGTGAGATAATTAGGGAAGCACTGGTCTTATACGCTGGAGGACTGTTGGTGCAGATATGGCCTTCATTTAAAGAACTGAAACAATCTCTGACCTCCTGCTACCGCACATGAAATGATTCCAGTGAGTCCTACGCAGTGAAATACAGGTTATAAATCGGGAAAAACTAGTACACACTTAAAATACTGGGTTAAAAATGACTCAGTAGGGGTCCAACCAACCAACCAACCAACCAACCAACCAACCAACCAACCAACCAACCAAGGGTTTCTTTGATTCAGTGACACAACAGTAATATGAAATTAACACCAACATGTCAGCCCGTTTTGGCATCTGTGCCAGAGTTTGTTTTTTTTTTAGTGTGCATTGTTTCCGTTATCAATATTGGCAGACGCTCCAGGTTGAGGTATTGGAATTGTTATTGGGGGATGGAAAGTAAGATTCCCAAGTAATGGCATCCTGGTACTTGAGTGGTTCAAGATGCCTGACATAGACGTAACTTTGCTGGTTGGATTCCAGTCATGAACCTTTGCTGCATGTTTCCTGTCTCTCTCTCTTTCACTAAATGACTCTTTCTAGGTGCAGTTCATATATTATTCATATGGAGCGTTTGACTAAATGAATTTTACCTCATGAATGTCAGCACGTCAAAGCTCGGATGATCAAATGAGCACATGACCAGCAGTGTTTGTGGCTGTTCACTCGATCACTGCTCAGTCAGTGATGGTCGGTAAGAACATCCTTGTTCTGTTTGGTTTTGGGGGAAAATGTGTCAAATACCAAATGATTGATGTACTTCCTGCTTGTGAGTGAACCCTGAGGTCGTACAGTGACATGGTGTTTTGTGTATTATTGACTTCAGCGCTGGGATCTGTTGGGGTGGATGGTGATTTTATTATGCTGCTGTTTGCCCACCCTGAAGCCAGTGTTTCTTATTAATAACTTGGTGCTTCATGCATCACCTCGGTTTTTTCCCCATAGACCTCAGTATAACACGGATTCATCCTTTTTGTCCCCTTTATCCCATGTCTACTACCAGCTCTGCTTTGCCCTTTAGGCCCTGCCCAGGTGGACTTGTCTACCTTGTCGGCCTACCTTAGGCCCAGCAAACCTCCTGATTGGCCCCCGTCAGTAGAAAATATGACAGGAAAAATGCCCCTTTACTGTTCTTTAACCTGCACCTGAAAGTGCCAAAGCATTTAACCAAAACTTATAAGTTGTCTTCTTTGGATGCCTTCAGTTGTCGTCCTGGGTTAGGGTTAGCTTTCCAGTAAAAGGGCATTAAGGCACATGTGTCACATTGCTGAGAGCCACAATAGTTAGTCAACCCGCCTGATAAAAAAGGTTTAAAACAACGTTGCACAAATGTAGAAACATGGCCATTTCCACATTTTCCAGCAGGTGTTACTCAGCGTAATTCAGCTGTTGGAGCAAAATGACGCACAGAAGAGCAACCTCTAGTGCAGCTATCCCACACAAATAGCTCCCCTCTCGTCTCCTCTGTGCATCCTATGTGTCCACTCCACACCTCTCTACCGGCAGGCCTCCTCTCCCCGCTGTAGAAACAGCACTTTCACACTGAAGAGAGCAATTACACAGATTACCCCAAGAGGAGAGATTAGCATCATTCACTCATTCAGCTGCACGTACACAATGATCTAGTTGGGGTCAGAGCAGCTGATTGTCAGATGGCAGGTAAGCTTGAGGCCAATAGCCATCTGTCAGTTGAAATTACATACGGTCAGTGATAGAAGGGGTATTCATGCCATTTAAATACATGTGGCGATACACAAAAATACTACAAGAAATTGCTTTCAAATAGTGGGAAAATATACATTCACGTCTTTGCAGAGTTAGTTAAATACATTCAAGTTTTTCAATCTGTGCAAATAACCAGAGAACCAGAACGTGTCATGTTCAGCCAGGCTAGCTGTTTCCCCCTGCTTCCAGTCTTTATGCTAAGCTAATTGACTGCGGACTGTAGTTTCACGTTTAACTTACAGGCAGAGTGTTTCCCCAAAATGCAAAAAATATCAACAAAATTATTAAATATAAATATTAAAATACTAATTTTCTAGAATTGCTCCTTTATAGTGGAGGTCTTTGAATACTTTATATGCTTGTGCAGACAGTTTTATGAGAGATTAATGAGTTTGCGTTTTTTATCTGTGCTCTTCTGGCTGGTTTAAAGTGGGCGGGGCTGTCGTGAATTTCAGTAAGCCAATTGCAATCCAGGAACATCAGAATCAGGTCGCTGTTGATCAGATCGCGGCCACACAGCTGTGATGAAGCAGATTAGCTGAGTTTTGACTGTTAATAATTGATTTCCGCAGATGTTTTTTGTTGCTTATGTAGTCATAAATATTTAATGTTAAATGCATTAAAGGTTTGAAACCAAGTATTAAAGCAATTCTCCTTACTTCCCACTAATGAGGCAGATTGAAGCCTTTAAATCTTTTGATCTGTTCATGACAATGCCAAGAAAACATCAGCATTTGTAATTTCTGAAAAAAACTTGTACTTCATGAGTAAGTGTTTGCAGACATGAAGCTTTTCTTGCACTAATGGTGTCTCATAGTGTGTAAACACCAAATTTGCCATTAAATCATCACTTTTCAGTGTAAATTATGGAAGAAAAGAGCTGAAGATCTGAATTAAATACTTACACTTTCTCCCTGGAGGACAAATCTGAAATATATCAACAACATTTTAATGGTTTTCCAGCGAATGAAAGAAAATGGTTTCAGGCCTATTTCAGGACTGTGTGTGTGAGCATGTGCTCATGATCTAAAGATAGTGTGTGAACTGGTGTAGTGTCATTAAAAAAAAAAAAAAAAAGCACTTCCAGGAAGTCACTGGCTCGTGTCCTCTCTGCTCTCGCTGTGGTAATATATCTCCCAGCCAAAAGGTGGCTGGCAACTCCAGCTAATTCCATTACTGGAAGGCCAACGGGGGGCTGACAGCACACCAGGCCAGAAGACGACAGCACACATAAACACTGACGAGTGGAGTCCATATGGCCGTCGGACAGGCGGTGAAAGCAGCTCAGGAAAATGGCCGAGAGCGCGAGAGCCAAGAGTGAGGGAAAACGACAGGAGCAAGACAAAAAGGAGCCGCAATTACAACTTTGACACAACAGCTGATCCAGAAGCCACATCCTGCTACGCAACGCCAGCATTCCCCTGTGTCTCATACCCCAGCCTCTGTCAGCCAGAGTGGCCCTTTAAAAGGGAAAAAAGAAACAAATCAATCCATCCTTGCCATCTTGTCCTTCCTCTTTGTTTTATATTCATAGAAAAGCAGAGGTGCGATCTGTTGAGCCGAGCCTCCTTTTTATCAGCGGCATCAAATTCCTTTGTCCCGGGCGACTCGACTTTATTTGGACTCGGCGGCCTGACAGATATTAGTTGTTTGAGCGTCCCGAGTATCAGTCTGTTATTTTCTGGGGGCTTAAGGAAGTTGTCACTCTGACTGCCCGGCTAAGCTGCCCATCACGAGCTCTGAATAATGATGGAGGGAGGCTGTCGAGCGAGGACGGGGAGAGGAGAGAGAGGCGGAGTCGGAGCAAAGCTGCAGGAAGTGAAATGTAAACAGTGGAGACGCACGTGGGCTCTGCGCCGACGGTGATGGTGGTTTGATACGCAGAGTGCAACTTAATGCCATTTGGTTAAGAAAAGCCATTGATGTGGATTAATTATCAAATCTGAACAAATCCAAGTTGAGTGAATGAAGCCTTTTTTCTGTTGAAATGAACATTTAGTTGGTTGAATTAAGGGGTAAAAGTAATATAAGGTAAGATAATCCTGAGTGGGAAATTCATTCATTTAAGCTGGACTGGCAGCTCTGCGAGGCTGTATGTTGGCACAGAGGTATTTTGAGCTAAGTGCTAATGTCAGCAGGCTAACATGCATCATCTTAGTATAGCATGTTAGCATGCTAAAACTGGCTAATTAGCACTAAACGCGAAGTGCAGCTGAGTCTGATAGATGTCTGATAGGTGCGATAAAATGGGGAGATGCTACTTAAAATAAGCAAAATTACCTGCCAACAGAACAGGAAGATTTTTTTTAAAATTGATAATATCTGGTCTCAGTGACCACAGTTACTGTATCTTAAAAGTTATACACTGTTCCCTGGCCACTAAAAAGTACAGTAAAGTTATCTCTGTTAGAGTTGGAGGTTGTTGCTTTTTGACCAGAGTCCCTTTTGGCGGTCATGTTTGCCAGCTAGCCGACTTGTCCTCCAAATATCTGCCCACCGGATTTTAATTAAAGACTCACACCTACATGTTTTTGCCTCAGGGGCAGCTCGGGTTCAGTTTAGAAAGATCACTCTTTAAATCTCAGCTGACCAAAGTGAAAGGACATAAAACTGCAGAAGAGAGGAGGTGAAAACAGTCTGAAGCTGAAGACACGACACTTAAATGTGAGAGATGCGATGGCATGATAGGAAAGGAAAGGAAGGAAGGAAGGAAGGAAGGAAGGAAGGAAGGTCAATGTCAAGCCTCAAATGCCCTTTCTTCATGCTTTGTGAGACAAATTCAATACAAACACACAAACCCTTTAATACCCTTTAATAATCTTAATGTATATCAGATTTAAGACATAATAAATAAAATTCATAGTTTCTACAGCCAAGTCCAGTTGCCCTTGATTCAACCCTCCTTGGATAACCATGACCTGGAGGACGATATCTTGAGCAATCAATTTTAATCAAAAAGGCCTCAACCACAAAAAGCACACCACTCATAATTTGCCCAAATTGGCCCCCAGCTGTATGCAAATGGCTCTGATGCCAAGCCCGAATCCTCAGGAATGAAATCAATCTGATTAGCATAACGAGCGCAATGCTGCTGTTTATTGAACAGTCTTGAAAGTGAGGAAAAAACACCCAAAACAGACAAATATCATCCATTTAATCTTCCTTTTGGAGTGTCTGATCCATCACAAAATGGATAAAAGTGGCACTTATTATTGTAGCACATTTAAAGCCTGCTTAAACACACGGTCTCTAACAATGAAATGCTACCGCGCTGCAGTTCGGCACAGTAGTCCTCTGAGCTAACACTTTCCAAATGACAACGCTAACATTGCTGATCTTTAGCAAGCCTAATGTTTATCATGTCCTCTGTTGTATTTGAATGTGTTGCCGTTCTGACATTTGCTAAATAGAGCTATAAACACGTAAAACTGAGGCTGATTGGACTTTGAATCACAAGTCAGAAGATCACAAAAAGCCATTAAAGTCATCCTGTGGGCAACATGAACGCCATCTTCCCGATGCTCTTCAAGATGTTTTACTTCAATCCACAACCTGATGGTGGTGCTGGAGGACACATCATGGGGACATTTAAAGCCATTGAGGACCATGAATTTTTGTGCTGGTCCATCTATGACATATTTCACTGGATGAGTGAAAGGTTTGACCTGCTGTTGGTGCTACATGAACAGGCAGGGAATCACCAGTGTTAGTAAGATGGATCCTCTGGGGACCATGAAATTCTGGACCAGAGTGGATTATCTCAGCAATGATTGGATGGATTCTATCCTTTGAACCATAGCTTGACAAACGACAATGAAGCAAACTCTCCAGATTTCCTTGTATCAGTGAGCTCTTGAGGACCGTAACCAAACGAGGCCGCGCGCCTTAATGCAAAACCAGGAAACGGAAGAGGGGAGCACGACGCCGAGAAGCTGCTGTGAAACGCGGTATCGGTATATTTCGCCGTGTTAAATGAACAATCACAGAAAGGCCGCGGTCAGCAGCGATCCTGCTCAGCCGGTTTCAGAAAGGTAATTACCAGCCGGGCTGTGGAGCGCAGCATTATCCAAAACATTCACCCTCTCCACGCAGTCTGGAGGGGAGAGCGAATCAGACCCAAAGCACTCACCTAAGCAAGCACTCAGAGGATAGCATAGGTCCACACACACACACACACACACACACACACACACACACACACACACACACACACACACACACACACACACACACACGGCTGTAATTATGCCTAAACCCTTTTTTTAAGGGGTGCAGATGAGAGGCAGCAGCTGGGACTGGACTCTCTGATGTCCTCCACGTTAACGCTGTTTGAGATCAGCACTGTTGTGTTTATGAAACCTGATCAAGAAGACAATGAATCAAATATCTCTGCTTCTAAGATTCAGTCTTTAAAAACTCCTGCGTTATATTAAATAATATGAAAACAGTTATTTGTAATTAAAGAGATATTGGGAGGTGACACTTGTTGAATCAAAACTTTAATATTTTGGGTTTCAGTTGTGTGTTAGAGAACATAAAAACATGCTAGAAGGGGCTAATGGGTTATTTTTCCCTTTTAAAATCTAATTTAAAAAATACACTCTTACTGCTGATTTGATTTAATCTAGCAGCCACTTTGTAAGGAGAAAATAATATTTGCAAATCGAGACCAATAGAAGAGATGAATCAAGCAAATGTTCAACAATATTTGATTATTTCACAGGAATCCATTGATCTGTGATTAACTAGCAGCACTGCAGAAAGAAATGCAACCGTGGAAATGTCTGCAGCTACGAAAAGGAGGCCGACTCAGCGCAGCATCACGTCTTCGCATGACTTCAGCAGATCCTCACGCACATTTCAAGCACACATTCGTGCAGCTCAAACCCGTGAAAATGCTTTTCATGCAGCACAGTTAGCGAACTGGATTCTCAAACGTTCCTGATTTAGCAGCATAAACAGCAAACTACATTAAGTGGCAAATTTGAATTTGTCCTGGCAAAGATGGCTACAATTAAGTCATAATGTCTTTTAAGGCCACTTTGTGGAGACGAATGTGGAAACTTGAGAGTGTGGAGTAAATGAAGATTAAGCCCACATTGTAAACCATCTGGGACAGGCTCGTCTCTTCTGTCTGGCCCACTGATACAGATAGCACAGGGATAAAGAGGCAAACAGGAAACTATTTTGTGCAAAGAGGATAAGAGCTTCTGTCCTATTATGCTGAAATGGGAAAGCTATTTGGCACTTGAGAGCGCCACACTGTAATGTGGCAGATTGAAACAACAATTTTCAGCCTTGTCCCGAAGCATAACCATATCTATATCCAGATAGCTAATGTAGAGTAGATGAGTTCACAGAGTTAAATGGTGTCATTGCTTTGTTTGCAAACTTCGGTGCAACTAAGCTGCAGATGTTAGAGCGAAAGGTTCATTTTGGGTGCCACAGGGTCGCATCAGGTTGAATGCCGATTAGCAGCATCTGTCAGCTGTCAGCGATCAGCTGTTCCAAAGCTCACTTATCAGATAGACGACAAAGTTCAGCAGATGTCAAATAAGTCCCACACGGCAACAGCAGACCCAAAGCGACTGAGACAGGTGAAAAGTCAAAGGAAGCATTATTTGAGAGTCACTTAGCGGAGATGAGGGACTGGAGGTAAATGGAGAAGGTCAACAGGCACCAGAGTGAGATGCACAGGAGACCAGAATGAGCTTGTTGAGCGAAGACCGAAGGCAGCTGAAGAGTAATGGAGGGATGGGTGCAGACGGGTTGTAGACAACAGGCTGTAAGCGGTGGGCTGAGGCAGGATGCTGGCATGCAGCACATAAAGAGACAACTTTGAAACTGCAGAGATCACACCAGCACTGAAGACGCCGACATGAACGATAACACACAACTTTACACTGTTGAGCAATAGCAAACCATCTCAGCAGCACTGACCTTTGAGGTAATGGAGTCCAAAACCAAAGAAAACTAGCATAGCCTGTTAGCTGGGTTGTACGGTCCACTTCCATACACTGTAAATCTGTTCTGTTGGACTGCGTGGCAACTGTGAGACAGAAGCTGCATTGGAGTCATTGTGACTGACTAGCAGCATGTTTCTGCGTTGATTAGCATGTTTTGTGGTCAGCCTACCAGCTGCTTTCCTTCGCTTACTAACCCTGAGAGTAGTCCCTGAATCGCGAAGCTCTGGGCAGCATGTTCAGCTGAACTTTGCTCCATGTGTGACCGGGCCTTTGTGCTGCATTCATGCTCAAACCTCACATTATTCTGACTCCTGAGCGTTCATGCAAAATAACCAGATTTGAAGCATTATGTTGTATGTCTATTCTAATTAGCACCTCACAGCTAGGTGCTGCTAAATCCTACGCACAGGTCCTTTAATGTTTATTTATTTCCATGTAATGGTCACTGATTTGTTATCATCACTCTCGTCAAAGGAAAACATTACTCGGGGAGCAACGTCGTCACTCACCAAAACAAAGACACGCTGCCTCGAAAGAGAAGCCATAGACGTGGAAGCTAATAATAAGGCATGCGATGTAATGTCATCGCAGTAATGCAGCACTTTGATTCAGTCTGCAGTTAAAGTTATTGAACTCTTTCTGATTTACTCCCTGTGTCATATTAACGTTGTAACGTAACCACGCTGTAACATACGCTGCATTATGAGTTTCATACGATACCCCTTCGAGGCACCTCTTTACCTTCACTGTTCACATTGTGGAAGACATGACATGACATGACATTGTGCTGGAGTAAAAACGTCTGCATGCAGCAGCTCTGTCATCTTTACGGCTGCGACAACTGTGCTGAGAAACTCATAAGAAAAAAAAAACAGCATGACAACAGAAAAAAGAGGATTAAATCTCCTCCATTCTGAAATGATGCAGAAATGTTTTATCAACCCCGAAGAAATGATTGCAAAATATCTACATTTTAAGAGGTTTAACCAAATGTGCTTTTTCTAATAAACACCAGAACGGTAAAATGCACGAACCCCGTCCCCCACGAGGCAACACAACAGTCAGCTTTTCGCTCCTAAAATGTGTTGGATCTCTTTTTTTTTTTCATCACTCAAATTCACACGTTGCAGCTTTAAGGCCATTCAATTTCTTTTATAGCCATGTGGTGGAGAGTGCGTGATGTGGGAGAGGACTTGTTTGGAGCTGTACAGCAGCCTATTAGAGTGAGGCTGTTCACTTTAGTTTGCAGTATGACTTTAATGGAGCCCTCGGTGTATAATAATGTGTGGCGCAGCATTATTGTAAAATGACTTCAGGGGTAATAGAGAGCAGGAGGGAGAGGGCAACACTGGGGGAGAGAGAGAGAGAGGAGGGAAAATATTACATTTAGGTTGAGTTAGTTTATTAGACTTGCAACCCTCAGCAGACACTTCCTCGAGATAAAGGTCATTTCAGCTGGGATAGAGATGATAGACCCTTTCTGACATCAGCATGAAGCCTTCCTACACGAAACAGAGTTCATATTAGTCTGAATTATAAGTTGGAAGAGAAACGGCCGTGGAGGATATCAGCAGTCGCCGCTGAAGCAGAACCAGCCAGCGACACTCACAGGGTTCATATCGGGTGTGAAACCAAACGTTCATTATCATTTTCTAAGCCGAGCTAAGTCGGCCTGTTGCCTAAACAAGATGACGATTGAGCAGTATTTGCTGACCTTTGACCCTGTGTGGGTTACTTGTTGCTGATTCATACATCCAGCAGACATTAACATTCATGTTTCTGGTCACCTGACAGATTCCCTCCAGCAGCCACTGTCCTTTTATCTCAGTTTAAGTCTCCACCATCCAACAATCTCAGGCTTATTAAATATCCGAGGGTCTCAAACTTATGACTCAAATCAGATTTTTATTCCGGACGGGAGGTCCAGAACGATTGGCGATATCAGAATAACATTAACGTCACATTTCATACATTTATTTTGTGTGCATCCTGCAGCTTATTCATTAAAAGAGATACGAGCTGGGCTTGTGTTGATTTAGCCCCGTGCAAAATATCTCTCTCGACCTCACGACGTACGTTTAGAGAGGCTTGGTGCTGCAGCATTAAATCGGGGTGAGGACGAAAAAGCAGTTGCACAGACAGACGGAGGGAGAGGAGCGATGGTGGGAACCAGAATAGAGAGTCAGGAGAGGAGTGCAGTGATAGGCTGGAGTGACACAGTGAAGCAGGTGAGGAGAGGGGGGAGGGATTTTAATGAAGCCCTCAGCACATCCCACAATCTGATAAGGTGACACTCCGGAGACAACATAATGGTGGGAGAGTTAGTGTGTGTGCATGTGTGTGCGTGACAGGCGTGCACCCCGGGCCTCATGATGCTCGTACGCCCTCGCTCCCCATCAACCTGCATGCCACCACAGTGCTGCTACTCCAGTCATTTGCATGCAAACCCCTGCTGCAGCCATGACCCTGAGGGTGCGTGTGTGCGTGCCTGCCTGTTTGTGTGTTTTGTCAGTGCATCTGAATGTGTTTGCGTGAACATCTGTGTGTGTGTTTTCCAACACCTGATTAAGATTCATGATTAACAGCTGACTCTGGGCAAGGGCGTGAGACTGATCAGTGACCGGGAGGCACACACACACTCACTCACACACACACACACACACACACACACACACACACACACCCTGCAGATCTTTGTCACATACCAAATTAGGAAACTAAAATCTATGAATAGTACGACAGACAGACAAAAAGAGGAGTCGCAAAACAGAAAGAATGGGCCCAGCGTGTAGTGAAAGAAGAGATGAATAATGAATAAACGTTTCAATGAAACACTGTTCAGCCCCTCGTTACAGAATATCTGAGTTGGCTCTCACTTCAAATACACGAAACGTCTGATTTTAGACCCTTTTTTTGGTCAGTTGGTGCTTATTGTGCCCTCAAGTATTTAGTATTAGTCTTCATGAGCAGAGATCATTTGAAAGACCCCTTAAGATAATAATAATAATCATAATAAACTGTATTTATATAACACTTTTCTTAACAATGTTAAAAAATGCTTTACAAAAGAAAAAATAAAACCAGATCAGGGAGATAAAATGAGAAAAAGGCCAAAGATGTGAGCGCAGAGGAGAAAAAGACAATAAAATGACCTGGGATGTGGAAATTTTGCAGTGTTGGTTTCTCGTCTTCTGTTTGCTTTCGAGCTTCAGTAACCTGAGCCTGGACCTCCCTTCTGTATTTATAATAAATCACTGAAATCATCCCATCTGTCCCGACCGCCTTCCCCAACAGAATTTCTTATTTTGTCACATCGCTGTCGTACAAGACTTCTTGTTCCAAAACGTGACACGGAAGTGCGAAACCCACAACCATTCAAATCGTCCGAAAAGAGGAAGCAAGCAAAGTTTGTTTTGGTGTTTGTTGACGAGCACGTTTTGTCCTCCAGTTATGACTTTAAAGCACTTGACTGCCGTCCACAGACCTGTTTTTATACTTGAGTATAAAAACTCTGTACCATTGTCTTTTGGAAGCATTTAAGAGTTAGATTAGGGCTTTTATTTTGTAGGTTTCTAAGTGTTTTACAATTAAATGTAATGAAATATGATATTTTCCTGCAAATCTAAGGAATCAGCATAAGGTTATTAGGTTAAGATGTAGTGTTAATAGCGAAAACGACTTTGGAAATGTCTGTTTTTCCAGCTGTGCTTAGTTGGCAAGCTAACCAGCTACAGCTAATTCCACACAAACGTTAGACATTAGACTCGTTTTAGTCAACGAAAACGACGAGACGTTTTAGCTATTTTTATTTTGTAAACCACATTTAGTCTCGTTTTTTATTTGACAAAAATATTGCATTATATATTTTATTATAGTTATCGTCACATGACCAGCATTTATGTTGTGTCTCGTCTCGTTTCTGTCACGTTATAAAGGTTCATTGGCGACGATATTTCGTCATAATTTTCGTTGACGAAAGCAACACTACACTCGATGCCTCTGTAGCGATAAAGAGCTCATTCTAAGGCAACAAGGGCACTCAGTTTCAGGTGATTTTACACTGATCAAAACATAAATATTAATATTTCATGCTATTTCTGCCACTAAATATCCCTAAATCCTGCGCACTGGACCTTTAAATCCATACATCTGTCCATGTAATAACTGCCTATAGTTCCCAAGTGTGAGCTACTCATTACTCAGAGAACTGTAGTTACATTAATAACATACAATTTAACAAAGGTGTTACGCTAATAAGTTAAATTGATTTAAAAGAAATGTTGATTCTGTGATACATAAAGGTTTCATCCACAGTTTTTGTTGGTTTTTTCATCCTGATGTGGCTGTTTTTCCATCAGCTCCCATGTGGTCACCTTCATTGTGCGGCTGTCTGTCAAACCTGTCAAAGTGTGGCTGAAAATAAATGATGCAGTAACTGCCAGCAACCGCAGTGTTTGCTTGTTTTCCCATAAAACTGAAGGCAACAGGTTTTTCATTTTGCTTGCTTTTAAGGTGAATTTTCAAGCCACAACAAAAGCAGGAATTTAAGGAAACTGACATGATGTTATTAAGGGTTCCTGAGTGCAAACAGAAGCTCTCATTATATAAAGAGAGTGACTCACTGTGAACTTGCGCAAACAAACAGCGGCGATAGCTGCAGACATCCTTTTAGCAACTGTCACATGTAAGATGATGTCGCTCAGCTCCTGCATGTACGACGACCAAAAATACATTTAATCTGTCAAGACTGTCTTCTGCAAACAAGGAAATGTGGGCAATAAGATTTTAATGATTTGACAGTTAGCATAAAAGAACCTCTAAGCGCCGGTTGGAAAAACGCGGGCGACGTCTTGACTTGCGTGGAACAAAGTGGAAAAGAGGAGGTTTTGTTGAATCCTGAGTCACCGCGTTTGACAGAAGCGTCATTAGAGAAATAGCAGGAGGGAAGGTTGTAAAAGGCACTGCTGTGAAACCATTAAGGACTCGGGGATATGATGGCGAGGCAAGCGGGGAGGCGAGGGGCCATTTGAAGGAAGGAACGGAGACCAGAAGAACGAGATTTTGACGGTGACGAGCGGCGACAACTCCGAGAGTGTTGACAAACACGCATGCACGGTCAGGATGTCAGCACACGCTTACACGCCAATCACCCCGCAGTCGAGTTCCAGGCTGGGAACAGAGCCTGTCAGCGCCGAGTCTAAAAACAGCCAATACAGCAGCAAGGGAAGCGCCCAGAGGAAGATGAACGAGAGAGGAAGAAGCAAAAGGAAGGCGTTTGAGTGACTGGATGGAGGTCGGATTTTGCAGTTTTGTGGTGAAAAGATGGAAAACCTGCGAGCAGTGACGGCAGAAGCCCTCAGAGCCAAGCGAACGTACAGAAGCATCATCAGCAAAATGGACTTAAAGCATCAAAGTAAAGTAGAAAACTGTCCCTGCTGACATATCTGATTTAAATATGTTATACATGATGATGCTAAGTAGCATTCTGATCTTAAAGTTACTCAAGTTAAGTACAAGAACTTCAAAACTGTACTTTGTCCTGAGTTACTTTCCACCACTCTTTGCACGGGAGTGTGTTTGACTACAGGATGCACCTACAGAGCAAACCTCATTACAGCCTAATGTACGTGAACAGCGGGAATTACACCTTTAGGCAGGAAACTGGTGAGGAAGAAACTCTCCATTTCGACTCACAGACCACATTTCGCATCTTCCACACGAGCTGAATAATGAGTCGTTTCGGAAATGGCGTCAGGGTCTGCAGCGAAGTCTCGCCTTGTCTGCGCAGGACCCTCGAGCAGGGAACTTTCCTCGCCCCGCCGGGAGGAAACTTTTGCGGAAGGGAAATGAAGCAGAGCTCCATGTAATGAAGGGCAATATGGTAAATTTGACATTTCGCCTAAATGGCTAAATGTAGGAGAGTCAAATCCCTCGGTGGAGTGAATGTGTGTGTGTGTGTGTGTGTGTGTGTGTGTGTGTGTGTGTGTGTGTGTGTGTGACTCTTCGCTAAATGCACTTACAGACTTGAACTTTAATTTTTAGCAGTTATTATTCAGCTATTTACACGTGCCTTGACAGAGAAAATGATTAACTTATAACCTGTTTGCTCCCTCGCTTTCATTTCCAGCACGCACGCACACACACACACACACACACACGCACAACTTAGCTGTGGGTGTGATGTTTCTGGAGCCGAGGTGTCACTAGAAGGGCGTTAAATGGCAAGGATGTGTTCTTGAGCTGACAGTTTCACTTAAGCTATCGACTGACAGGAAACAGGACAATCGTTTAGGGCATCACCCAGCTCCACGCACACACACACACACACACAGAAGCTGACGCACACAACCACACAGGCACCGAAAAGGCCGTGTCAGCTAACATATGGTGCGTCATCCATCTGCATCGCGTGCGTTCGCAGGTTTGACGCGTTTACACTCCGCGTGCCATATGGCGCCGCTAATTATGACACCTGAAGTCATGAAGGAGACATCCAGGGACAGTAAGAAAGAAAGATGAGGAGGACGCGAGGGAAATGAAGCGGGAAGCAAAAAACGGAAAACATTGTGAGAGAGAAAGATGTGATGATGTGATAATTGGACGTTTGTATGCAGGGGAGGGGGGGTGAAGGGATGCTAGCGACCTTTAGCAATACATCAGGTGTAATGAGGTGCAGAGCGGGAATCACGCAGAGGGAGGGAGGAGTAATGGATGAGGTGTGGCTCATGTGGTCACGCATGAATGCTCGTAGTGTCGTATTGTTCCTCCAGCTGAGACCAAATGTCTTAAAGGTCGTACAAGCAGCGCGGTTTGGAGTCCAGCGCGTCAAGAGGAACGCCATGTTTTTGTACCGCCAGCACGTGAGGAGCGCGAGGTCAGGCTGACATTTCCATGCAACACCGTGCGGCGTTCGTGTGAGCTCACCTCACGAGTGCTTTATTTTCTGCGAGCACCAAAAAGCCTTTCAACGTGAGGAGTTTTTGTGATAAGTTTGTGTCCTCAGAGACGGGAAAAGTAGTCCTGGTGGCTCTCAGCGGCATGCTTCATATCATATTTCATATATCGTTTTGACAGTTTCCCACTGCTGGAAACGGCTGCATATATTTTTAGATTACTCTTTACCTTTACAGCTGTTGCAGATGTTAAAGCTGCCTCTAGCTTACATACAGCTGGTAAAAACTTGTTTAATGTATAGGTTATGTAACTATTGTTTCCACAGCATTAAATGGTTTTATTCTGTTCAGAAGCAGGTTCACTCCACAAAATTTCAGTTATTTAAACACTGTTGAAACAGCAGTTATATAACCTGGACGTCTAAAATAAAAACACTTAGCCTAGCCACCTGCTGCTCAAGACATTTATTTCTTCTGGATGTTCTGACATTCAGAGTTGTGTTTAAGCTCTTCAACCCACCTGATCAAAACAATCACTTTTTACATTTTGCATGTCGCAGAATTTGCATAAAATTCACTTGACAGTCAGATGGAAGCACACGCGCGGCTAACGTCAGCGTGTGTGTGTTTGTGTGCGCTGTGTGGGCGGGTGGGCGTTCAGCATGTCGAGGAGGAAACATGATTTTTAAAGGCTAAAAGGGACTGACGTGTGTGTTTGTAATGAGAGGGCAGAGGAGCCTGTGCTACCTCACGCTGTCTCTGCATTTAGGTAACTGACACTGGAGGTGTCAGCGCACAGGTACGAGGGCACAGCCACGCAGAAACATGAGGTGTGTGCGCTCGGCTGTTGACTGGGAGCAAAACCAGGCTTTTATGGGAGCCCGCCGTGTTCGGCAGTACTTAAAAGCAAATACTCTGGGCAAGGTGCAACGTAGCCACTTCCCTTTGACAATAGTGAAACAAAAAGCACAATTTCATCAATATGATGGACATGAAGATGATAAGACAATGGACCCATTCACACTTGTCATGTCAAACGCCTCATAGGAGATTTAAGACGCCTTCATGTCCCCTTCGGTCCAGAAGGAGGTGGTAATTCACCTAAATCTGTGCGCTAACTCACAAAAACACCAGAATAGGAATAACTAGCAGTTTAGATGAAACCGTTTCTCAATACCAAGTTCGGACTCCCCTGGGAGTGCAGTCTCTGAAGGACGGGAGGACGCAGGTCCATCATTCTGCAATTGGGACGGCAGCGTACTTGATGACGTTAGCAGAACGACACATCTCCGAAAACTTTGGAGCAAATTTTAAACTACACGCTATCGTGATGAATCGACCACAGATTTTAAGTTTTAACATCTCACATAAAATAATCTTAAAACCACATTCTGTACTACTAAAACAGCAGTATTTCCAAACTTGTAACTTATAGCTGTGAGTCCTCTCCTCCAACATCGTTGCTACAAAATGCATTCTGGGATACGTGGCTGCCCCAAGTCCTCACACGTCACCACCCGATGCATCCTTGATAAAGTGGGAGGTGCAAGAACACATCTGGGTATTTGACTGTACTTGGCGTGATGCAGACTTTTGAATTGGAGCAGTACTTGGACTGAGAGTGATGACGTTTCTCAAGTACACTAGAACACAAGTACAGAGAAGAACGCATATTGAGAAAAGCCTAATAACAATTAAGCTAACGACTACCACAGAATCCAGTGCTGTGTGTAGAAATTGCTCAGGCTCTTTTTCCTCGTTGCTTTAATGGGACAGAGAACGATGGCTAATTTCAGTGTAATTCTATCAGCAGCTAGAGGAGAAACTGTTTGATTATCTCAGTGCATCTATGGTCTATTCCCGCAGACCGTCCACCGACGTAGTTGCACTATGGGAGCAGCACAGATTACACCTGCATCTTGGAGAAAAGGATGCATTTACGCCTTCTCAACATACAGAATCTCAGATTTCATCCCGGATACATTTACATAGTAATCAAGAAGCATTACCTGACCTGAGTCTGCAGCCACAGCGACGCTTTGAGCTAAATGCTAATGCCAGTATGCTAATATGCAGATATTTCAAGTAGGTATAATGTTTACCATGTTTATCCTTTCCGTTTTTGTTAGCATGCTAGCATAGCAGCAAAATCCAGCTGAGGCTGAATGAACGTCATTTGCTTTGTGTGTATTTTGATCAAAACAATGTTTTCATGTAGAGGAAAATGTAGAGGAAATATTTATATTTATAGGTATATTCATGCAAACAAACACAGATTCAACCTTTCACAGTGCCGACCGTATGGACAACCACACCCACCACCACCGGTTAACCTCACCTGCAGCCCAAACTCCACAGAAAGGCCTGTTGTGGGTTTGAACCCCGGACGTTCATGCTGTGAGGCCGCTGCCACTGCGCCAGTGAAAGAGGATGAATTTGTTGAATAATGGATGGAGGCAGGGAAAGGACGGAAACGGTGAATGAAGCCAAGCTTGAGAACAAAGACGCATGTGAACACGTATTCCTCATTTTGCCGAGATGTCTCTCCTCCTTCCTGCCCTCCCCTCCCCTCCTCTCTTCTTGTCCTCTGCTCTTTTGCGCCTCCTCTCCGGCTATTTCCCGGCCCACACAAACACTCGGGCTGTGTTGATATTCACAGTGGATTTCTTCTCCATTGTTTTATTTGCTCTGAAAACCACTTTGTGACAAATGTGCTTTGTTGCAATCACTCTCGCCTCTCTCTCATGTAACTCCACTCCCTCAGGGTGACACCAGATGCCTGAGCATGAATTTAAATTATTCGCAGGCTGATGACTTGTCATACAACTCAGGTTTGGAGCTGAAGTGCGGGATCAGAGTCTCCCTGGATAAATCCTGTTGTTAGAACAGTTTAAGCCTCCTCCTCCTCCTCCTCCTCCTCCTCCTCCTCCTCCTCCTCCTCCTCTAAGTCTCTCTGCTTCTCCTCTTTTCCGTCCGTCATTAGTCTGATCCCATCTGACTGACAGCTGCAGCGGTCACATGACTTCGACTGCTTTCTTTGGTTGCATCACATGGAGGAAAATGGATTGCGTGAAAGAGGAAAGGATGCACACACACACACACACACACACACACACACACACACACACACACACAGACGGAAATCTCACTGTGACAAACCTGATTTGGCAAAAATTGCTTCATGAATAACCCACTGACTTGAAGATCCCGCTGATTAAAAGGAGGCGATGCCGGGCTGAAATCCTTAATGCTTATTATTGTTGTTCCTCCCTCTGAGCATGGACAACAAATGAAAGAATACCAGGGAACACAACGGATTACATTTCATGCAGGTCTGGGAGAGAATTAGCTGCAAAAATCCAGCAAGCAAAAGTCCAATAGGCGACGTTTCCTGAAATGAGCCGCTGTTACAATGTGGCTTTGCTCTGCAGCAGCTTTAATACTTCATTTACATAATTTAGGAATCATAATCAGCATAAACCCAACTTGTGATTCACTAAATCAGGAGCTAAACACACACAGAGTGACTGGAAATGCTCAACAGGCGAGCCGCTCAGTAGTGGAGAGCGATAAAAGGCCAGTAAAAAGATCCGTAAGCTCAGAAAAAGAAATGCCCTCCACGTTGTTTCATTAACAAAATCTGCAAAATGAATGCAATACAAGTCAATTTTCTAAGGAAATAAGGTCTGACTGCTCGTCCCTGTGACGTTTGTCAGACCATCGCAGGAAATCAAGCTGATCCAGAGGAACAAACAGAGGAACAGATGCTCAGATTGTCGATGGTGATGTCAGGATACTGAAAGTGAAGCCGCACACGAGAAACGCCTTCAATCAGCAGAGCGTGTTAAAAGCTCAGCGGAAGTGGTTGACGAGCACAAAACCAACCAAAGCCCCTCTTTGCTGAGCCAGTACAAATGGTCAAGAACAGTTGCGTGAAACCTTCCTGCTTTTCAGTTACATCACAGATGACTGTTTCCTCACTGGTTGCACGCTGAAAGCTCAGCAACAATCACAGTTCACTATAATTCTCTCCTCATCATGATGGCCGTTCTTTAGCATATCCTGTCGGAGAAAATATGAATTCTGATGCAAAGCAGGCCTTCAGAAATCAAATAAATGTTCATGTATTACCACATATTATCATATTATCTACTTTCATTTGTGCAACACCATCAAACACATACAGTTGCATGTTAGCTAGTTGTAGCTAACTTTAAACTTGACTTTAATGTCTTCAAGTACGACCGCACAGAAGTTACGCTTTTAAATACTAAAGAGACAAAACACATAAAATAAATAAGAACGTTTTGACGAGGGCTAGTTTGACCACTGAGGTTAGCTAAAGAGCTAATTAGCCGCATTTCCCGAATCAAAAAGCGGCATCTTGTCTGTTCAGTTATGGCGGGACATCGCATGGTTCAACTTTACGTATGAATATGTGTGTGTGTGTGTGTGTGTGTGTGTGTGTGTGTGTGTGTGTGTGTGTGTGTGTGTGTGTGTGTGTCTATGTGGTTGGAAGGCACGTCTCTGTGAATTTGCTTTGGCCAAATGAGGGAGACGAAGGCAGGAGGAGAAAGAGGAAGAGCGCTGGGTGTGAAAGGAACACACACACACACACACACACAGAACCACGCAAACGGACTTCATTCATTCGCTCGTACACACATTACCGCGCTGACATGCATCACACACCACGCACAGCCCAACACACACACACACACACACACACATCTTTTCTTTACACACTTGCTACCTCCGTGACAGACTTCACAAAAAATAAATACACACATTCAGCGCTGCTCATGCCCACTCACATTGAAGCACAAGCAGCAGGCTGAATGTGCCTCTTCTACCACACACACACACACACACACACACACACACACACACACACACACGCTGATTTCCATCACTTCAAAGGACATTACATTGACTTCCATTCATTTCCTGTAACTTTAATAATAACCACCTCTTGCCTAACCCTGACCTTCACTTTAAAATTAGTCATTTACATTACAGAGACTTGTGCTTTGTCCCCATAAGGAGGAAAAGTCCCCACACTCTACTAAACAGATGTGTGTCCCCACAACGTGAGTAACACACATTCACACACACGCACAGGCAGCGTGAATAGAGTGTGTGGGTAGTGACAGGCGGGCTGTAGCACACTGGGACAAGGCGAAGGGAAGGGAAGGGGTGTGCTCCAAAAGCCAATGAGAGCTGACAAGTCTCCCCAAAGGCTTTCAACAACCCAACCGAGCCAGCACAGCAGTCTGCTGCCAGCGTGTGTGTAAATATATATATGTGTGTGTGTGTGTGTGTAAGCGTGATATAAAGAAAGAGAGGAGAGAAACGTGGAGTCAGACACGCGGAGACGATCGACAGTTTCAGGCAGAAGAAAAGTGGAAACGAGCAGCGGAGCTAAGATGGTCTTTGATTGGTCCCTTTTAGGACTGAGCGTCAGCCTGCAGCCAATTAAAGCCTTAAAGATTTTAATCAAATCAAAGCCGTTCGTGATGATATTTATGTTTCTGGAGCAGCCATTTAATGCTGGAGTCAGACTGTCTGTGTAATCCTGAGAGCTGTTGATTGTTTTTACACTACAGTCTGTTTTTAGCTGGGTATGAAACAGTTTAATACCGATGCCTCTATATGAGCTACACAAGCAAATGAATGCTGTCACAGTAAATCCTTATCGAGCCCACCTGATGATTCTTTACTGGACGAGACCCTTTGCTGGAAACAAACCTCGTGACATTAGCTGTCGCCTTGTTTCCGCTCTCACATCCTTCACTTATTCATAAAGATTCCTTACGCAACGTCCGTGTCTGATCCATGTCTGCTGCATGTTCTCCCTCGACATCTCCTCCAGCCTCCTGAAATAAGCATAAGGTTGCAGTCACATCTCTTGAAAACAGGCGCGCATCATTCTGCAAATAAAGCCAGAGATTCAACACGGAGAGCTATAAATACCATATCGCCGAGATGGATATATTATTCCATAAATATGAAACTAGCAGCAGAAAGTCGGGGCTAATTCAGAAGTTGCCTCCACTGCATTCAGTGTTTACACTAAATAATAACAGCAGGAGGCTGCAGTGCTGGAGGGGGTCTGCAGTGACCTCGGTCACCAGCAGCAGAGTCAAATCAGACCCTCTCTGCTCCAAAATGTAATTTGAATGTAAGCGAAGTGGTCACCGAAAATTAGAGGACCAGAATATAATCTGATGATTGAAAGGTCTTTTAAATTGAAAGACAAAGATGAGTTGGTAATTAAAACACACGGACAGAAGAGATTTCCATTTAGATTTGCTTGGAACATCCTTGACTTGTCTGTCTTCAAATCAATATTATCAATTGAATTCAGCCTGGTGATTAAAGGTTTAAAGGCCACTTCTGAGGACAGTGTTGGGAAAAATACATTTTAAAAAATGTTAATTTGCTCTGATTTGTCCACAGCTGATTGAGGTGGAGTTGGTTGATTCAGTCGAGTGGTTCCCAAACTAGGGGTTGAGTCCCTCCAAAGGGTCACAAGATGAATCTGAGGGGTCGTGAGATAATTGATGTGATTGGAAAGAGGAAAAAACTGAATTCTGTTGAATGATTTTGTCCTCAAACAGTTTTTTGAATTCTCTCTGCTGCAGTAACTCTCATGTCAGTCCACATTCAGCCACTCCCTCCTGCCCCTTTCCCACCATTTCCACCCCCAGACCTCCCACTCACTCTCCTGATTCCCTTTCCTCTCGTCAGCCCAGACGTGTCAATGCCGGTTCATTTCCAGCAGTACGCCTTCATCATCTGGTGTTGATCCGCTCTAACTTTCCAGCCATCTTTGATTCTTCCTGGCTGACCTGCTGCCGGTTTCCTGGTTTGATGTTTCCTGTCTGGTTAACCTTCTCTGACATCTCCTGGTTTTGGCCCTTTGATTGAAACTCTTGCTCTTCTCCTATTGTTGACCCTATGGGCTCAAATCTGTTCTGTGCCCCAACAAAAATGGAGTAAAAATACATCATTTCCCTCTGAAAAGTGAAAACATTGTCCTTTTGTGTAGTATTTGAGTAATTCTACTTAGTTTATAGTCAGTGGAGTTCTGGGTAATAATTTCCTGTTTTCTGTTCCAGATATGTGTAAAAATGTGTTTAATTTGGTCCAAAATGTACAGAATTGACCTCAGATTATTATATTGGACAGTTTCAGGTGCAGTTAGTTCATATTTTCCACATGTTTTAATGTCTGGAAACATAACATGTGACACTCTCCTCGTTTCTCTTTCATCCCGTCGGACATCCTGATCAAACAACGCTGACTCTGCGTCGTCTGTTGTTTTCTGTGTCTCTGTCTCAGGCTGTCCGTCTCTCTCTCGCTGTCTGCTGGAGTCTCTCCCTCCTCATTACCGTCCTCTTCCACGGGTGTGTTGTCCATTATTAATGAGGACGTCTTCCCTGTCTCGCCCTCTGTTTCTCTCACACACACTCGCAGAGACACATCTGTCTCTAACCCTCGTTTGCAGCCTCCATCTGTCTCTGCCTGTGGCTCGGTTTAGGGCTCAGACACACACAAACACACCTATTTATTTCCTATATTTATCTCAATTAAGGCACATGATTATGACGTGATCTGCCCCTGTGACTCCTCTGTCCTGTTTTTACCAAACTTCCATAATAAAACACCTACAGGACGGACATGTTGTGTTTACTCTCTATAAATAATTGCTGACATTAGAGAGAATCATGGCATGTATCAGAAACCTTACAGGACTGGACAGGAGGTTTACGTTTAGAAAGAAGGGAACTTTGACCAAAATACACTTTCTCTCATTCAATAATTCATAAATCGAGCAAAATAATTTATCAGTCCAACCACCGCCATGTCATGTACAGTAACATTTTAAGAAAGGACAGAGATAAAATGAAATATTAATGATTTAATGGGGGATTTAGGTCATCACCAAATATATAAAAAGACATTTTGTGCTTATTTGTCTGTTATTGCTTTATTGTTTTATTCTCGAATGTAATGTTGAACTATTTTAAAAAAGAACTAGTGTTGAAAGATGTAATACTGTGTTATGTTTTCATCCAAATATCAGTAAGTTTGCGCTGTAAATCACATTTTTACATACAGACTTATTATTAATGCTAAACACATTACATAAACACGGTTGCAGTCATGGCAAACAATATAAACATTGTTCAGTCATTATTTCAAGGTTTCCTTTTTGACTTTTTCGACTAATATTGAAGTCATTAAAGCAGTGTTTTTATGAGTCCTTCCCCACTTTGTTCACTCTTGTGCACATGCATGACAAGACAAACATTCAACAGGTGGCGGTAATGTGTTCAGAAACACTTTTGTTAGACCTTAAAGAAACACACACTCAGCGCGCCTTTAAAGATAGTGGCCACGTTAAAGCAGCCTTAGTCAGTCACAAAACATTTGGTATTGCTGCAGCTAATATTAGATAACACTGTATTAATCCCCATGGTGGAAATGTGGGAATAGCAGAGGATGGTTTCGATCCATCGACCTCTGGGTTATGGGCCCAGCACGCTTCCTCTGCGCCACTCTGCTCTCCTGTAGCTAATGTGTTAGCATCCTATATCCAGCAGGCTGCTCGGACCAGTTGCTAACTTGGTTTGCTGTTTTGGTGCCAGGCAGGCAGCATCCAGTCGCTTTATCAAAGCCTTTTGCTGACAAACATCTGACATGTGACGTCAATGAGAGAGCTGAGACTGAACCAAGACACCAAAAGTTGACGGAAAACCAAAATAAACCAAAATAAAAAGAGCTGAAAGATGCTAAAACGCTCTGTAAGCACACCATCACACCATTTAACCATTACTCATAACAAAATATTGTCTTTAAAACAGAGACTTGATGCGGAAAGCTAAACCTAAAAACCTGTCCCTGACAGTGCAGATGGTAAACACCACTCTAATAAGTTAGAACAAAAGTATTTCCGCTTTAACAAATCGCACAGCAGCACCTCCATCAAGCAGTATTTGACAGTTAAATTCACACTCTGATTTTGATTGGAGTGCGAATTCACAGACCTCATCCTCTGAACTGATCGTCTGTCACCGAGCTGAAATAATTAAGTGTTTTTTCACCCAGTCGTACGCGGCGTCTGTAATTTTCTCAAACACTGACTCCGGCTTCGTTCACAAACACTATAATCATCTTTTGGGGGAATGGAAGAATCACTCCGCTACGCTCCAGCAGCTCACTTACTGTAGATTACTATCACTTAGATAATGTCGCACGGTGAGGCAGCACACAGAACAAGTCCCGGTGCTCTGACTAATGGAGGTGATTGTCACTGCGGTTGTCTTTCAAAATTAGATGAACCGACTGCTCGGGCACCGCAGCACCAGGATCCTGACTCATCCAGATTCAGATTTGGCCCCTGCAAGCCCCACCTTGATCCATGATTGCTTTGTTTCCTCATAACTCAGAACTGGCCGGAGCTGGTCGACTCTTGGATTCACAGCAAACATTTTAACGCTGCGTAGACGAGTGATTTTCAGTGCCATCATTAGCACTCAGGGCTCTGTTGTGTTTCTTTGCAGGCAGTCCAGTGTGACTGACACATCAGACTCTCTGAAAAGCAAAAAAACAAAACACAGTGGTACAGTAAATCTGTCTGCATGGAGGATTTCGGACTGCGACGAGCCTCCCAGACGGGAGCTCTAACAAAGTCGTCTCAGTTCAAAAGTGCACTGACTACTCGGCTTGAGCTTGGAAGATACAGTTGAAGTTGGTGATGACTCAGTTTTGCACTATTTCTAAATTTCTGTCAGCAGATTGTTTTTCAGTCTTTTCACCCTTACGTGCACTGAAATGTAATAAATGCCTGCTGGCGGTTTTCTTATGCGCTGTTGGTTAACTTGTGACTCGATGGAGGTTGCCAGTTTCCTTTAGCTCCACTGAAAACGCTCTTTACAATATGTTTACTGAACGCACCTCTAGGTAAGAGCGCAGACAAATGTACTTTGCATTATCAGCTATGAATAATTCAGAATTGTTCAAAGGTATTGAACAACTGGCCCTATTGTTACACAGGTTATAAAGGACCTGATAATGATGGTGTGCAGTGATGCATCGCGCTCATGCGCTGAGCTGAAAAGTGCAGGTTTAAAAAGGCAGACCTGTTCTGCCCCCTCGAGCACTCTATCAGCCTGAGGCACATGGGTGCTCAACCCACTCCCCAGCCCATACAGCTGAAATCTGCACTCAGCTGCACTCTCCTGTGGGCTGCAAAAAGGCCAATTCTGGGCATGTGTTGTGGTACAAAAAAAAATCTACAGATACATCAGCCTCCTTTTACCTGCTCACACTAATCGTAATGGCTCTGACCCTCATACAGAGCGCATTAATAAACAAAATGCACCAATGCAAGTGATGCACATGTTGCTCTCAGGCTGCATACAAATGATATCTCTCTTCAGTTCTCAGAACTTCAGGTCTGAGGCGTGCCTGAGAGGCAAAATTCAGGGAAAGGCACCCTGATTTCCTTTATCACGCTCATGTGGATGAGTGTGAGACATGCATAAGATGTTATCTTAAACATTAAATGCATACAGCTGACAGATGTTTACATTCTTAAAACCTGCCTATAAAACCCACAGCAACATCTATTTCCAAAAGCATTACTATAGACAACAATAATAAAAATAAAAAACTTAATTTGCAGCTCAATCCCACTTGATCGAAATGGTAAAAATAGTGCAGAAAAAGGATGAAAATTGGGACGATACATAAGATGGAAAATGAAGCTGCTGGATAACAGTGATCAAGTTTGAAGTGGAGTCCATAAAAAGCATAAAATCAAATAGAATAGCACATTTCAAAAGAAGTGCAGCAGTGCTTAAGTGTGAGGCAAAGCACAAAAGATTTAGGTAATCCACAGAAAGCTTTATCAGTTCCCTTTTAGGAGCTACTTTTTAAATTCTTGCCACATTTTTTTGTAATTTTGACCCTTAAAACTGGGCCGTCTGGATCGCAGGAGTCAGGATCGCTCCGTCCCCATTGGCGTTACATCTATCAGTCAAGCTTGTCCAGCTCAGCCAGTGGAAAACACTGCGGCGAAGTGGCTGTTAACACCCTGAACACAAAGCCTTGAAGATAAATCCTCCCAGGACGCTGCAGAGATTTACCGCAGTAAAGAGAGATTTTCTCGCTCATTAAATCGATCCATTGTTGACTGTGTGAGAGAGACGGAGCGCAGCACATTTGTGCACTTTCATGTACGAGTGTGTGTTTCACTGTGTGGGCAGGTGAGTTAGTGTGTTCTCGGCCCAGGTGGGCTTTTCATTCCTCTGCTGCCAGGATAATTAAAATCTGCTGTTTTCACAAGGGCAAAAATCATTATTGTATTAAGAGATGGGATGAAACAAACAATTCGCTAACAATTCATTTGTGAGCCGATGAAAGGCTCTTTATTGTCTGTAATGAGTTGTGGCGTCCTTGAAGGAACGCTGAGAGATTTATTGACGTGGGACTCAAACTTTCACAAGAAGAGTCAAGAAAGACGAAACAGACAAAGAGGAATGGATGGAGGGAAACAGAAGGACAGTTTTCAGATGGAGGGTCTTTCAATTATTCATTCATCTGATCGACTGTAGAAAGTTTTTTATCTCTGAATGGTGGTTTCAAAGCTTTTGTCAAGGATATATGAGGTTAATTAGAGGTATTGAAGGTGTAGGTGGTCACACAGTATTTGCTCTATTCTCAAGAGTTCGATGAGAAGATTGGTACCACGCTCATGTTTGTATGGAAAATATTGAGCTAGAGCAGCGGTTGGTTAGCTTAGCTCAGTGCAGAGACTGGAAACAAGAAGAGACGGCTAGCTTAGCTCCAGTCAGTCGGCTAAGCTAACCACCTGCTGGCTTTAGCCTCACATTGACCGTCTCATCTAACTCTTGGCAGGAAGCAAATTCAAAATCTTACCGCCACAGGTCCCTTAACAAGAATCGCAGGTTTTAGAGAAAAATGTAAGTCGCTTATGCTAGATGAATGAAAGTCATTAATAATGCTGGTGTGAAACTGAATCCAGTAGGTGATTTTTCAGCAAAATGACCAAAATGCATCCCGCTTGCTAACCTGCCATCCCTCCTCTCCATCCTGCAGAAGTACTCCTAATATTCCTATACTACTCCTATAATATTACTGTTGGGTTAGGGTCAGAGACACCCCCTAAAACAACCTAAAACACCTGATTTTGATCAGAAAACAGTCACACTTAAAGATGTTTTTATAATATAGAGTTTTTACCTGCATCAGAAATGTCTTGGGCACAACGGGAAATTGAGTAGCTCACACTGGAAGACACGTGAAAACAGTAAAGATTTATTGTTTAAGACATTGTCAAGCTTGTTTTCTGGGTCTCTCCCATCAAACATCAGTGCTCTTACACATCAAATCGCTCCTGTTTTAGGAGACTGTTAAGACTGTTAAAACCTGCAAACGGTCATTGCATAAGAGGCCGAGGGCATTTCATAGCAATAAAAACCACAATGAAATAACAGTTGCCTTAAAGACGTGATTAAAATAGCAGTAAAAATGAGCAGCTACAGCCACTGGACAGTTCTGCTGCATGCTCTGTGTGAGTGGGTAGACCGAACAACTTGTTTCTGACCACCTGAGGCTAAATGCTGTCTCTGAAGCGCCTGCTCTGGTCTCTGATGCTTCCCCAGCGCTTTCAAGATGAAGGAGCTGAGAATAAACCATGCACGCGGCGATTGGAGTGCTCGGCGCTGCTTAGAGCATTACGCAACACTTTCAGGAGAAGTTATGAAGCTCATGGAGTTGTGGTTTGTCTCATCTGTGGCTTTTGATGCTGATTTCAGTGTTTGAAGTAGAATGTGGTGCTTCTCAGAGATGGTAAAAACACAGTGAAGGGGAAGGTAGTAACTAATACGAAGAGATATGTGTAGATACTGCCTGCTGGTATTCATTGGACATCCAATAGTGAAGGGAAATTCAAGATCAGATCTTGTGTCTATTGCATTTATATCTCCCAGACAAATGATAGTAGTTCTTTAATAAGTCTCAATACCATACCAGCGAGTAGATGCATGATATCAATTATCCCTCACATGCAAATCTCAGTGTCGCTTTCCCATAATCTTGCACATACAGCAACATAGCTTAATCAGGAAACTTTATGTTAGCTTAAAAGAAGCATTTGGCTATTGTGATATATCAAATTCAACACCTTCATAACAATAAAATATTGTAAAACACCTGGAAAATGTTTTCCTGTTGCTTTCTTTTGGTGTTTCTTTTGTGAGAACATCCAAAAGCGGCACAAAAGTCTGGCAATCGGTTAGCTAGGCAGCCACCTAGCCTTACGCCAAGCAGTTACTACTGTATACTGACGCTAATCCAGCCATGCTAAACTCAAATCCAAGCTTAGATACATCTGTCCAACAGCCTGTTCCTGATGTCTTGGGTGCCATGTTCCCATTTTGCTACCATCTGTGCTTAGCCATGCTAGCTTACAACAAGCAAGCTAGCTAGCTAACCTGCTAATAGAGGTGGAAATGATGAATCGCTTTGCACACAAATAGTTTTGTCCAGTTCTTTTTAAAGGTTTGTAATGAATGACTGACTGAGGCAACACAGTCTGGTCGTTTTTGTGGATTTTGCTGTGTTTAAACCAGGGCTTTAAACCATATCACGGCCAAGCTAACAGTGCTTTCAGTAATCAGTGAGGGGAGCTCCAGTGCTAAAAGCTGCTGATTCAGTCCATGACACAGTGATTCAGTTGGCTATAAAAGGTACAGTTTGAAGATTAGGTGTTAAAAGTTTCAGTCGTACCTGCACTAAACACCTCTGCTGCTACTGCTGATATTCTAATTATGTCAGTTGTTCCATGCACTATTAATTTCCATTCATTTTTGTACCAAGTGGCAGTCGTTCAGCAGTCTATTTAAAGCTGCTTGAGCTGTGGAGCAAGTCTGCTCTAATTTCTGCCAACTACATATGTGGTAGTTGATTTTCGTATAGAAATTGATGCCAAAAGTTGCCTGAAACTGCAGGAAAATACAATTTAACAGACCAGGAGACTGACTAGTCTGAATTTCTAAATGATTTGTCAGGGCTCAAACTTGCATGAGTTTTAACAAACAAAAAAAACCCCATTATTTGCATTTCTATTTATGTTCTGCTCTAAAGTTTCTTTGCTTTTCAAGTTTGCTGGTTAGACTTTTTGGCTTTGCTCACTGAGATTTATTTCTATCTTCTTCTATCAAATTCCTTCTGGCTCCTGAACAGGCTCTGCATGGCTTGAAGAAATGTTTGGATAAATAAAACTATAATGTGGTGGGTGTAGGGGAGAAAAGAGCAAGGTAGGAAGGAAGAACAGTGGGGAGACGGGCAGAAAGGTAAGATTGGGGGCGGCCTGGTAGCTCACCTGGTAGAACGCGTGCCCAATATATACCGAGGCTGCGTCCTTAGTGCTCAGGTTTGAGTCCAACCTGCGGCACATTGCTTCATGTCTCCTTTCCTTCCTGTCTCTCTTCAGCTGCACTATCCAATAAAGGCAAAAAAAATCTTTAAAAAAGAAAAGGAAAGTCAGCATAGAGGAGAGGCAAGTAAGAGCAAAATGAATCATTGACCACCCATTCATCCTTTTGGGGTAATAGTGATCGATGTACTGTTGGATGGATTAATGGGAGAGAAAGATAAGTATGACTCAGGAGGTGCATAAGGAAGCCCGCACACCTGCAGGGCCATTGATTGGTGCACCATAAGTAGCTCTCGGCGTGTGATTGGTCCCACTGTGTGAGAGCTACCCCATTTACCTCGACAGCGATGTGTGCGGGTGTGCGAGCATGTCTCCGTGTGTGGTTGCAAACACTTTTCGGTGTTGTCAGGGCACGCTGTGTGTGCAGATAGCAGCCAAAGCTTGATAAGCACCCAGCAAAGGAGAGTGCCGCAGAGCAATTATTCTGAATGACTCAAAGGCGAGACCGAGAGGGTGGAGGAGGGAAGGGGACAACCAGAGGTGGGTAGCATTGATGGAAAAAAAAAGGGAGGACAGAGGAAAATGAGCATGAGAGGAGGAGGTGGAGAAAGGAAAAAATGTAGCAGGAAGTGGAGGAGAAAAGTTGAAATGGACATGAAATGACAGAGGAAGGAGAAGAGGGGAGGATGAAGACGGGCGAGGGAGCGTAAAACAGATAGAAGCCACGTCCAACAAAGAGAAATTAGTTTGGCTGCCAGTTAAAATGATGAACTCTTCCTTCTCAAGTCTCTAACTCTCCCCGCGTCTCCATCTCCCCTTGTCTCCCCTTCCTCCTCTCTTCTGCCCTCAATCTGTTGTCTTCTGCTAATGTCTTCACCCTTGCTTCCTGCGCCCTCTCTGTCATCCTCACTCTCCCTCACTTCTCCCCTCCGTCAGTCCCCCGACAGGAAGTGGAATCAGACCGTGAAGAAGGCGGTCGCTGCGCTGTGCAAAGAGCCGGGATTATAACTTCAGGGAAAACTTCATACATGCCTTTTATTTCCCAAATTGAAGCTGCCAAGATCGGTCAGGAGGATGTTAGAGGAACTCCAGAGAATGATGAGCGCATTTCATTTCAGACATGATGCCTTTTGTCAGTTTCACTTTTTTTTTTCTTTTGAAGCGCTTAAAAGTGAGGAATCAGAGGAGTCTCTACTAGTTTCCACAGGATCCATCTTTCAGTCATGTTGTGGGATTAATTATGACTCCCGACAGCTGTATGAAATCCTGATCTACACATATGTTAGCGTTTAAAGTGACCACAGGAAGGTACGTTATGTAAATCACCTGTGCTAAAACGATTTTAAAACGGCGATGCTAACAAGCTGGTGCTTAGCATGTTAGCATGGTAGCACGGTGGTGCTAGATAAAAAGTAGCCAGAGATATTACAATTCATCCCGCAGGGAACGTGAATGTGTGCACGAAGTTTCTTGGGAAGAGACACGTCACTAAAATTAGAAATCTGCAGGTGGCGCTAAAGGAGAATTCAGAGGATCACCAAAGTTATTAGCATTTATTGTCCAGGAGCCATGAATGAATAGGTTTCGTCCTCCGGGGACCATGAATGTCAGCAGCTGTTGAGATATTTCAATCTGGACCAACCCTGGATCCATGCTGCTAGCTTAGCTAAAAATGCATCGATTGGTTTGACTGTTCAGATTTAGGATTCGCAGTGTTCTTTGTTTTATATTAGTATAAATTGCGTATTTTAGGGTTTTGTACTCTTGGTCAGAGAAAATGTTACACCACAGGAACTTGTGATTTTTGAATCAAACAATAATTGGTTCATCCAAAAAAAAGGATTGATGATAAGTTAAATTCAGGCCCGAAATCATACGGTAACGTGTTACTTTTTTTTGGTAATTGGACTTTTTATAATTGTAATATCTAAACAAACTCTTCTCAGTCCTGTTTATAGACCTTAGCTCTCATTGATGGAGAATTATTGGAACAAGGGGAAGCTCACTTTACAGTTTGAGTGCTGACTGGATTTGAGAAGACATTTCTTGGTAAAAGGTTTGTTACAGTGTGATACTAATGCAGTTTTATCTGGACTTTAAGGAGACTTGTTTTGACACAGAACACTTTTCTTTAGCAACATTCTGCTAATTACTCACAACTGGGAGGTATTTGTTGGCCGCTCCTTCACAGCAACATGTTTCAGGTCAGTGCAGGAGGCGGTTTTTCATTTTCTCCATCCAGTCTGTCCCAGTTTCTCTGGATCGTCTGCCAAGAAACATAAAATTGTGTTGTAAACTTGTTTTCATGAACCCTTCCCAGGATCTCAGGTGCTGGCCGATGTGTATCAGAGTCTTTGAGGTACCGTTTGCATCTTCAAGGCAACCAAGGATTACGAAAAGGTCAGGACACTGCAGTATTTTTAGAAGCATTTTCAAAGGTTTTGGTGCTGTTCAGCTTCGCTTTGCGAAGAGAGGATTCTGACACAATCAGAGCAAGGACAAAGGGTTCAATTCCCACCGCGACGTCGTATGTTGATGTATGCACTCGTGGCACAGGAAGGTGGTCTGGATAAGAAAAAAAATGCCATCAAAGCTTGTTTTTTATGAATACTTGCCCTGAAAAAACACATCTGAGAGGTACAACAAAGAATTTGTCACTTCTGGCGGTTTCCTGTGTCCATTCACATCAGAGGCTGAAGCCGTTCTCTCTTCTTCTCTTGTTTTGTTGTGGTTTCCCCGTCTTGTCTCTGCCTTACAGCCTGTTCTCAGCAACATGCTCATTCCTATCTGCTTTCAGCGCCGTCTATCTGTCTCGCCTATCCACTCCTGTTTTTACTTCATTTGCTCTCAGTGTGTGTGGCAGCATCTTTTCATTCAGCGTTGTCTCCTTTTGCCCAATTCTCTCTCGCTCTCTCCTCATCTCCGAGGTTCTCTGTCCTTGACTCACCTCCATTTCTTCTCCTTGCTTTGTTGTGTTTTTTTTTTTCTCTCCCTTCATGTCTCTTTCTGTGTCCCGGGGTCCACATCTCTTAGCTAATCTGAGCGTTATTTTCAAGCACAACCTGAAAGCAGTCGAGCCCATTCCCTGGGAGACGAGGGAGACTTCAACTCAGAAAGGAGTAAACACAGAAATCTGTGCAAACCCAGGTCTGTGCACACATCTGCACAGAATATACCCCTAAATACACAAAGTGTAGCTTAGAGCATGAGAAAACATTATGCTTTTAACAAACCATATTTATATCAAAGGTCCAGGTATAAGCTTTAAAACTGGACTATATGTTGCATGTGGTCCCTTATGACTCCCCTGCCTCCTCCTTTCTCTGCCTTGTGTGCCATATTTAATAAAGTAGACGCGCCATTAATGCAATGCAGACCTTATCTTGTGCTGTCAACTCATTTACACGGACTGCAGTAGTACATAGTAAAAGCCAAAATCATTTTCTATTCATTGTTTGCTAAATCAGTATTTCAACTTCATTCACATTTCCAAAGACATTTCTTTCTTCTTTTAGATAAATAATGTTACACATATAATAACACAACAGCAGCATAATAACATTAAAACTTGCTGATACTTTTGTACGTTGTAGTTTTGGATGTTGTTATATCATCTGATGGTAAGCATAATGTAAAATGATGGTATTCTGGAAATTATAAGGTTTAGTATAATTACATTGAATAATTCAAGTAATATAAGCGCTCACATAATCATAGGTCAAAGCTAAGAACTATAAAAGCCAGAAGTGTTAAATCAAGAGCTGTTTGGGAGCTGTGAGAGCCAAATGATCTCTGAAAAGAGCCGTAATTCCCACCACTTCATTTTAAAGACCTTTAACTGTGGTCTCTGTTATGCATCTTGTTGTTAAGAAATCCAGATGAAAAGGCCAAAACCAACAATGCTGCAGTCTGTCTGTGGCTCTGTGCTGCAAGCCCATTGGTTCACAGGATGATGCAAGTTCTTACAAACACGTCACTTCTATTTAGAAAAGGTCTCAGTAATATCCTAAAAACCTGGGCGCTGTAGTTTGTTGCAAGTTTTACTGAAACAGGAGTAAAAAGAGCATCAGTTTGGGACTACTTTCACCTGCGGATTAACACATGCTTTGTGCACCATGAAGGTTTATGTGGGACGACTCAGTTTGTTGTAATGTAAGGACACGTCAAAGAGGGATAAGCTGCATCCAAACAGGTGATACTTGTTAATAGGACCGATTAATTGTTGTTTTCTTGGTCTGGCCACACCCAGCAGTGATGTCACAGTGTACTGACACACCCTGCAGTACACCTCTTCATCATAAAGCAGCAGAGGTCAGAAAAAACAAGGTTTTCAGCCTTAGCTTGTTTAGAGCGTAAACTGGAAGATGAAGGCTTTTCAGGCTTGTCATTCTGAAAAAATGTGCTATTATACAAGATCTCTTTTATTTTCATTTCCTGAAATAATCACTCTTTTCTTGAGGCTGTTGGAGCAAAGCAAAGCCTCATTTTACCTCCATCATTGTTTATCTCCGTGTGGGGTCGAGACAGGTGTGCCTGCGTATTGGTTGCACTACAACAACACATTTCACAGAATCCTATCAAGAGAAATTCATCACCGCTTTGTGGATCTCTGCCGGCGCACTTTCATTCTCCATATCTGTTTTTGCTTTCAGGTTTAGTAATTGCTCCCACTTGTGCGTGCTCGTAAACAATAGGTGCGAAGTTGTTGTTTCACCTCGGCCCTCTCAGCATTGTTTTATCTCACTGAACATATCTAAAAGCATTTTTCCGCCTCGAATATGCTCGTAATTAACAGGCCCGTCTTTTGTGAAAAAAGTCCACTCCATTCTGAGTCAGAGGCTGATAAAAGAACATATCCCTGCTGCGCCCTTTCCAACTTCAAAGGAGTTCATCACTCGAAAGCAGCGACGGTGTGACCGTTTAACCACACCTTCAAACTCGAAAAATACTGCTATTCATTTATATTTCATCATTTTCTAGAGGCTCGCAGGCGGGTCACTGTAACGTAATGAGACATCAGGGCGGAGTGGGTGAGAATGAATACGTAATAATCCTGTCACACTCACAGGCCAGAAAGCCTTTGATCACTTCATCAAGCCTTTGAGAAGAGAGAAACAGCGTGAGGCTGCAGGTGAAGGGCCAGAGCACCACGCTGTCTCTTTGACACACATACCCAATGTGATGCGCTGTGAATGCAGATCTATTATGTGAATCCACGGGGCCAGAAGGTGTTTTCATCACTTTTGATCATCTCAAATAAAGACCACACAAAGGGATAAATACAGTCGCATCCTTGAATTTGAGGCCAAAGCGGAAATCTCTTTATAGCAGAGGTTCATGAAGGAAGCGTCCTCGAGTGCAGGGAGTGCAAAGCTTTCACCCCATGAAAGGTTGTTGAAAGTCACCTCAGCGTCGATCACGTGGCTTTCCCACCGCAAACTTCAGCAGGAAAATCCAAACATAGTTATTATTCATTTTTACCTGTTATGCAGCAGTGGGTTGCATCATCAAAGGTCTTTTCTGACAGACAGTCTCAGTTGAAATCCAACATTTCTGAAGACTGTGCCGCTCCTCGCTTCTCGTTCACTGGATTTGAGCCACGCTAGCAGTGGCAGGTTGAGGCTGTGGGCAGCGCAATCTGTGGACATGTTGGCTTCAAGCGTCGGTTTCGCTCTGGACCATCATTTTGTCATTCTTGACATTCAGCGGACATCTGCGAGACCACAAGCCTACAGCGCATTTGAAGATGCAAGCACGCTGCTGGATAAGACGTGAAGACGTGTTGCTTTGTTGGAAAGAAGAGTTAGCTCGTCTGCCTGCGCAAATTAGCTTGCTAGCTCGCTCACAGGCTAGTCAACTATCTAGCTAATCTGTATGTTAGAGCTGCACTGATTGCGGTATTTCTTGGGAGATTCTGATGTCTGATAAATGTGACCGACACAGAATCGGATATATCTGACACTGATTGGCTGGTCACCAATCAGAGCCGATTGTGCTGAAAACTGGCTGATTGATTGCTCGGTGCACCTGGATACCTTCAGTAATTAGTTAAGGTCAGATCAAGCAAAATATGTAGACTCTCTGACTCTCTGTGCAAAGATCTGTCCCATTTTCATGCTGTCTGTATGATCTTGGTGTGTCCCCTCGGGGCTACTGTAGAAACATAACCTCATTCTGATGTTTTTCTGTGTGGTTGACACGCTGCAAATGGCCGCTGTGGTGAGGACGAGCTCATTTTAAGGTGATAATACACTCATAAAACATAACCGTGAACCTTATATTCCATTTATACCAATAGATGCGGAGTAGACAGCGCTTCAAGTCTAATTTTACCCCTCAAAGTGTTTTAAAATTCACCCATTTACATACTGATGACAGCATCAGGAGCAATTTGGGGTTTAAGGACACTTCACATGCAGGCTGGAGGAGCCTTCTTCTAATTGGTGGACGATCTGCTCTACCTCCTGAGCCACAGCAGCCCATAAATCCTGCAGACTGGACCTTGGCACGGTGGAACAAGTAGTAACACTGTCACCTCACAGCTAGAAGGTCCCGGTTCGAATGCTGCTGTGGGCGCTGGGGGCGTGTCCTCCACCATGCCTTCGGTGCCTGCTGCTCAAGGAAAAAGGGGCCTTTCTGTGTGGAGTTTGCATGTTCTCCCCGTGTTCACCTGAGGTATCCTCCTTAAAAACCCCCACTAAAAACATGCATGAAGATCACCCCCTGACCAATGGTTACAACAGAGTTGGGTCCCCGGGCGCTGCTGTCAGCTGGCAGCCCACCGCTCCTGGTCTGCCGCGGAGGAAGGACGGACCAAGGATGGGTTAAATGCGGAGGAAGATTTTCATGAAGCATGTGCATGATGTGTTGTGTTCTTCAAAAGCATGGAAGTGTTACCATTATGATTTCAAAAAGATGATCTGAATGTGAATGAGATTAGCACTGAAGCATGAAAGCTCTACTGTAACGTGGTGCATTACGTATCTATGCAGTCTTTAGAGACAGATTCTAACCTTCCTTTTTGACCAAATGTCCTTTAGTTTGTACTTCACCTCACACCAACTGTGTCTTTCTGCTGTGCCTCTGCTGCGCTGCCGGGGTGTTGTTTACCTGTGTGCTTTAGGGGAAGTCCTCGCCCACTAGACTGTGATTTTGCCAAAGCGACTGCAGCCGCCGAGCTGAGCCGCCTGGTGCTCCGAAGCAACCAAAAGCACACACAGCAGCAGCGGCGGCAGAGTTTTTTATCTGAATGAAGCCTCTGTCGAGAGGGATTACTCTCAAGGAAACTAGGGCAGTTGCTTTCGGTCAAGGATTGCGTCTGGCAGGCTGACCCGGGCTGCGGTTTCATCCTGTAGCTTCTTGTGTGACACGCACAAACACCCAGACTTTCCCTCACATCCTCTCCTCTATTTTCCGCCCACTCGCCCTGCCTGTGGATTAGCAGTTGTTACTTCACTGCATGTACGAGAGCGAGAGAGGAGGAGAGATGGAGAAACAGCGAGAGGGAAACCGAGAAACTGCCAGTGTCAGACCGGGTTATTGTTTAATCCACTCAACGCGAAGATGTGGGAGCGCACACGAGCACAGGGAACGTAAGATGAGATGAAACGACATATTCCTGGAAATCACTTTCTCTCCTGTGTTGGATTATAGGACTACACACACACAGTGTTTTTTTTTCATCCAATCCCAATGCATGGCGAATACAATTACATTTGGGCGTCATCTCCTGAACTATGTCCTTGAGAAAGTCTTTGTATAGAAATGTGATTTCATTTCAGCAGCAGGAGGTTACTCAGCAGGTCGCACCGTATGTGTCCTGCCTTGATAACTATTCATAACAGTTCCCATCCTGAAAGGTGCCTCAGGACTCACTGGATTCAGCCACAATGACCCCAGTGTTTCACCAATTCCTCGCTTTGTCTTTACTCTGTCGTTGTTTTTGTAATCCTGTCACGAGTCAAACAATAACAGAGCAGCGTACAGGTGCGCTGCAGCTGTAATTCTCCTCCGAGGCCTCGTTAATCATCGCCACCTTTCCCAAAACAAACTCCAGAATGTCTTTCACCGGATGGCAGATTTTTAATACTGAATTTAATGCTTCTTTGTGTACAAAAACAAAAAGCTGAAAGTTTGGAAGGAGCACAGAAACTAATGCTGAAGTGCCTTCAAACGGAGGAAGCGCAGACGTGACGCCAAAATAAAACTAATATTCTTGAAGAAACCGAACACAGGACTAATCTAAAATTGTAGACTTTTCACAAACAGCGTGTTTATTAAGGAGGATTAGCCCTCGCAGCAGAATCCACGTCGCTGCTGAGATCCTTTGAGAGCTCCTGCGAGGAGCAGAGAATTACTGTTGACATAAATGGTGAATTCCTCTTTATGACTTCTCACTTCAGACCTCTTCTACGGAGTCGAAATGCGACTGAAATCCTCTGCGTAAGCCTTTAAAAACGCCTTTATGTGTGTACAGTATAAACCTCTTCAGTTTTCAGCTTGAAGCTAAAGCTAAGCCTTAAAGCTAAAAGCTCCTCTGAACTGCTGCTTCAGCCAATATTTAATCCAACTTTTCAGCACATTATTAAACTTGAAGGCCCAATATTGATTGAAATAATTACAATGGTCTTAGATTAGACGGAGTATTAATGCTTTCCAAGAAGTGGGTGTAATTCTTGGAGACGCTGATAATCTTTGTTGCCTGTAAAGAGGTAATATGTCACTGTCCCGGACATTATTAGCTGCGGGACGGGAGGTTTTTGAATTCTGTGCACACAGCGTTGTGGAAACCCAGACTTCAATTGAAATTCAGCATCACTTCTGACGATGGAGCCGCCTTGCAGAGGATTCACCTCGTGTCTCGAGGAGACGCCGGCACGTCGAGCGCTTTAAACACAGAAAATGAATCAGGCCGCACGAAGAGAAGCGAACTCTCGAGGGTTCTTGGTTCTGCTGCTTGTTTTATCTTTCTTGCCGTCAGTATTTGTCATCAGTAAACATTCAGACTGCAAAGGTATCATTTTGGTATAGAAGTCTGAGCTAATGACTGACTTCTGCAGGGATTTCATCATCGTTGGAGCTCGTCTGGCACGCTGCCAGCCAGTTTTGGGAAGCCAGAAGTCTCGGCATAATTATGGCAAAGCAGTTGTTGAGTCATTTGTTATTGATCAGCCCCTGGGGATAAATTTTAATTATTTTACGCTGGAGGAAAGCATAAATCTATCTTAGAGACTCTTTAAAACCCCACTCTGTACATTTACTGTGTGAGTAAAGATGGCAGCCCTCTCGGTGAATGATGTGGAGGCTTTAGGGCAGAGAGTATTGACCGCTGGACGGATGCCACGGCCTTCTATTGTGCTGCTTAAAGGATTATAATCTGAATTTAGCTGTTTACAAATGGTTTATAAGGAGTGGGGGGTCAGACCTCCGCAGTCAGAGGATACAGAGGATGAAGATGTTTATTTGTTTAAAAGACAGAGTTGGTGCTGGGCAGCAGTGAGTGCTGAGTCAGCAGATTCTCTATGTTTTATGTGTGGTGTCTTCAGATTTGCATGCTGACGTTAGCTGTGGGTTCATGGAGCTCATTCCCATCCATCACTGCCTCCACCTGTGAGTCAGCCTCATATGAACTATCCCCATCAACTGTCCCTTGTTTGTACAACACTGCGCTCACTTATTCTGTCCTGACTGTTGAGTCTGTAAAGATTTCTTTATGTTCCTTTAATTAAATGGAAAGAAGTGACACGATGATGGACGCTGTGCTTTACATAAGGTGTATTTGAAACCTACAGAACATCACCAGCAGCTGCTGACGTCTGTTAATGGTTTACTTTCATTAAGTGAACACCTGAGGTTTTTGGACTTTATTTCATTTTTTATTTTTTTGACAACCAGTCCTAATAAAGCCGCACAGGGCCTGCTACTCAAACAGAATCACAATCATTTAATCACCTCCTTACGTATTATTTAGAAATGCAGGTACATCTTTGTTTGACAGTTTTCTCTTTTATGTTCTGCCAAAATGCACTCGAGACAACTCGATCGAGCTGATGTGGCATTGAATAGATCTGCATCCTTGCGCTGACTGGACAGACTGTGATTATATCATCCCCACACTTGACAGTTGTCTCTTTTCATACGGATAGGAGGTGTTATATAAACTCTGAACCTTATTTATTTGCCCATACGACCGTGTAAGAATATTACGGATATAGAGAGAAATTAACAGGTTCAAGGCAAGAAAAGGAGATCTAAATCTGGAAATCACTTGCAAGGCTTTTTGGACAACAACTACACAGAAAAAGACATCAGATTAGCTTTTCTGTGAGGATATAGACAAACTGAAGGTATCCCTAGCTTAGTCTTTACTCATGATTGGGTACAAAATCAGGTGCGATATGTTAAAACGAGCATCACAACTTCACTGTCTGAACACAATCTCACCTGGACCTTACCAAACAGCAACTGCAAATGCAAAAAAACGGACCCGTGTCTGATGGGAAAGGCATTGAGACTGAGTTAACGGTGCTGCCAGTGTTGATCTGACAGGAAATGAGAGGCTGCAGCAGTTGGTCAGAACAAACAAACAAACAAACATTATGATATAATCATCCATGTGTGGGCAAAAGTGAAAGCTTGACACCAATCAAAGTGCAGGACAAGTTGAGTACTGACTCAGAAGACGGTGCCTGTACTTTAGATGCTAGGATGCATCTAAAGAAATGCCTCATGCATGAAACTTAAGCTTTGGTGCAACATGCATGAAGTGACTAAGAGTAAATGGGTACCAAAGGAAAGCTATGGTAAACCATCAAAGCAGAGCCTGCAGAGCCTGATCGTGATTGGTATTGACAGGAAATCACATATATTCTTCCAATACGAACTTCCAACTGACCAAAACACTCTTCTACATGCAACTCATGCAAAACACACGAAGACTAATATACCCACAGGCCACTTTTTGCTGACTTCGATGCATGTGAGCAGAAATAAAGGTTACCCTTCAGCAGTGATTGACGCTGCCTTTCAATGCGCCGAACTAACCCATAAAAAACAGAGAAACAAATGCATGTTTTGTTGCTGACTTTAATCACTGCAGGAATTAAAGACATAAACACGTCCTGTTTGCTGAGCCTGTGCACTAAACAGCCTCCTCTCTTATTGACGGTCCCCTCTCTCAAAACCTATAAGCTAAATCTTTCCAAAAGTTTGTCCATTAAAATTGACTTACACCTCTGAAAGGTCCTTTTAGATGTGGACATTCTGTTTAATGTAACAAGAAAAATGTAACCTAGATGATGACCTGCCCTTGTGGGACAAGCGCTGACCAAGCATCACATAGAGGCCCACAATTATCCCTTTAGGTCGCTGGCTAAGGGTACAAATATGGTCCATGTGAGATTAATTGACCCCCTTGAAGACGGACGTTTGTTTGCTCAGTAAGCGCTCACATTGAGCATGCTCACCGGGGTCGCCAGCCGGACCGGGAGTTGCCATTTTTGTTTGCACAGTCGCGGCATCATGAGCTGTTTTCATTTCTTTGCCTCCTCTTTCCTCCGTCCTCCTACATGTGACCCTGAAATCGACCCCAATGCGCCATCTTGACGAATGCCTCAATTCCTAAAGTGTATCCAGAGGAGAGAGGAGGCTTGCGGGCTGATCACCTGTTCACATCCAATAAAGCCTGGCAGTGAGTTCCTGAGTTTTTATGCAGTGCACGATGCTGTAATCTGCGTTGCTTTCAAAATACGCCATTAATGTTCATTGCAACCTTGTCCAGTGTCCCAGTTTTTCCCCTGTGTGTCGTGTCTGTCTTTTGCCTTCTGCCTCGCTGTGTGTGTGTGGTGTGTGATTGTCCGAGTGGAGACAGGTGTGCCGGAGCTTGAGCATCCTCTCCTGTAATCACAACTCCTACAAAGACTCAGCTCTGCTGCGTCCACGCTCCCAGATCAAAGCACCTGCTCGGTCTGCATTCGCAGTCGGTCCTCTTTGTATTTGCTCGTCGCCTGTTGACCCTGACTAATCCTGTCTCTCGTCTCCTTGCGGTTCCCTCTACTCTGGACCCTGTTTCCTGCCCATTCGTCTCATCTGTCCTGCTCCCCCCGTCTCAGACTGTCTCTGTTAAGCCCAGCAGCTTCTCGGATTCTGCTCTGGACCTGCTCGGCTCTGCCACCCGCTCCTTGGTCTCTCTGGTCGGCTGAGTCCAGGTTCAAATCCCATTTGCTTTTCCCTGGGAAATCAAATTACCTTAAATCTATTACCTGTGTCTGCACCTGGGTTCACTAGCTTAGCCCTTTCACATATTTCTGGATTGTGAAGATATGATCCATAGCCTGTATGTATTGGTGCCAGCAGCTGGTATATTAAAGATGTCTCCTGAAGCTCGTGATTATTGGGATGACCCAGCGATACATGCAGTTAAACAGTTTGCAGCAACATGCACACAAAGATGAAATTGCTCTTCTCTATCTAAAGCATTTTCCTTCCATCAGTGTCTAAATTAACTGATATGAATCTGATTTGGATGAATGTAGTTGCTCTATGGCCTGACTCAACCCATGATTCATTTACATTGAGATTCATCGGTGCAGGGAACAGAGCTGAAACCGGAGCTGTGCAGCGTGGATGGCTACTTGGTAAAATGAGGCTTAGTCAGCTAATATGCACCTCTGCTGACTTTTAACTTCTGTGTGTTTTACAGACTGTTTAACCAACTTCCTGCAGGCGACAGCAGCTGTTCTGATCCCATTCCCCAATTCACAGAGCGCAGAGGAGATGCAACGTCCACAGTCGGGTGGCGCGCATCATCGAGCTGCTGAAAGGGTGGTGCCGATGCTTGAATGCGACAGACGGCGGGCCTTTTGCACAACCCCAGAAAAGTCTGCCGCATTGTCAGGGCATGTGTGGACTCCCATAACCCTCCTTCAATGTGCCCGCTGACCCTCACCCACCAGACTGTCAGCCAAATGCTGCTCTGCAACTGCGAGTGGATGCGATGCATCGTCTGTGAAATAATGGGTGAGTTCAAATTTTGGAAAGAGCTGCTGTTACGTCTTATTGTATCCATTTGTAACCATTTATAGGTAACTTGGGGAGAACGAAATGGTGTGTTGGGCTTGTGCACGTGCAGACAATTCCCAGCTGATTTCGGATTTCTAAAAGGAAATTGTGCACAGGCAGGCAAATGAGAAGCTTCGCGTTGCTTGATGGTCTTACTTACACTAGTTGTGCTCTGAGCGAGGCCCATGGCCGAGATACACCAGCAATGATATTCTGATAAAGTCCAAAGCTCTACAGGTGGTCCTTCATGGCGTGCTGCTGTGTCATGCTGTCCTTACCCAAAGCATTGTCCTGATAGCTGACTGGTGCATGTTGCTTGTTGTTGTTTCTTCCCAACCAAAAAGGTTTGCAGTTCAAACCCTCTTAAGCTAAAACACATGTTTATAAAGAGTCACTGGCCTCACAATTAGACCTGGGTGATAAGGGAGTTTTAGGCTGAGCGATTGAAGTACCACCTTTTTCTTTTGTGCAAATGATTTGATATTTTCATTGTTTAATCAACACTAAGTGCCTGTGTTGTAACCAGCCTTTGAACTCCTGATAAGCCTCCGTTCATTATCCTCTAAATTAAAAATGCGGTTTTGCTACCAGGAAAGCTTTGGAGTTATTTTTGTGATATTTTCATTGAAAATTCAAACAGAGTTCTGTGGCCTGACACTAACTGAAGCTCCCTGCTGTCAAATGAAGAGCAGAACACTGATGCTATGAACTGCTGGTCCACAGCCATTTTTCATTTGTTGTCCTGTCAGTCCCCTTCCTGCCTCTGAACAAAAAGGCATCCGGGCACATCGTAAATGAATTCAGGACCATTGAAGATAGAAAACGTTGGTGACACGATGCAGCAGATGGCCAGACACAGAAAAAAAAGTTTGTCTCTTTTCTGGTATTTGTGCAGCCAAACATGTAGGAAAGAAGTTAAAGCTGCATTCTGTCTAATGGCCAGCAGGGGGCGACTCCACTGGCTGCAAAAAGAATTCTGATTGTATGTAGGCTTATGAGAAAATGACCCGACTTTGTGCTTGATTTATTACCTCAGTGAACAGATACCGAATGAGTTTATGGTGTCAGTCGCTGGTTTCAAGTGTTCTTTAATACACCACAATGTTCATTTTGTATTTTTTCGTCTCATTTAGAGTAAAATGGACGATAAAGGAGGGTTTGCTTCAGGGTTTAGCTGCTTTGTGATTGACCTCTCAGTGTTCTCAGGTTCTCACTCAGATCCAATCAGGATAGAGGAATAGCAATACGTGTCATCCCCAGCTCCACCCTCCAAAAAACCAAGATGGCGCTGACCATAATGCCAAACTACAGGCCTCAAAATGGTAGTCCACAAACCAACGGGTGACGTCATGTTTAGCTGACACCTCGTTCAGACAGGGGCAGACAAAAGCTGCTTCAGTTTCACCATCGGAAAAGAAAACTGATTTTATTAGCTGTAGCTTGCTAGCTAGCTGAGCTAACGTTGTCTCCATGAGTCGGTGGAAAGCTCCATGTCCTCCTGGTTTTTTTGATATTGCCCTGTGACTTTTTTTGTTTTAAATCAGTCTTAAATATTTCAGATTTATTGCTGCATACATATATTACAGGCTGAAAGAGTAAAAAGCTGCAGGTCCCGAACAAAAAGTCAGCATTTCTGCCAGTTAATGATCAATGCAGCAGACGTGAAATGCTGACTGAAAGCATAAAGGCTGATTATCCGTCTGACTTCAGTCCCATGCACAGTATTCAGCATGTGGAGAAATCCAAAGCTTGACAGACCTGTCATTTAATATCATGTATACATGACGCTGGAGGCTGCTCTGTTGTATCTCCAGCAGAAAAGGAAGCTTTGCATCATCTGTGCTGTAGTATTTTTGTATTACTGTGATTTCATATATCCATTATTTCATATGTTATCCACAATGTATACTAGCTGTCTTTAATTTCATGGCGAGCAGCATTGGCAGGATATTGGTAATGTCAATATTTGAGGTATGTTAAGGGAAGAATTATACCCAAAAAGCAGTGTGTCTATACTGTGTGCATGCTCTTATAGTCTTTGGCATGTACATCCAAAGCCGGGCGGTGAATCACTCCTTGCAATGTTGTCTGAGTTCCAGACATTCTGTGTTTGCAGCGTCCCGTATCTTCCTGTGTCGGGAAAGCTGTCTACACACGGAGAAGAGGAATATACAGTCAGTCCATTCACACATAAATCCAAAGCTAATGGTCCAGAAATGTTTAAATGTGTGCACGTGTGTGTTCTCTACACCGCCAAAAACCATATAAAGCATCTCTGAGGGATTTACAGCAGGAACAGTTCCTGAGCTGTTCCATGAAGACGAGGAAAAACCCTCAAAACGTGGACGAAAATGGAAAAAATAACAATATAATTCAACAATAAGACTGTTAAATCCATCACTGAGAAGTGTAATGAATAGATATAATATCAGTTCTTTTTTGTCATGCTAACCACCCAGTTCATCTTCTGGTTATTCCAACCTCGTAAAAATAACACTATGTATGAGAGATACTGCAGCTTGGAGGATGTGAAGTGTGACAGATGATGTCAGCTCGGTGGGGGGGGGGGGCTGGGTAGCTTCAGCTCCCCCCGGGCTCACGACAGACACTGGCTGACTTTCGGCCCTGATCTCAGGAAAGAGCTGAAGTACAACATCCTGACATGTCTGACGGGGGAAGTGTGGTTCAGCATGCATGTAGAGATCCGGTTGTTGTCGATGTAACTGCGAACGAGTCTGTTCATTCGTTTAATGGTTATTTGCAACCGAGAGAACTTGCGACATCAAACTCAACTTTTAGAGCTTTAAATAACGACATTTTTTGATCTCTTGATGAACCTTTTTGAGCTAAACGCTAACATGTTCATAGTGCCAATGCTAGCTTGTTGATGTTTAGCGGGGATGCTAATATTTGCTAATTACTGCTACATGCATTTCACCCATTCATGTAACATCCTTAGAGTTGCACCGTCAGTGAACAAGTGAAACTTCAGGACAACAGAAGAAGAGAGAAAGAGGAAATTGTCTTTCCCAAAGACAGACGTGGTCACTGATGGCTGCACGACTGGTTACTCTTCAGAGACTCATAATTTCTACTTAAAATTTGCCCAATTATGATGAGTTTTGATAAGGAGCTGCCTGTTCAAAGCTGTCTGTCCAAAGAAGATCTTGCGATAAAGCACTTCATACTTTCCCAAACGTATACGTTTTGATAAATATGCAAAGTTCTAGCTATCAAAGGTCCTTTAAAAATGTGACATTAGATCCAAAACACATAATTATGCAGTTTGATTGAGAATCTGTGCAATTACCTCATCATGAAAAGGTCATTCAGTATCTGCAGAATAAACCGTTTCCAGTTAATCTTTGAAGTTGAGGTCGAGGTTTTTCAGATATTTGGTTGAAATCATCAGTTCTCAGCTAAAAGTCGATTTACAGGAGACGGTAATAAATGCTTAAAGACCGCTTTGAAAGGCGGCTCGTATTTCCATAATGTCGAGACCCATAAAGCAGAGCACAATTACTACCGACTGTAATAAATGCTGTCAGGTGTCCACTGGCCTCTACTGTAAGTCACATCCGATATGATGCGCTGCATGAGAATCATTTGCCAGACGCCACCACACGTGCTTCATTATGGACTCCGTGCTGCCGAGTCTGTCGTCATTCCAGGGAAATAAATTTACGTCTGGTGTCGTCCGCGCCGTTATTACTGTAATTCCCCGCAATGCAATGGCACCCGTTACCCGGCTGGCGTAAATGCCTATTACAGTATTAATCAGCCCCTACACACTCCTATTGTAGGAGTGTGTGTGTGCCAATGAGTATCTCTGCTTTCGCTGCCACTCTCTGTGTGATTCATTGCAAGTGTGTCACATCTGCGTCTCTAATCTATGTGTGTGTGTGAGTTCAGGGTCAGCATGTGTTTAATTTTGCATGGTTTCAGTGTGTGTGGGTGGGTGTGTGTGTGTGTGGGTGGGTGGGTGTGTGTGTGTGGGGGGGGGGGGGGGGGGGGGGGGAGGTGAAAGGTTTTTCTGTGGCTTCTGTAAATGTCACCAGAGTACATAACTGCAACTTCCTGTGATGTTTCTGCGATATTCGAGAGGAAAAAAAGCACAAATAATTGATGAGGGGTACAGATGTTACAGACGGAACGAGCTGTAAATACAAAACCGACGTTATCACCTTCTAAAATCAATACGGCTAACGTTAGCAAGCAGTAGCGCTAGCATTAATGTTAGCATTAATTTGGAGTTTCTGGCCACCTCACAAATGTAACTCCAATATTCACTCCCCTTTTTGCTCAATTTTGGTCTCCACCAACTCCTAAAAAAAAAATAATCTGGCTCTTTAGCTGCTAAAATGCTTCATTGCTAGCAGCAGCTAGTTGCTAACTTTGTGTGTCCGTGGTTTGGTGCTGGGCAGAAAAGGAGGTTTTGTCACACGCTGCCAAAGGATGTTGACGAGGGGTAACCTGGAATCCTTGGCTGAGGTGAGACCAACAAAAGCCTACCTGCAGATGTTGAGGAAAAAATGGGTAAAAAAAAGAAATTGTCAGCGGTTAAGACTCGCTCCTCTCTTTTCTGATTCAGGAGCAAAACTCAGCAGAAGCTCCTCTTTTCTGTCACAACTCCTCAACCTCCCTCCCCGCCGTCGCACTTTTACAGTGAATAAAACCTCCCGAGGGAAGTGGACTGCCACCAAGTTGTCTTCTTTTGTCTGTGTGTGCTCGTGTACTTTAACGCCTCTGCTTGTGTGCGCCTGTGTGTGTGTGTGTGTGTGTGTGTGTGTGTGTGTGTGTGTGTGTGTGTGTGTGTGTGCTTATGTGTGTGTCGTCCCCCTGTGCTGCAGATAAAATGGCAGATTTCTTCAGAATTGGACCCTGTTGATTTCCAGGAAATCTTGTGTTATTTTCCGTTTACCAGCGGCTCTGAGCTGGATAGGAAGACACACCAGACTGCACACACACACAGTTTCTAACCTCATACTGTAAACTCCCAGGCAAACCACATATTTCTGACCTTGCTGGCGACCTAAATTTAAACATTTTTTCCCCTCTTGGTCTGTGGTGGTAAGAATGAACGACGGACGCTAGCCTTGCTAATCAGATTTACGATTTATAGTGAATTTAAGCAGCATGTGGGCTAGGCAGCTTTCCTCTCCATTTGCTCCAAATTACGACTGAAAAATGTGTCCTTGAACATAACATCTCTGCTGCAGGGAAACATGTATTGACACATGGTCGGACCAGCGTCCAGTTTCACTGCTTCCTGACTGCTGTACAGATGGACGGCCTGATGGAAAATCACCCCCCCCCCCAGCTGAGACCTCAGTGTCTCTGTCCTCTCTGAAAATCTGGGTTTGATTAAAATATTGGCTGGACAGCAGACGAAAAGGATTCAACAACAACGTGTGATGACGGTCAGCTTGCGAGGCAGCTGGATTTTCAGCTGGATCACACAAAGTGAGACTCCATCTTGGCTGGCTTTAAGTTAGGCACTTCTGACCAATCGGACCAATCGGCGTCCTACGAGGAGCGACTGTGAGCTGCAGGCGTGGTTTAGGTGTGTGCAACCGTTAGCTCAAAAACAACAAAAAAACAAAACAAGAGGTTAACGTAGATGCTGCTGGAGCACCAGTTATTGCAGAATTGGAGAGAATTTGTTTATTGAAAGAAGAGCAATTTTGATCTGATTGGTTGACGTTAGCTTGTCATAGATGTTGATAGACAGATGGTTCATCCGATCACCCGCCAAGCACTTTGTTTTTTAAAGCGCCAGCAGTTTTCTGAACAGTTTCGAAGGACGACTTCCCAGATGGTTCTGTTATAATGAAGGGCTGATTTAACCCAAGTTTTTATCCAATAATATTGTTCATGACTGAATGAACAGAGCCGTGTGGGAAACACAAGTCCTTGTAAATCCTCTCACACTCAGCTACACCTGCTCATTATGCAGCAATGATGTTTATCCACAATCGCCCGGAGGTTGTTTGTCTAATTTTGCTTTTAACAGCGAGGCAAAGTAGCGCGTGAGCCAGTTCAACTCCTGCTGGAGCTTAATGGGTGATTTACTGGGCGGTGGATATAGGTGTGTGTTTGAGTGCGGGCAGACACTTGCTGCAATGACTCAACCATTGATTTCCAGTAAAAACTCCCAGGTTTTCCCGCAGAGTTGGCCGTGGAATAGTGCAGAGCTGGAACACCAGACTGGAAATCAAGGCATGACCAATAGTCCCAGAGCTGGGGGTTAAATTTCCACTGGAAACTGCTCAGTTCAGACACGACCAAGCCTTTGTTTCCCTGACTAGAAAAATATGCACCCATTTGGGGCGCTTTGGATTAAAGGGTCTGCCAGAAAATTTCCAAAGACTTGGCTTTTGAACTTGAAAGGCGGGCGGAGACATGCGGCACCATGTTTGGTCACAACTGGATGGTCCACATTCCTTCAGGCTGTCTGACAGATCTCACTCCATTTGATGATATTTTACTTTTCATTTTACTGATATCTTCAAGAAAAAGTCAAGAAGAAAACATTTGGCAATGTAATGTAAGCGAGGTTGACTACAGCATCCTCAGCGTCTGAAGAGCGGCAATAACGTTTTCTCCTGATCCGAACGCTCATCGGAAACAGTTCTTCATACATCAGTGACTCTCAATGCTGAGTACTTTTCGCAGACCACCTTTCTTTCCTGCCAGGTGGTTAATTGTCTCCACCAGGTGCAGATCAGTCTGAGTGATTAGATAGCTGGAAGGAAAAGCAAGGCCGAGGAGATGTCAGAACTGCTTCATTTCTGCGCTCTGTGCATTCAACCTACCACAGTGTTCAATGCATGGACTCTCAGAGGAGTCAGTGGTTTGGGTTTGACCGACTAAAAAATCGGATTGTAGCCGCTCCTACGATCACTTTGTTCCCCTCACCTGCACATTTCCTCACCTGCAGCTCGTTCCCTCATTAGTCCCTCAGTATATATACTGGTCCAGTTTCATTCATCTCCTACCAGTTCTGTTGTGCTTGACCCACCTGTTGGACCATTGCCTGATTACCTGGACGTCTGATTCTTGTCTGCTTCTTGTTGGATTGATTTCCTGACCTTTTGGCTTCTGCCTAAAGTAAGAACTTCATTGCATCTGACTGTTTCTGTGGAGCATTTTTAGCTTCAAATACACCTCACATAATTACAGTATCAGTGTTTTCCTTGGTCTGGACCAAATGAACCACAGTTCAGGTGTGAAAACACCCGAAAACTCAACAAGTGAAAGTGAAACCTTGAAGTCCCAACGACCGAAATTAATTACTTTCAATTAAAAATGAGCTAAATTCACACATTTCAAGCAGAAACACTGATGGTCGAATCTGATTTTTAATTAAAGCCCCATATCAGGCTTTAATTAAAAGCCCAATAAAATGGACTGACTGACGGCTTGACAGGAGGACTAAGCCAGCGGGCACTTATGACGTTTAATTTCTGCTGCAATAAAGTTCCTCCATAATAAATCAGATTAATTTTGAGCCTTTGTAGAAAAGAAGTCACTTTAAAAAAGTGAGTTGTCACCAAATGTTCCAGTCTTCAACAACAGCAGCACGGTGAAAACATGGCAGCTGAGGTGATGGGGAAAGAAGCGCAGTGGAAGTTTCTGTGTTGGGTTTTCTTGTCCTATCAAAGTCGCAGTCAGCTCAGACACCTTCCACATCTCCTGCGTCGCTCCTGTGACTCAACAGCAGCTGAGTCACGCGCCCTCCGCTCATCTCTTTGCAGGTTTCTCTACCTACAGGCGGAGATTATGGACCGCGGCACCGCAGGAGGCGATTAACAGCACAGGTTACGAACTGTCTGAGACGACGCAGCCACAGAAACACAAATCCCGTTTCAACCACAGGCGATAATGAGCGACTTTGTTTTGAAAGTTCTTAGTTCAATTTTCAAAATCTCACAAACAAGAAACATTTGGCCTTTATTCTGAGGGAAAGAAGAGTTGGTTGCTCATTAAAAACCCTTCTGTCATGACAGCGGGGACAGCCAGCAGCACCATAAATACGTCGTGCAAATGAAAAAAGAACTGTTGCCATTTCAGGCTTCATAAATACCATCTCTGCTCATTTTACCGGTAACTTTGCGAGGCTACATTTGCATGATGCATGAAGGGGCCAGGACACCGCGGGTTCTTGCTCTGCTGTGTCCGAGCGACGTGCCTGCGTGAGTGACCTTTGCAGGCCGGCTGACGAATGTAAACTTCCTCTGCTGCTGTTCTTCAGCGCAGCTATGCCGAACGTCATTTCATGTTTATCTACAGTTCAGCGTCCTCGCAGAAATGTTCGAGGGATTCAGCCAAAGTTCTTGTAACTGGCTTTATCAGCGAACCCTTCACCTCCGTTGAGACTATTTCTTTTTTTGTCCATGTTGGATCCACTCACAAGAGATGATAATTCAAAATGAGAACACAAAATCCCAAACGCCAAACAGCAAATAGCAAGTCTGGAGAAATTTGGATGCGCCACCTTTTGTCTCTTGTCCCCTTCAATCTTCAAGCCTCACAGACCAGCTGGGTCATTAATTGTGGTGTCTGAGTTTCCCTTATCTAAATCCAAGGTCTGAGGACAGAGGCAGCTTGCAGATTTCACAGATTTTAAAGCCCCTTGAGGCAAATTTGTGAAATTGGGCTACATAAATAGGATTTTTCTGATTACCATGATGAACATTTTTGTAATATAATCCAAAGAATCAAATATCTGTCACCTTCTTCCTCTCTGTCCCGTCCTCCAGCCGCATCCCCGCCTCCTCAAATCCACGGACTTCCATTATTTTCCTCTCCACCAGATGCCCTTTGCCCTTTCCATCGCCGTCTTGCTGAGTGCATTGCATGATGGTAAGTGATTTACTCGCTCTGGATGCTCGACTGCTTGATACGTTGAAATCCCGTCATCGTGACGGCTGTGCACTACGGTTTCTCCTCGCGGGCTTCAGAAACTGATGGAAAATGACTCACTGGAAGTTTTTCCTGTATGTTATTCATGAAATTCCCAGTTGGCTCCACAGAAGTTTTAAATCACCATTCCCAATTAGATGGCGACACTATTTTTTTTCCATCTGATCATTGCAGGAAAGTACCCACATTTTTTTGAAATGAGTTGATCAAATTGGTTTTCACACACGTTTGGTGTCCAGATGTCGGCTGTTTTCTGCTGCAAGCATAAACACCGATAAAATCTTCTCTTATCAATAATCTTGAGTCCAAACAAAATTCGCTCTCTTGTCTGCCTCTTCCTCAGCGTCTCCCTTTCTATCCCATAAATATGAATTATTCGTACTTTTGAGCCACACTAACTGAAGGAGTGGATGGTGCACTGACAGCTGGATGGACTGTTTCTGCATGGGTGGATGGACTGGAGGAAAATCCCCCCCACCCCCCCAAGAGGGCTGCACAATAGAAAAGGCCACTGCAATAGATCCGCCTGCTCATCTTCCTCTCTGTTACATCCCTCTGCTCGTCTCTTCTCCGTGCTCGCTGATGCACGTACAGTGTGTTGTTGACTGGATGGAAACTATATGGGGTAAACACCTCTCTGTTTACCTGTTGCCATCAAGGCTGACTCGTCCAGAAGAATAGATAAAAAGAAAGTGGATAATGCAAACAGGAGCCACGGAAAGAAAGCCGACGAGAGCTGTGCGTGTTCTTCTGCTCCTATTTGTCTAAGGTCACTTTGGCTGGTCTTCAAAGGACTGTTAAGACCTGGTTTTAGTCTTAAGGTTTCAATTAAGTTAAGTTTGGGTCAGGGTGAAGGGTTTTGGCTACAAACCTATGATGTGTTTAATGTAGAGAGTACATTTTAGAGCGATATGATATTATACTGACAAAATCTCCATTTCTTGGTGTTGAAGGGCAGTTTTATTTCTGAACTATCAACCATGAGTCCGGGCAGCCTCTTAAGCCAGATGGCCTTGAAGCATTCAACCTACAAGTGATCCTGCAGCTCTTTTGTGAAAATGAAACCGCTGCGAGATTTCAGCACCGGACTTGAAAGGTGTTAACAGAACGCTAGCGGCTATTTGAGGCTGTACTAAAGCACGGTAACGTGCGCATATTAACAATGCTAACACGCTGACATTTAGCAGGTATAATACTCACCATGTTCACTTTCTGGGTTTCTTCTTAGGCACCGGGTGAAGTGGAGATGACCCTGACTCTGGTGGCCTGCAAGCACGTCCTTCGGGAAGTGTCTGCAGTTGGTCCGGGGTCCCCTGGCAGGTGAGTGGAACGAGACTTGAAGCACTACCATGTCCTCCGGTGCTGGTTTGACTTAGTGGATGGAGACCGCCTTGTAGTTATGGGGGTGCTGCTGCAGCTGTTGCTTTATTTTTTAACGTAGAGATTTTCCTTTGTACAGTCCAGTGGTTTTCTAAGCCCCATCTGGTCTCAAACCCTGCTCCATTAGTGCTCGAGTTGAGAGATGCTGCTCTTGAACATTTTATGCTCTTAAATGAAACATCTGACTTCTAAACTCCGTGTCGCCTCATGTGCCCTAAAGCTCCCCCACACTGCTGTGCCACATACAGAGAGCGACACTGGAGAGGTGAGGGTGACATTTTAAACATTAGCCACACATGATGTGACATCTGAGTCCCTTCAGTTTTTCATCCCGTTCCTCCGACGCTCTAAGTTTAGTGCAACCCTAGAAAAGAGCGTGCAGACCCTCGATTGAACCTGCTGCACGGTGTCACAGGTGACGAGTGATGGTGAGACTGAGCACTCACTCTGCCCGAGTCAAACATCGGCATCAGGAGGTCTGTTTTGTCAATTAAAAAGGCCACGCATGATGGAGCCGCTCGCTGCCTCCGCTGACCTGCGCCGCCTCAGCTCCTGTGCACCTGCGCCATGTTTGATGGCGTGGACACGGGCTGCTTCTGTTTCAGGACAAATGGTCCCAAAAAAGACTTCACATGCGTCAGCGCCTGACCCAAAGTCATTTTGTTCTCGTGGTTTGTGCCGCGTGCGAGAGCGAGGGATTTGTTTTCTTTATCTTTACCTCACAGATATCACCTGTCAATGAATGTGTTCAGGTATGTTTAATGCGACAAACAGTTTGCAGTGCTTCTCTGGATGAAAAATACATTTATCTTTCAGCGATGTAGAACACTTGTCAACAGCTTCTGAGAGGTGTCAAACCTGGAGGAGGAGAGATTTATGTACCTCTGCACCATTGAGAGCAACTGAAAACCTTTTTGAAAATAGGGGAAAATGTGTGTTTTGTCAAATCCTCAAACTTCAGAGTTTTGTACAGTTTGTCCAGGCCCTCTAGAAGGACACACAGACATGAACGCACTGATCGGCAGGATAATATCATTTGTTTTTGCCTTCTAAAAGTGATGACAAACAAACCTGCATTGTCATGTGACGTGGTCAACGTTTTGGTTTGGTGTAGCTACGAAAATAACTTGTTTTGGGGAAGGTCACGTTTTGGGCTGAAATAGGAAAGACCTACATCGTGCTTTGGGATGTTACTTTGTGTAGCTTGGAGGCCTTCGCTGTCATAATAATGGCGACTTGGTTAAGGTGAGGGATTGGCTGCTATTAAGGTAGAAACCCATGTTGACTGTAGGTAGGACATGCATGACGACGGGCGCTGTTGATGACCCAAGCATCCACCTTCGCCTCGCTCCTTCATGGACTGCATGGACATTATTTCCTCCTTTGCTCCTAACAGACCATTTGGATTTCTAGTTCAGAGGAAAGACAATGGAAATCGTACATTCGGAGCCTCGATGCTTTAACTGAAAGTCCTGGGCTTGGCAATAAACTACGCTGTCAAAGGTAAAGGTGTGAGACTGCTGTCTTCTGCCTGCTGATGTTTTCGGTCCAACACCTTTTCAACACAGAGCAAAACGATCATTTATTTAAATGTCACACATTAGTATTTCAGACAGCTGCTTTGATGAGATGAAAACAATGTGGATAATCCTAATGCCGTCTAAAACCTCAGGCAGCATTTAAAGATCCTGGTCCACGTTCTGCGCGCCGACGTCTCAAATCCTTCCCAGCTTAGAAAAGAGACGTCAAATCAGCCTTGCCAGAAGTGCATCAGACTGTCTCAAAATCAGCCTGATGTTGCGTCAGACTCCTTCTGAAGTGCTGCTTGTTAACCTCAAATATAAAAGATGAGAGAAATCAGCATGAAGGGAGTTAAAATCTCTGGGCGACAAGTTGATGTTGGCACTGTCATTAGCGGACACATTGCTGCTGAAGGGTTTGCTGCAACCCAAAGAAAAGTGTTGCACATGAGAAAACTGCTTTTCTAAATACTGCTCTGTCTGTGGCTCTTTATTATAATCAGGTGCTATAATAAGTTAAGGTGGCAGAGTCAAAGGTGTTCATCCCCTCAGGAAAGCATGGCTTCATCTGGGTTCATCCTCTGGGGAGCATGAATGCTCTTAGTGAATCTAGTAAATCTTACAGTTTGCCTTTTTTCTTTCAGCTTCAGTTGAGACAGTTTGAGGGATTAAGAGATTAAGGTGTCGTTCAGGTGACCAGTTAACCTTTATGGTCTCAGGCTCACCTCCAGCAATCCAATCACGGACCAGTGGAGTTTCCTGTTTTAGAGTTTGTACATCAGACTGGAAGAAAAATGTGTAAAGGAGGTCTCGGCTGAGATCACGGAAACGCAGACACATCTTCATTTCATTTTCATTCTTTTCATTTCCCGATGCTCTTACCCTCGCGCGTCTCCTCCTCCTCCATTACATTAGCTGCCTCTGGACTGCAAGCTGACCTCTGGCACTGCAGCTTTTTCCTCTCCGTCTCTTTTGTCAAGACAAATTTACTGACGGAGCGGTTTTATGAAGCTGTTTTTGATGCAACGGGCTGATCACAGAGTCACAGAGCGGCAAAGGACACATTCAAGTCCAGATGGACACCAAAAAGAAGTGCGCTTGATACTTGAAAGACTCTGAAGGTGTGTGTGTTTGCATTTAACGCGTCTTGTAAATATTTACCACATGTTCCTGCAAAATGTGTTTCTGCTGGTCATTCTTGGATCTTATGTAACCTTTGTGCAGCTGAAGGAGAACACCTTTTGTTTGGTCTTTGTTCACATTGAGTCTTTGGTTATCATATTTCCCCAGATCACTTTGGTGCTGACCTTTTTCATTAACGGCACTGTGCTCTTCCTTCTGTTCCTGTTAATTCATGGTCTTATATTGTCTTCCTGTACTCTTTCTGTGAAATATTTATTTGCTCATTTATTCTTCTGTGCATGTAAATGCCAGTACAGTGCAGAGTACAGATGAAATGTCCTGCTTTTTGGAGTTCATTTAGATTTTTCTTTCAAGAAAACTTTCTGTTTTAACTATGTTGCTTTTTCTTTTTCTCTTTACTGATGACTGCAGCATGACCATTGGATGATGACTGAAAAAACAAACATTTTAGCCACACAGCATGGCTAACAAATACAAATACAAATAAACGATTCATGTACAAAAGGAATACAAAATAATATCGCAAGTAAGATATGGATAAAATATAGTGCTAATTAGCAAATGTTAGCATGCTTAGATGCTGTTAAGCAGAGTAACAATTAGACCTGTGAAACATTAGCATGGTAGCATTGTCACTGTGAGCATGTTAGCATGCTGACGTTAGCATTTAATTCAAAGCAGCGGAGCCACTCGTGTGGCTGCAGTCTCTTGATTAAGGAATAGGAGATGTGGCATGTTTTTGTTTGCCAGAGAGTAAAACATTCCTCAAAGAAAATATTCAAGTCACGACTCAGAATTTGCTGTAATGACTCCGACCTCAAGCCCATCATCCAGAAATTCGATCCAAAGCCTTGAGCTTCATCAAAAGAAATACTCCGCCTGCAAAGAAAATCCACTGGATGCAGTAAAAAACAGAAGCAGCTCATTACGGGCGTCACAAACAGGTAGCAAGGCTACGCACCAGCCTTCAGAGTCAAGGTGAAACCGTTATTAAAGGATGTGTATGGAGTGGCTGCGAGGGTGATTGGCTTCTGTAACGAGAGAAAGCAATATCTGCTCAAAGACTCAGACAGGCTGCTCGATTAAAGAGACGGGGACGAAAAGCAAAGACAAAGCAATGCCGTGGAAAATACGCCGACTCCGGGATGATGGATAGGAGTCCTTTTGACCAGCGTGAACGCCCTGTGGTCAGATACAGGGACGTGTATGTAAGACATGGATACGCATGTAGAAGAATACATCAATTCAGCCGATTTAAAGCGAAGAAAATAAAGCGATTCTGTAAGCGATCCAGAGGAAGAGGGCCAGTCTGACCTGTGGAAAGTGAAGATAAAGACCGGACAGGATGATAATGCCTCGGCCGCGTCGGGCTCTGAGAAGACCACATGGTGTTATCCCAGTAGGTGGACTAATATATGAGGAAGCAGGCTTTGTATTTGAACTCTACAGGCTCAAATATGAGTCACAGCAGGCTGCCAGCCATCCTCCCTCTCTGCGTCTCTACCAGCCTCTATCTCATCCACCCTTCTCCCCTGTGTTCTCCACCCCTCTGTCCTCTCGTCTGCCTACAGATAAGCTCCTAATAAGGTGTCATGGAGGAGGAGGTTTCTGCCTCCTGCCCACTCTCCTCATAAAACATGGAGCGAAAAGGAAATCAGAAAAGGTTTCCTTGAAGGCTGCGAGCTGACTCGCGGTCGAACTGGCTTAATTGAGTTAAAAGGAGGATGGATGAAAGATTGATGGGCGGAAACGCTGACATGGAGGCTTGCTTGGGGTCGTTCACGCCAATATTGGCAGCAGTTGTGGCTTCATGGGTTTCTTTGGAGCCTTCGACTGAGTCCACTGGGGATGATCAGCTTATATATTCATGACTTTGTCAGAGGAAGTCTTCTGAAAGCTCCGTCTTATGACATATGATGCTGTTATTTTTACTTTTTCCACATCTCTTGACCCCATCAGTCACACTAAAAACACAAAAGAAGCAAACGCCCCATTTGCTTCGGTCACGGTAGAGGGAGTAAAATTGTTGTCTAGAGGAAAACGTAGTTACGACTAAGCTTTACGGACGTGCCAGCACATACGAGAAGTTCGATTTTACGTACAAAGTATGATCGCCTTTGAAACTTTGATATGTGATGCAAGATATTTCAGTCTTAACCCCTTTTTTTTCAACATGTGCACGTTTTCAGACAGTTCTTTGGAGATAAAAACAGGTTGAAAAACGTTGTTTAACTTCACCACTTCCAGTCCAGAGCTGAGCCGCTTCCCATAAGCTTTCAATGGGAAACATCTGGGACTCCCACACAATGAATGGATGAAAGTGCACAAACGGAGCTTGACTTTCTGTTTGACCGGACAGGCTCCAGTTTATTTTGAGGGCAGTGCGTTGCTAGTGAGAAGAGTGTGATATGTGATCTATAAGATTCATGTGATGGAGTTAAGAAATGTCTTCATCTGCAATCAGTTGACTTTTGACGCCACATGTCCTTCTTTTTACGACGTCTCAGTTGTGATCTTACATAGGAAGTCTAAATGAATGCATGCGTCAACAGATGAATAATTCAGTGAGCTTGGTTATCCCACTTTCATATATAATCCAAAGTGTCTGCATATATTGATTGGCTTGTATAAATCTGTAATGCTCATATTGCATTTTTCTGAAATGCTTGTCACTCATGATGCAGCTCCCTGCATGATTGCAGTTACCGTATCTATAATCAGCTCAATAAAAGCTGATTCATGAACTTAATCTTTATTTGCACATTGACTTTGGTGCATTTCATAATTCAGGAAAGGGTTCAGATGGGATTATTGGGCCTTTCTAGATTCCTTATCCATAAAATAAATCCACTAGTCCAGGTTAGGTTACCTTTAATGGTGGGTTTTATCCATCAGATGATCTAAATGGCATTTCAGTGGTATTTTCACCAGAAACTGTGAAATACTGTTGCACAGACATGAGAAAAGCTTCAGTTACAAAAATGCTGGTGTCAGTTTTATCCATTGAACGGAAAAAATCAGCCAGGCTGACCTTCCATCGTGTGAAGAGAGAGGCGTGAGGAGACAGAAGGTCAGCAGGTCCTCAGGTCGTCCAGGCGTCCACGGGGAAATCAAACTGATCAGCGGCGCTCTGCAATGCTGGCTGAAACACACCCGATCAACTGGTGCCGAGGTCAGACGCAGGTCACAAAGAACAGCTTCAGAGTTATTTTAATTTGGTTGCAACAGGCTGAAAACAGCAGAGATCGCTGGTCATAAACTGAAAAATAAGCATAAATATTGTGTTAACACGATTCAAGAGCTGCATTTTCAAATTAGATTGCTGTGATGAGCCTGTGTATGAATGAAGCGCTGTGCATATTTCATCCAATCTCATGCCCTCCGATTGAAAATCAAACCTTTATTTATCGAGGGAAGTTTAGTTATGCAAACATTTCTTGATGGCGAAGCTGCTCTAGAGTCAGAAATGTCGCTCTGAGTACTGAGAGAGTACTGGTTTTATGGCAGAGCAGTGCTGGTCTGAAGCCCAGAGATAAGGTAAACACAAAGAGGGGGAGTATCTGAAGCTGAGCCCCCCGACAAACTCCAAACGTGTTGAATCTCACCTTCTAGCTTATGGCTATCTCCACACGCTTGCTAGCCAGCTGTACTTTTGTGGTCATGAAGAAGTATGAAAGGATCCCAGGAAGTTTTCCAGTTAGCAAACTTGTGCTTTTTGACCGGGATGGTCCGAGTGGACGCACGCACACACACAGGGGTCATAATAGCATTAATTTACCATTAGATTACATTCACTGAGCTGATGCTTTTATCCAAATCGACTTAAGTGCATTTAAAAGATAAATAGTCCTGCCAATCACAGCAGAGCAGCACCGGGAGTGATATAAAGCCTCCATACTTTATTCTTTAAGCACTCAAACTGAAGTCGTGCCTTCAAAATAGGCTGCATACAAATGAACACAGTTAGGTCCCGCCTCTCACTGGGCATATGGCCAATCATATTTAAAGACCACGGGGCGACACTTACGGTGGCCGACAAACTGTCTGGACACGCCCCTGGTTCAATGTGTGACATTAGCAGAGCGGCCACTCTTTTTCTGGCAATGCTCACATGCTCATATTCAGCCTCACAGCATCACTATTTAGCACCAAAACTGATCTCAGAGCAGTGTGTGTTAAAGCCATGCTGGGCGTTAAGTTGGTTTGGGTGAGCTGCTGGTGAGACAGTTAAATACGAAGGAGAGAGTCCCACATCAGACCCTGTCCTTCCTCGTCATGCCTTTGGTCCTCTGGTGATGAAGCCTCTCACAGCAGCTCATCTGGATGCAGCATTTCTGGATAACTCTTAAAAACGATTTAATGTCATTAAATATAAAGTTCTCTAATGCAGCTTTCCGCCTCAGAAACTCTGATAGCAGATGAATCATGTTGTAAGTCCTTTTTGATGATTATAAATTAGTAAAAAGTAACAGACGCACTGAATTAAAGGGCTCTTTCTTTAATGTCAGTACAGAACTATTGATTTATAAAGTAATTTCCTTTTTAAAGTGGAGAAGAAGCTGAGCAGTATTTAATGTAAAATGGGACTTCTGCCGTGGCTGGATCTCCATTTATCCCGTGGTTCAGTTCACGGATGATGATTTATGGTGCCTTCTTGTATACTACCTCCTGAAGACCTCCTTTGAATCAGGAGCCGATTTACATCTCAGGCAGCAGGTGAATACAGTTAATTGCAATCAGCTAGCTGGCAGGAGAGAAACCAGCAGTCCTTTAGCCCACAAGGGTTAAAAACACTGCATTCGATCATACCTTTATGTCGTATTCCTCGGTTTAATATCCCATTAAATAATGCACTGCGCTGAAATCTCCTGCAGCTCCGGCCTTGCACGCAAGAGGTAAATACAGTGAGTAGCTGCTGACATTTTGGCCATGGTTTTGGGGCAAACACAAGGTATGTGTGTATTTTGCATAATTCATGGCGGCACTCTGCATGTGTGACATTTGCAGAAACAGAGATAATTGCACAAGAGGCCTGTTTATTACTATGAGATGCAAAGATGACATCGTCATCATGAGGAAACTAACCCGAGACCTGAAAATGCAACGGGAACCTGGTCGTGCATGCAAGTGTTTGTGCGATGCATTAAACTGAAATGTGTTTCTGGGAAAGGGTTTTAAAACATTTTTGAGACACACGCAGTGTTCAGCAGCATTAACCAAATGTTATCTGCAGGATGGCTGATGGAGTGAAGACCCCGTGATGGTGCAGCGCACCGCCCGCTTTGACGCAATGAAGTGGATTTTATGACAGGCCGATAGCGTCTAACAGAATGTCAGGTAACAGGATGAAGCGTTGAACCAGAGCAGCGTGACAGAGGGTTTAAGTGGTGGGATTTGATGCATCGCAGTGGGTAGAAAGTGAAACGCATCAGTGCTCAGAGTGAGACGTGGGGGGGAGTCTGAAAGTGGGCTCCTCAGCTCAGGACATGCAGGGAAATTTATGGCTGCACCTGTCACAGTGCATGTTTGAGGACTAGCGTGTGGGGTCGCCCTGAAAAGAGTCTTATATGCTGAATGTGTGTGTGGTAAAATGTAGGTTTAAATATTATATTATTACATTATCAAGAACAGCACAGATCTAAATAACATTGATGGCTGAGTTCCATTCAGCTGCTTCAGTTTCAGGGTCCTGGTATCGTGCATGCCGGCTTACTCTCATAGCTTAGCTTAGCATTTTTATACCACAATTAGCACACACATGCAGGGTTATTTATAAGTGGGTAAACCTGCTAAAAACAAGGCGATCAACTCTTTTCCCATTGCCATAGACGAGTTTTTCTGATGTTTCATGTTTAACGTTTGTTTGAAAGCAGCATGGAGGCCAGTGACAATATTATGGTGGTTAGTTTTTTCTGTCTTTTATGAAATTGTGACAATGAGATGGAAATGAAGTCTCACGAGTTGGCGGTTCTGTCTGATGTCAGCCAACATTTACACGCCAACGTCCAGAACTTCACACGTCATCTCCAAAAATTAGCGAGTCATGTTTCCATTGCTGCCCAAGTTGGAGTCAATAAACGCATGAGACTGCATCGTTAGTGGGTCCTGTGTGTATTGTGAAAGAGGCTTATGGTTATTGTTAATGTGTTTAGTAACACCTGGACGCTTCCTGCTGTGACGCATCAGTATCTGCTGTGAAAAAGGCCTGGATGTCAGGAATATGCCCATCAAACACGAGTTAGGTTTCCATCCAAATGTAACACACATTTGAAGTGAATTTCAAGAACATTGGCAAGAGAAGACGTGAATTAATGTGTTTTTCTATTCTAATGTCAGGTGCGGTTGAACTGTTGCATAAGAAGTGAGTGCAAACGCCAGTCAAACCCAAAAACAATGAAATGGAGAAAGCATGATGGACATCTGGACTTTAAGTTTGTCTACACCCGACTATCCCTTTTGGGGTTGCGCGGGGGCTGGAGCCTATCCCAGCTGTCAATGGGCGGGAGGCGGGGTACACCGACCCGGGGATCGAACCAGTGACTTTCTTGGTGTGAGGCACGTGCACTACCTGCTGCCCCACCGTGCCGCCCATACTTTAAGTTTGTTTCATGCATTTATTTGATGAATGTCACGTCTGCATGAATCTGATGTTTCATCTCGTCATTGGGTGTTTTAAGTCACATGCTTCATGTGTTTTTTCACCTCAGCTGAGCATAAAAATGTTTTTGTAATATCTTTTTGCAGTCAAAGCACCTGTTGCATTGAAGCATGAGTCCGTTTGGTCTTTAAAGATAAGCTCGCTTCAGCCTTCAGTTCAATGGTTCAATGCAGGAAATAAGTAAATATTGAAGGGCGTGATTCCAAACTGCTGGCAGTATGAGAGTGACACTGCAGGGTGTAGTCTGGGAGTGAATTATTGTTCCAGACACGGCGATGAAAAAGCAAATAAGATGCATCAGTGTCTCGGTTGGCTGAGCTGAACGAAGGTGAGCTTTGAACTGTGAGCTGAATTTGTTCAGGCTTCAGTAACAGTGAAAGGCGGACGGAGACCATGTCTTCAGACTTGGTTTCAGCTTTCGGGTCGAGGCCCTGTGATGGTCGGTGGCTTGCGGATTCATTATGTCAATGATGGTGCAAACACCAACAACATTAATTAGGAAAAAGTAGGTGGACAAGCCTTCGCCACGGAGCAAACAGTCTTTAGGTTTTCAGTCCAATCAGAGGCTCCATGCACTAATTAGCACTCCTTCAAATAAGGAAGAACTCAACAGTAAATTACCTGCAGAGGTGATAGACTGAAAGCCTGCAGGCTGTTGGCTCTCCTTGTACATTTGGCCACCCCTGAAACGCATAAATAAAAAACCTTTTCCTTCTTGGAGCCGAGCAACAATTATTTTTTCGAGCCAAACATAGAAATTTAAGTGACACGAATGAGCCTTTTGCGCACGCCGACACCATCCTCCAGCATCATAAACAAATATTTAACAACCAAACCAAATATTTGCCTGTGCCTACCATGCAGCTCGTTTGAATTCTTTGTAATTCAAAGTTTGGAAGAGCTTGTTTCCTTGTTGCTTGATGCTTAAAACTCTGAAGATTCACCACTGAACCCGTGTGCACGCAACTAAGTTACAAAAGCGCCTCAGAGTAACATTTTGACTGCATCTTTTACTTTAAGGTTGCAGCTCTCACCGCCACCTCTTGAAAACCCGCTCTGAAGTGTGAGGCGCGCACGTTCCCGCCACACAGCCTCGGTTAGAAATGGTGGTTTATGCGTGACAAAAGGCGTACGTATGGTTTTGTGCGTACACATCAGAGCCGAGGACTGAACTCAGTGAGGCGAGTCGGAGTCTGCAGTCTCTCTCTCTCTCTCTCTCTCTCTCTCTCTCTCTCTCTCTCTCTCTCTCTCTCTCTCTCTCTCTCTCTCTCTCTCTCTCTCCCCGTCCCTCCCTCCCTTTCTCTCGGCTTTAGTCAGTCAGGACTCCTTTATGCTGTTTCCCTCTCATCCCCACCGCGCTCTGCTCTCCGCTCTTAAAACTTTCCTCAAAGGAGACGGATCAACGTCCGCTCAGATGCGTTAATCGGTTGTTTAGCCTGGAACTTAAAGGAAGAGTTGTTGTCATTTTGTTTGCTGTGTCGGTGCAGGACGCGTCTCGGTGCGCATCGGACCAACATGGACCGCAGGACGTGTCCGGCGCGTCCGCCCTGGTCTCCTGCCGCTGTGGCCGGGGCGAACTGATAGAAAATCCTGACTGAGGTGGACTGAAGACACGCACAGACTCACTGTCCGTTTTCTTCTGTCCTCTAGAAGAAGCTGAAACAGAGGATTCATCGAGATTCATCCGTCAGCCCGGAGAGAGGACATGGACATACTGTAGCCAGCGCTGAGAGAAGGAGGATGTTGCTATGAAAACAGGGACATCGCAAACTGCAAGGACGCAGAAGGAACAAGCGGATGTCTTCAGGGGTGAGTGAACCTGCTTTTGTCTCAGGAGAAAAAAAAAATAAAAAATACGCGAAAGATGAGAATGATTGGTGCGCCCTCGCATCTCTGACACAGACGGTCGGTGGATGGAGGTCAGGGCTGCTCGCGGAGTTGTGTGTGGGGAAATTTGGGGGTGAAAGTTGGTGATAGTGTCAAATCCAGAAGGTTTGGCGCGTTTGGATTAGATGAAACTTTGAGGAAATCGAGTTCCCGGACAGTGTAAAGGGAATCAGACCGATGCTGAGGTTTGGAGGCGCTGAGCAGGCAGCAGCACTGAGGTGTGCGTGTGCGCACCATCATCTGCAGGCAGACGAGTGAAGGGATTCACTAAGGGACTCTGTCTGATTGCGGAAACTTGACTGAGCCGTTAGATTTACAGGTGGATGAAGCAGCTGAGCTGTGGTGGAGAAATGCGTTTTTACGCGTCGCATCGTCCAATGCGCCGCAAAACGCCCCTGATGAGTGATTCAGTCCGCTTCTGAGTTTTTAAATGTTCTTTTCTCTGTTTTCTGGGGCGTCACAGTTCATTAATTCCTGCGCTGACTGTGGAAATTTAGTATGTTGTAGAAAACAAATCCACACTTATGAGGAATTCAGGATTATTTGCGCTGAGAGCGATTTTCTCATCGTTTGGTAGAAGCGCAAAAAACATGATTTTGAGGCTTAACACCGGATCAGAAGACTTGTCAAGACGCGGTGGGTTTCGCAGAGGGTGTGTTCAGGTCTGTGGATGGGTGCTGCTGGGCTTCATTCACGGAGGGTGTGGCTGCTCGCGTGTCCGTCCCTGCTGCGCTCCGCTCTGCTGATGGTTTTCTGCGCCTCAGCGAAGCTCACGAGGGGAATTCAGCAGCAAATACCTGCACCAAACTGGGAATTAAATCATCTAGCAGTGTGTGTGTGTGTGTGTGTGTGTGTGTGTGAGTGTGTGAGTGAGAGAGAGAGTGCGCGTGCGCGTTTTTTCAATGAACGTCCCGCTAATCCACCTGTCTCCAGGGAGGATTAGAGCGCCTGGGACATTTTGGTGTTTCCCCCCCCCCCCCCCCCCTTTCTCCTCCGCCTTTCAACAACATAATCTGCGAGACAAAAACGTTGATTCCTTCAGTTACACCTCAGAGATGGAGCCACAAGTGCAACATTAGGTGGAGGCGTTTGGCCAAAGCGCCCGGCGGTGCCTGCAGTGCAAATATTTCTAATGGCCAAGGCTGGTTGGCCCCACTGATGGGATGTCAAACTCTGACACGTGTCAGCTGGGAGGCATTGTGGCAGAACAATTAGCGTGTTATCTGCTCATTGGGAAATGCATCAGAGGTTGATGGAGTTAGCAGGACTTCAGGCAGGTTAGAAGAAGGGTAAACACGTCCTTAAGCCTCATTTGAATGCATTGGAGCTGGTCGTTTATCACAGACGCACACTCCCTCTCCATCGTCCTCTCTCCGCCTCAGTTCAGATAAAATTATTGGCATGAAAATGGAAAGAAGAATCGTCTAAGTGTCAGGATGGAGACACGGCTTGTGTTTCTCTCTCTCTCGTCATCCCTGCATTGCCCTCCTTCCTCGGCCTTGCGTCGTTTTGTTGGCTTGGCAGGGTGAGGGTTTGATTCCCGCTGGTCATCGGGGGGTGTGCAGTTCCAGGTTTTTGTTGCTCAGTGATTGGTATTCTCAGCATGTCACAGGCGATTTCACTGAGCATGTGTGTGTTTTTAGGCAGATTTAAGCTTCTGCTCGGCATACATTTTCATTCATTTCCCACGAGCATTCGCCGAACACTGACAATCAGGGACGTTTTAAATGATTCAACAGCAGTTTCTCTTTTCCTCACCTCCGTTTCATGCTCATGTTGAAAGACAGATGCCCACCAAATGGATAATGGCTGAAAAACTGCAGGTTGATTTATGGCTGTTTGTTTTTCAGGCAAATGAAAAGCTCCATGGCCTGAGGGAGCGGGGATGTTAGATGAGACTGTAAGAGCGTGCCGACCACAAACAGTCACACGGGCACACACGTTACACACATAAACATGTTCCTCTGTCGCACACACACACACATTCTGCCTCAGGTTGCCCCTCAGAAAATGCCACATCTGTCCATCCCAGCCCTCATTTGATTTACAGAATTAAGCAGATCGGATCAGCGGGCTTGACACATCGCCGCCGACTGGAAAAAAGCCTCCATAGGAGGGACTCGCTCTGAATGGCCACACAGGAAAGAACAATAAGTGCAGAAGATGAGATCAGAGCGCTGGAATCCAGCAGGAAAATAGACGTGGAGGGGGAGACTGCAGGGAGGGAAATGAAATGTGATTGTGTGGTGGGCTTAAGGGGGTGTGTGAGTGTTCGTCACTGCAAGCGTGCATGCACCGGCGTGTGTGTTGTTTGTGTGTTAACGTGCAGTTATCTTTGTGTGTCTGCGCAAGAAGGTGCATTTCAGTCTGCGGGGACAGCTGAGCGTGGATTCGCCCTAACCCTAACCCCCCTAACCCTAACCCTAACCCCCCCAACCCTAACCTAACCCTAACCCTCTGTCTCCACCCACCCCTCCACCGCTCGCCTGCAGCTCACCAAACAAACAAACCTCGTATTTTCTGCTACTGTATGCGACATGGTGGCGGGTGATGATACAGGAGTAATTCAACCAAGCGTGTTCGAACCTTAAGTTGATCCCAGCGGAGCGAATCGTACAGGTTGACCACAGTTCTAAAGCAGAGATGCTCAGCCATATGCTGAAGCCACATATACTGTTATGTCTTGTTGTATACAGAAAACGTCCCATGGACACGATAACAAGGTTAAAAACATGATTTTGATTTGGGTCTTTCAAGTTTCTTTTTCAGGTTTGGTGCTTTAAAGTGCTTTTCCGATCATTGACCAGTCTCTGAACCCCCGAAATACCAACCATGTCCAGGCTCTCTTCATTCCTAACACAACTACTTCTGTCACTTGTCTGTGCAACCGTGTGCAACCTCATGAAAGTGTCCGACCGTCCGAAGGTGTTGCTTTTATCCCCGTTTGTGCGATTCGCCGTGGTTTAACCCTCTTGGCGATGGAAGGCTTTAGGCTGGAGTGTGGCCATTTGGGACAGCTGTAAACACTCGTGTCTTGAGACGTGTTTGGACAAAACTTTGTACAAGCTGCTTTGTTTCAAGTGGACCCTGACCTTCAAGCTTTTTTCTGTCAGGCCTCGTATGGGTGAACCTGCATAGTTCTACTGGGATTAGTGGTACTCACAGGTGTGCTTGGTTGACACGACCCGGGACCCCCGTTCAAATTATACTCAGTCTGACCCGGCTCATTTTACTGCCCTGGGTCTTTGGTCTGAAATCAGCTGCCTACATAGCTCTTAAATGATTCCTCTTCTTCTGGATTGGATTCACAGTATCATTTGTGTAAATTAGTCTTTAACTGTTGTTGTTATTAAGGGTGTTTTCACTCTTAACGCGTTTGACTCAGGCTAAACAAACCTTGGTGCGTTCACCCGGTTCTTGAGGTTCATGTGGGTTTGTGCGACAGCTGTCAGCTGAGAGGTCTCCGTCCAGGCCCGTGGACCTCCTTCAGGACCTTCTTCCTGTGTTTACGTTGCTGTTCCCGCCCTGGACCCATCTAACCAATGAGTGAATTTGACCACAGCTTCCTGCTCAGTGGTTTGTCCACATTGATGTAACACGATGAAGGACGTGAAGCGCTTGTTTTCTTTAACCTTTGAATGAGTTCTGCTCATCAAACGTTGTTCAGGGTGGAGGAGTCTTAAGGCACAAACATCGGCGCCCTCCGCCGTGCTGACAGTGAACCTCAGAGCGAGATCGACTTATTTTCTTGCCTTCAGTTTATTCAGACGTGACGAGGAACACCTGCTCTTTCTTCTCATCCCTGTCAAAATCCTCTCCAGGTCTGGAAAACCTCACAGCCTGAATCTTGATTGCATTGCTCCCACATGAATCAGGTTCATTCAGCTTTAGAGCCGCGGTGCGTTTGTGGGTGCTCGGACACGATGGCGGCGCTCGATTCAGCCTCGACTCAGAAAGAGGATTTCAATCAGTCTCTCCTGGTCAAGACCCATGAGATTAAAGTGACAATCAGTCATGTGAGACAACAACAACTGACCTGTCCGGTGGGGGATACACTGATCGTGTATCGGAGCTTTAACCTCGGGTGGTGGGTCGGCCGTAGACAAAGCAGACGTGAAAAAACAGGCTTCATGAGTCTGATTACATCTTTCTGGTAATGGTGAGGGGATGGTTTGTGTGTGTAAATCAGGATTTGCCAGCTGCGACGGCCTCAAAAAGCCTGAATTGAATTCAAAATGAGCAAAAAAAAAGTGATCTGTAAAGTCCCTCAGCATGAGTCTAACGCTCCCTCCGGCATCTCAAACGAATTTGAGAAAACTCCTGCGCTCTCGAAACGCCCGTCTACCTGTTCCTCTCTGATATTTAAGAAAAGAGGCATTCAAAGTGCGCTGCTTCTGTGAGTCAGCAGAAACGGCTCATCGCCTGCAGTCAAAAACGGGGGAACCGCTGCGAAAGCAGCACTTAAGAGAGTTTCGTCTCGAAATGAGACATCAGCCTCCTGAAAAATGAGACACCTGCTTTTTCTCAATGTTGACTTTTAATTAGATGGCAGAGTTTAACTGTCCAGACGCCGTTAGCTGTGGAGAAAGAGGAGCATTTTATGAGGTGTAGTCATCTACGGTCTTTAAATATTGATCAGTGAACATGAGAGATCTTTTCATTCTTTCAGGAAATGGAAGCACTTTACAATGAAACCTTTTACGCTGTCTGAAGCTCTTAAACATGAGGTTTCATCGGCTCCTGATTGGGGGGGGGGGGGGGGGGGTTAGACCGGGATGGGCTTTGTCTGCTTTAATGTGTCCAAGATTGAAATAAATGAATGGACGGAGGGATTATGGAAGGATGGGATGATAATTAAAGATCTGTGGAGCTGCAGAGCTCATCTGTCTCTCTCAGGTTTGTCCGGCAGTTACGTTAAAGCCTTCAGAGCCTAATGAGTGACAGCAAGACAAAAGCGGGCCGTCAGGACTGAGATCAGATTATCCCGCAGTTTTCCAAGACGCTGACGTCCATTCGTGCATTGAAGAGCCTTTAATAAGGCTCAGGCGTCCTCGGTTTGTGTGGTTGGATGATGGGAGAAGCGTTGTTTGCTCTCTGGGCTTTTCTGAAGAAACCATTAACACGTTTATCCTGCACACTCTCTGATTGTATCAACTATTCGCTGTTTTGTCCTGCAGCCAGCTTGGCATTGTTCCCCCTGCGTGGGCTTTTCCTCTTTCCTGATCCTTGCCAAGGCGGTTTTTCCCCGTTAAGATTTCACTGGCAGTTTTTTTTTGCCCTCTTAAGAGATGATATTCTTGTTTTCTATCCAGAGCCTTTTGACTGAAAAACATCCCCGTAACATATTTATTCTGCACAAACTGAGAAAGCATGTAATGAATTTAAATTGGTATATTAGTTTAAACAACAAACCTTTGTGGACGGGCAGAGAAAAATCTTGATTTTTCTAAAAAATGTGCTTTTGGCGAGACGGTAAAAATGAAGCAAACATGCATGAAAATCAGACTAAAGCGACTAAATTAGCAGCTCTTCTTCTCTTTGCCTCGATCCTTCTACTTTAGACTTTTCTTTTATCCCGAGTCACCCCATCCTGCCGTGTATTATCAGCCTTGTTCGCAGGTTTGCATCAGCACAGCGCGCTTTAACGGCTCTGAATAGTCAGCGCTGACGATTGGTTGTGAATAAAAGGCTCTCTTAGCGCTGCAGAGACCTTCAGCTGCATGCGAGCGGAGCCAGGCTCGACCTACAGTACATACAGCTCATTTTAACGTTTCATCGCGGGGGCCTTGAGCGGCTTCATACCGTGAACCTCTGGAGAGCTCAAAAGGTTTATCTGTGCGAGAGAACAGTAAACATGCGGCACGGTGATTAGGAAAGTTGAACGGAGAGGAGGGGGGGAATAAAAGCTAGAAGAATTAGAGAGTAGGAAGACGACAGAACAAAAGAGAAGCGGGACTCGACGTGCTGACCTTTGTTTTTTCTGCACCAGAGGATGTACAGCTTGCTCTCAATTTGATAATTAATATCACAAGGTCAGCAGAGGAAGTTATAATCCACTTTAATCCCAATGTCCAATCTCTATGTATAGATTCTGTGCTCTGTAAACACCCCAGCCTTCATTCCATTAGTGCATATTTAATCTATATTCATGTGTTTGTATTGCAATAGATATGATGAGGGATTATGTGAATCCTCCTCGCTGACCACAACAAAGAGTGATGTACAAAGACGGGATTTCACCAACCGAAGCTACTTGTTACGTAATGCATTACAGCCTAAACATGTGCAGCAGGTGCTGTTTTTGGACCGAACTCTGCTATGATAGCAGTTTTCAAAGTTGTTTTTTTTTGTGAAAAACTTTGAGATCTGCCAGATCTCTGCAGCACGTTCTCCTCTTCCATCGAAGTTAAGGTTGAAGCTGTCCAGTGCAAGCTACGGGACGATCAGACAAGCCAGTAAACAGCATTGGGACATGTGCAGTGATATCAGATATCTGCACAGAAATCACCTTTTTGTACGAAATGCTCCAAACACACGGTTGAAAAACAGTCTGTATTCTTGAGAATCAGGTGCACACGTGGCTCTTTGGTGAGGCTTAAATGCTTTTTCTGCAGCAGGCACGCTGAACTGTAAGATGTAATTTCTCCGTGTTGAATTAAAATGAATTGAAAAGACAAGCGGAATAAAGCTTAACCTCAGTATTCTCCGTCTGCTCGGCTCGTTAATGTACTGAACGTCTCTCGCACGCTTCAGCTGTGGAATAATAACACGATCGGCTCATTCAAATTCCAGCTTCGGCACCGCGCTCTACATTTTTATCATTTTACATCTTCAGGTATAATGAAACAATGAATGCACCTCAATGGAAAATGTGAGAATCGTGTGAGGAATAAACTGAATATCCTCAAAAGCATTTTTTTCTTTGTCTTTCTGCAGTTCAGCGTTCTGTTAAACTCCTGTTTGTCTCTCTTGGTTCTCTTCTAATTGAAATAAAGCAAACATTTATTACCAAAAAGCATCCAGACATCAAGCAAAGCCAATGAAACACAGCAGTTCAGGCAGGTTCAGTCTTCAGGCTGCAAAGGATGCGTCAGTGCGTCGCAGCATGAGTGAAACAGGAAGCTTTGATATGTTCCAGCACGTTAGAACAAGATACTTTTCATTCGAATATCATTTCTTACTTTATTTACTGTAACTGGATACTTTTCATAGAACAACATACTTTAACATATTGAACCTTTATTTGAACCAGATCCTTTGATATGTTACAGCCTTCGAACAAGACACTTTAATACATCCCAGCCTTGTTAGAACTGCATATTTCCATATATTCTGCCTTTATTGCTTCTTCTTCTTCCTTAACTTGTCTTCCAGAGACATACTTGAAGGAAATATGAAAGAAAATAAGTGTGACATCAGTTTCCTTTATTGTGAAACGAAGCCCAGAAACATATGATATCCCTGCCAGGATGTTTTCCGATATGAACTCCGAGGTGATACTCTCCCATCGCATTGTTTTGCTCCTGCTCCCCACCTTTGAAATCATTTGTAAGCGTGAGGTAAAGTGCGAATTACATCCCATATGGCTCCTTGTAGATTTGCGCTGTGGCTACCGCTATCTCCTTTCGTACACAGGCTCCTCTCTGACTGCAGATATTTTACAATTTCCATCCCGTTTGATCTCCTTTCAGCGGGACTGTCAGTGGAGACAGATGTGGAGGAGCCGAGGGAGTGAAGAGGGGAATAAAGAGGGACGGAGGAGGGGTGAAGATAGACGTGAGAAGTAGGTGGGAAGTGGAGGGAGGTGGGTTGAGAGCGCTATACGTACGCTTCCTGCTTATGCTGCAAGTGAGAGTCGAGGACGGCGCTAAATCCGATGACATAATGGCCACTCATGACCGAGTGTGTGTGTTTGGATAAGAGCTTCGGCTATAAATAGCTAAAACACAGGTGCTTGCATATGTGAGGGGTTAAGAGGGTCCCTAATGATTGTGTAAGATGAATGTGTGTGTGTGTGTGTGTGTGTGTGTGTGTGTGTGTGTGTTCAAGATTGGGAGTTAAATGCGCCAACCAGCCAAACACCAGTCGAGGAAATGATTATGTAAGCAGAACGATCCACACGGATCAAACCGGCGGGGAAAACAGACGGCGTTTCAAGAAAGTCAACATCACGGAAGATGTTCCACGCTGTAAACTCAAATCTGCATTTTAGAGGAACGGGCTTTCGAAGTGCACGAACACGACACGTTCAGAGAGGAAGACCTTAAGAGAAAACTCTTTTAGAGGGTGGAAAACACATTAGACGCTGTCCTGCATTGTAGATGATGAAGATGTGTCCATTTTTGGGACGCATCGAGGAGAACCACCTGCAGACAGGAAATGCATGTTGATGACTCGTGACAGCTGCTTCCTGGTACGCGAATGTGCATTTCTGATTTCAGGTGTACGTACCTGAGCAGCCGCTGAAGCCGGTGTCTGATCCAGTCAAATAAGCTGAGCCTCATGTCGGATGAAGTCAGCCTCTCTGTCATGACTCTAGAGGATCACATCAGTCAGATTTAAAGCATGTTTTTAGATGGATTTTCTTCCTTCCAGCAGCTTTTGGTTTCAGTTTCCGTCAACTTGCAGTAAAACTTGAGTTATTAGTTCATTGAAGTCGAGACCATCACGTGAAAACCTCACTTTTTGGAACAGGTGACACTCCTCGAAATTACGTTTGAATATGACCGAACTGTTCTCATACTTGCGTTGCGGTGACAGCAGAGTCCATCCAGGGTTCACATCCAGACTGTGGTTTGGTTCAGGCCACAGAAGCACTAAAGGTTAAAGAAAGACTGTGACCTCTGGCAAATGCCTCAAGTCATGGCTGCTTTGTTAGCGTCCTAATCTTTTAGGAGACAGATCTGCAAAGACTGTCGTTTATTTGAATGCTGTGGGACATCCGGCGCTTTCAGAGCAGCTTCATCCTCTGAGAGCAGGCTGGCAAACGCAGGTACAGTCTACCTGATGGAGGCGGATCCCAGACACGAGCCTGTCTGCATCGGACCTGTGAAGCAGAAAGGTGTGTGACAGCGTCTGTCGCCTCGCGGCTGTACGACGCCTCGTGTTTATCTATACAGCACGGCGCCTGCAAACAAGCGCTCCGCATACATATTCCCCCCAGAGCGTCATTAATCTGCACTCCCCAGCGCGAGCGCGGCGTGGAGAGCGGTGCGGCGTGTGTTCGGCGTGCTCCTGCTGCGCATCACGCCTGCACGCACCCGCGCGCTCGCTCCGAGGAGAAGTTGGAAGATTGTCATTTAACAAGGCAGCCGTGACAGAAGCTTTCACACACCTGTGCACATGCAGACCAACTCCAGCGTAATTGTTATTCCTGCCGTCAGCCGGCGGCGAGCGGCGGCACGCGGACACACACTCAACACAAATCCCCGCGTGCATCCCCGCGGAGCTTCCATCACAGGAAAGGATTTGCTTCGCACCTGTGTGTGTGTGTGTGTGTGTGTGTGTGTGTGTGTGTGTGTGTGTGTGTGTGTGTGTGTGTGTGTGTGTGTGTGTGTGTGTGTGTGTGTGTGTGTGTGTGTGTGTGTGTGTGTGGTGGCTAAGCAGCGTCGACAATTCCCACAATTCCCTGATGTCATTTGTCAACCGTTGGAGGAGCTTAAAATACAGATGAGCACACACACACTCAGTGTTGCCTTGTCTTCTTCTTCTTCTTCTTCTTCTTCTTCTTCTTCTTCTTCTTCTTCTTCTTCTTCTTCTTCTTCTCCTCTCTGATTGTAGCTCGTGCTGAGGTGATCAGCTTGAGAGGGAGAGAGTGATTGTGTTTGCTAACCTTCTGGCTGGAGGAAACATTAATCAAAATGGTGATTTTTTTTTTTTTTCTTTGAGTGCTGAATAAATCCCTCCAGCCTTGATGACCCATCTTTTCTCCAGCTTTCATATTTTTGCTTCCTCTCCTCTCCTCCTTGCTCCTTGTGTCCTCGCTCTTCCCCCCTTGTGCATTCCTTCCTTCCCTCCTTGTTTTCCACTCCTTTTCCCATCTCCTCCTCTCTTACTCCTCCTGCCTTGTTCATTTGCGTCATCCGCAGTGGACATTTTTCTTTTCCCGTCCCTCCTCTCTCTCCTCCTCATCATCCCTCATCTCGCCTCCTGCAGTCCTTAAATCTCTCTTGTTCCCTCCTTCTCTCAGTGCTTGATCTCTTCTCTTTCATCCTCAGACCATTCATTCTTCTCTTACTCCTCCTCCTTCCTCATCTCTCGTTCATCTTATTACAATCTTACATCTTTTTTCCATCTCCTCTGTCTCCTTCCTCCTGTGATCCCCTCATCCTCCTGCCATCTCTCCTCTTTCCATCCTTCCCTACTGCCTCCCTCCTTCCTTCCAAGTCTTCCACCTTTCACTTTCTGTATTTCATCTATTTTCTCCCCTCTCTCCTTCTTTCCCCCTTGACCTCCATCCTCCCCTTCCTGTCATCCTCCATCCTTCTTCTCTTTTTCTATTCTTCTGTTGAATCTCTCTCCTGATTCCTCCATCCATCTCACTGCTGCCTTCCCTCTTTCATCTCTTACTCCCTTCCCTCATCCTCCACGTCTTCCTCTCAACCTCTACTCCTTCATTCATCCTTTTCTCTTCCTGCTTCTCCTCTCTCATCCTTCTTACATCCTGTTTTGAAAGTCCGTTCTCTTTCTCCTCTCCTTCCTTTGCTTCCCCTCTCGCTCTGTAGTCTGGCCACCTCTCCTCTGAACCCTTAAGGAACGGTCCTGCACTGTGACTGTGTTTGATATAGTACCCACACACACACACACACACACACACACACACACACACACACACACACACACACCCTTCACCACTCTTTCCTTTTCTTACGCACACACTCACACACTCCCTCTCCCATTCACACATCTCTGGATAGTCTTCCCTTTCAAGGTGATGCGCTTTGGGGATTTGTCTGTTCCACTGCTGTTTGACAGTTTGACATACACACACACACACACACACACACACACACACACACTCACACTCGGACTACCAGATATGCTGCCAAGTGCATTTTACCAGCTAAAATACTCCCTCGCTTGTCAGTTTATCGACTTCACAGCTCTTTCACCCTCTATTTTTCCTCTCTTCCACCACACACACACACGCACACACACACTCATTAAAGTGTGTGTCGCTCAAGGTGCGAGGCAGGGAGCTAAGCCTCGGAGGGGTTCACTCCCCAGTGAAAGTGCCAACCCGACTGTACGCAGCACCTCCAGCGACGTTAAACCTTGATATAAAAACTCCATTAAGCCACGTTAGAGAGTCCATTAATCACAGGTGCTTAACCTCTGATGATGTCACTCACACGCACGCTCTCATTCGCCGATTTATTGGTGGAGGCCAGCGCCGCCTTGCTACGCTCCACAGTCTAATTAGCCTTTGCATTGATTCCCTTGTCACAGCCATGCTAGCCGGTCTGTAAAGAAGAAAACAGCGCTGCTGTTTGTTGCCATGCTGAGATTTAAAGGGGTGATTATGGTGGAGGAGAGAGAGGCAGCAGCTGAGAGGAGTCCAGGGCTTCAGACGCTTTAAACTGTGCGTGAGCCTCGCTTCAGCTCCTGCAGTTTGCCATAAAGGCATGAAGAAATGCTCTCAAACGTCATTTTGTAGACTGATTCTGACTCCCGCTCCACCACTCGTTAAACCAATGAGAAGAAGAAGAAGAAGAAGAAGAAGAAGAAGAAGTTGTGTTGCTTCGGCGAGGTTCTCCAGCAGCACCACAACACGTCATTATGCACCACTGTGGCTGTTTAAAGCACCCAAAACTCACTGATTCACTGCACGTACCTATGACGTATCCTCATTATTCATCATCAGAAGGAAGATCATTGAGTTCAGAGCTTCACAGTGAAACTATGACTCAAATGTGAATTAAATCAACGATAAACTTCATCACAAATCATTTAAAATGAAGTTTCTAGCCTCATCATTTCACCCACAGTTATCTCCAGAAATCTGATCTGAAGTCTGCACATCCTTCTTTTATTAATGCCAGTCGATGTGTGGGAATAATGTGTGCTTGGCGTTCGCGTGTTCGCGCATCTGGCCCCTGGAGATCTGCGGGTTGTTGGTTCGGTAACTCAGAAAGGCTAAATATAGCTGAGCCAGGCATTAGCAGATGATCTAGCACGTTACATACGGCTGCTGGCTGTGGGACGCATGGTGGATGTTAATCATGGGGCCTTTAGGAGGAGCAGGAAGAGCTGTAGCTTTGAGCTCCCGTGGAGAGTTTGGCCCTACCTGACTGCGACTGGTGTCCGCCTCGACGTTGTCATCGTGATTCGCGAGAGCTCATTCTGACGTCTCGTGTAATTATACATTTCTTGTGCTTCATTTTACTGCTAAAGATGTGGAATGCTCCAAAAACACCTGTTCGGATCATTCCACAGCTAAACAGGCTCATTGGTAACAGGTGAGAGCATCACGATTGGGTCTGAAAGGGGCTGTGAAAACAAATGAGCAAACAAAAAATGGACCAAATGAGTCGACATCGCCAGCGGCTGTGCTTTAGGGTAGATTTCCCCCTTTGGTCCACTGCTGCTCTTGCAGAGCTGCCAAACGCTACGGCAGAGTGTTGTTGGCGCAGCAGGGAATTACAGGAAAAGGGCATTTGTGTTCAGGCAGCCATCCCTGGGTAAAGTTTTAAAACCCCAAGATTAGCATGTAGCATTGCGGTGCTTTAAGCTCGAATGGTGGATTAAGGGGTTTAACTTGCTGTCTTTCTAAACGCTGTCTCGTCTTAAACATCTCAGAAAAAGCTTGAAACTCTGAAATGGTTTGTCTCTCCAGCATCGATTGCGCAGAGCTGGCTAATATTCCCAAGTCAAATCCCGTCCGTGATCTGGCCCCTCGCCAGACCAAAGCAAACGCTCAGACAGTATCTGAAAGGGCTTAGGAAGATTTTAGGTGTGGCTTCAGATCTTTGGCAGTCTGCCGCACTTTCAGGCTTTCTGCTCTTTGGTTTGTGATGCGTGAAGATGAAGCGGACATGCTCTTGAAATCCGGCTGACGTGGAATTACAAACTCCAGAAACAAACAGAAAGTAGGTTTTTATTTGTCTTTTGAGGCTTTTTCCATCTTATTACTTGGAGAAAGTCTGGAAATGTTAATTTATTGCATCAGTCTGTGTGTGTGTTAGAGAGAATATTTTGCTTTTGGCTTTTCTGAACGCTAAGCAAGAGCTCAATTTGTCTCAGTTTAGACTTGTGCGCCTTTGCAGGGCAAACTTTAAGTTAAATAAAATTTAATAACTAAACTCAAACCTCTGTAGAAAAGACTGAAAGGATCAGTTCCCCTCCATCCTCACCCTCTGCCTTATTTCCATTAATAAACTCAGGCTGGCGCACTGTATCCCCCTGCAGCAGAGACGTTTTAGGCATGAGCCCAAGTGTTGGTACGTGACATTGTGTATCTGTTTATGGCTGCTTCTGATCCTCTGCTGCGTCTGAGCCTCAGAAATGTTTCGGAAAATGTTGCCGCCACTTTTAGCATCGCTAGCGCCCAAGACTGCGCACACACTACACACACAGTGCAGTGGCATCGTCCCATTTACCGTCAGTCAGTTAAAAAAGTGACCACACATGCACATTAAGCTCACCTGTTTATACATGTATATTCACAAGTCTGTTGAAGTGTATTACATTAGTTATATTTATGCTTTATGCTCTGTCCTGTTATCAACTATTTACACCTGAGTCGCTAATGATTGCCGTAATTTGTACAGTAAGTGTGTCTGCATGTACTTTAGGTGTATGTGGAGAAAAGGAAGGAGAATATGAGGAAAGAAAGACAAAGTAAACCGAACTAAGACGACAAAAAAGTCCATAGAATCTTTGCAATTTGTCTTCCAGCTCAGAGCGTCTTGTAATTGACTCTTTTGGAATCAATGAAAGAGGAAAAAAAGCAACAGATGGTGAGAGAAAAGAGAGCGACTGTGAGAGAAAGCCAAGGGCGATTCATCAAAGAAATAACAATAAATAAGAGAAGATAAAACGGGAAATGGAGACGGATGAAACTAAACATCAGACAAGGTCTTCTCAAAGTGACGTCTCCCCAACGAGTTTATCAGCCACTCCGAATGAGGGCCTCGCTATCAGCCTGCTGGAAGTGGTGCTGGTGGCTCTGCTGAGGCCGATGAAGCTGATGAATCTGGCAGAGAGAGACAGCAGCAAGATGACTGGCTGGCGACGAAGGTTGCAGGATGGCATGAAATCAAAAAAAAAATGCATGTAAAAGAATAGACTTCCTCACTGGACTTTACCACTGGGGGATGGAGAAGGGGGATGCATTTTAGCCATTTTGCTAACAAGGTGGATAGCATCTCCCTTGAATCACATTCTGAAAAAGGAAATTTGATAGCACATGCTGCATGTTTCCATTAATATTAATGTACTTTGAGTTAAACCTGGATTAACTGCATGTTTTGGGCCATTTTGGGCGGCAGAAACAAGCTTAGCCTAGTATTTCCTCTGCTTTTCTGTTGTGGTTCTTTAGCGGCTCAGCTACTTTCTAACTTTGTCTCTTTGCCGTTTGGTGCTGGATGTGCAGCGTCCGGAAAGTTTTTTTGCTGTCTCATTTCCAAGTCAGTCAAACTGTCTTGCAAAGTCAGCTTAATGGTGGCTAAAGGCTACGATGGGTGGCTTGAACTTGAGAACGTCAAGTGGGCTAATTAGCCAAGAGTCCAGCAAGGGTATGGTGATATATTACATTTAATTATGCACATAACGGTGAATACTAGATTAAAATTCAGCAGCTATGGGAGGAATTCTTTACCCCGGCAGATAAAACCTTTGTTGAGTCCTCCATAGCGCAGTCGTATTAGCATGACTCCAAGCCTATGCAGTTTTCCCATTACTTGAGGAGATGAGTTTCTGGCTATAAGAGATTATAAACAAAGAGGTGGAGGCAGGAGGAGTATATGAAAAAGACGAAGTCGAAGGTCATTGCTGAGGTTTTATCCACCTCAAATCCAAACTTTAACTGCCAATCAAACAGCTTTTATATAGCGATCTTCTTCGGTTCTTCTGGATTTCTATAGGCAGTGGTTTCTCCTGATCACAGTGACAGTTCCTCTGTTTATCCAGTCATTGCAGCTGCTGGGGGAAGCTGCCTTGGTAAGATGAAACCGCTCCGGGTGACAGCGGCACAAAGCGTTTCTCGGCTAACCGTGAAGATATGGTTTGGTGTTTGGAAGTGGAGGAATAAAGATTTTATTGATTCAAAATCAGCACATGCTAGCCTTTCCCTCCTTCCTGCTTTCTCTGGCATCGATTTTTCTCTCTCAGCATCACTCCTCAACTCCATCCAACTTCTTACTTTCGACTCGAGCTCCCTCCACACTTTGTATCTGTACTTTATTCCCTTATTGTCTCCCTCCGTCTCACCCTCACTTCCCCTGTCTTTGCCAGTCTATAAATCCTAACCTGGTGCCTGTGAGGGAATAAGAGACCAGGTGTCGAAAGCCGGCCGGCTGAATCATTCTTTTCATTCCCGTCACTCTGGGATTGTCTACTTAAGCTCGCCCGCAGGCACAGACAGCTCAGGAGGAGGAGGCGAGGAGGAAGAGAAGAGAAATTGGTCTACTCTTTGTCAGTTTCTTATTCACACTCGTTTATCTTGCCCTAACAAAATTATCTGTCTGATCCGATCAGTTACTATCAGTTCACCCCATCCCGCCGCTGCTTATGCGTTTCTGTATTACACCGGATAACGACCGCGGATCCAGACGCCAATTATTGGCTGATTTAAAGAGACTACACTCAATATCAACCTCACTGAAACCTGCAGGGAGTTTTTATGGGTTGACATTTTGTTTGACATCAGTAGAAATAATTCATAAATCGGTAAGGAAATAAGTCTTGGCAGTGTTGAAGGAGGCTCTCCGCTGTTTCGTTTCAAAATGAATTGCGTGGCTCAGGAGTCTGACCAGTTGAGCTGAACTGCAACAGGAGGGCTTCGCTTTGACTTGACAGATGACTGCAGGCCTGTTGCAGCTTCAAACCTACAGTACACTACACACCTCGAGAGATGCATCCTTTATATCTTCCAGAAAAGCAGGGATTTGCTGTTAAATCGGTCAAGAATTCCTGCAAAACTCTTCGTTTCCCGAAGGGCTCATTATGCTCCCAAAGCCATCTCCTCTGCAGCTGTGTGTGCACCGGCTGCAGCAATTAATGTTTACATGAGACAAACAAACAAACTTTGATCAACGCTGATGCTAAACCTTAAGATGTTTGCTTTATGAAACTCGCATCATCCCTCACACAGAGGTGAAATAAGGCTCCAGTTTATTTCTCCTGCATCCTTCAGTCAATGCCATTATCAGTATTTGAGCAGTGTATTCAAACTTAAACATAAGAAAAATCCCAACTGTGATTAAACTTATTAACCTCAACAACCAAAGAAACTGGCCTGAAACAACAACAAAGGGTGTGTCACTTTTTTTTCAGAAAACAAGCGCAACAGCACTTTGAGCTAACGGCTAACATCAGTAACAAACGCACAGTGATGACGCTAACATGTTGTGTTTAGCAGGGTTTACTATGTGCAGCATGTTAGCATGCCAACACCTGCTAATTAGCACTAAACAGTGCAGCTGAGGGTGATGGGAATGTCTTAAGTTTTCTTAACAGATATTATTAGAAGAGCATAATATATGTGAAACAGCTGACTCGATAGCGTCTCATAATATTCCAGGTATTGACGAGGCCGGTAGGAACTGTCAGCGCACAAAACGTCAATATACTCAGTAACGCTGTCTGCGCTGATCGATGAGTTTGGCTGGGAGTTAAAGTCACGTCCTCTGCAGCCTCCCGCCTTGCTCTGGATCCCAGTCCTGGTGCCAAGTTCCCACAATGCCCCTCTGCGCTCTCAGCTTGGCCCTCGCCACCGAGATACATACACTAGGTTTGTGTGTGTGTGTGTGTGTGTGTGTGTGGATGCCGATGCATCTGTCTTCCTGTCTGTGTTGTCTAGACAGTTTTTTCCTGCAACATTAGCTAAAAAGCAGCTTTGAGAGGACGTGGCCAGACTTTAGGCTTCACATGCACGCACGCACGCATGCACACAAGCTACATGCGGCTAACTGCAGAGGACAGGTGTAGATGACCACATGACCAGTCTGGTGTAATTATTCTTGCTGTCACCCCCCCCCCCCCCCCCCCCCCCCAGCTGTGGCATGACTAATAACAGCCTGTATGCGCATACACACACCTTCACACGCACACACACGCAAAGACAGGAAAGGTCTTAGCCTGTCAGATTCACCCTGTCAAACAGGAGAATGGGGTTCAACTCTAGTCTGTGTGTGTGTGTTTTTGTCAACATGAACCCAATTTTATCTCTCGTCTCTCACTCTGTCCGTCATCTGTGTGTGTTCGGGTGTGTGTCTCAGCAGGCTGGCTGTGTGAACAGATGCCTGCTGCCTGCCCCCTACTGCCACTTTGAAGGCGCCTCCGGTGCAGAGATGTAGTGAAGAAAGCGAACGCAGCGAGAAACACACACACACACACACACACACACACACACACACACGGTATACAGCGGTATGGGGACACATGTTTTTAACTCAAGAAAACTTGGACTGACTTCCAGTTCATGTGCATACATTTCCCAGCATCCCAAACAGTCGGGGTGGTCTGTGTGTGTGTTCCAGTATTACAGCGTTACTCATCTGTTGATAGCGCTGCTAAATTCAGTGGATTTAAAGGAGTATTTCAGCTTAAAAGAGTCACGTTAACATTGACAGAGAGCAAAATCGACTCATTTCAACATTTCACTTCAATCGACGGGTTCGCTCTGGAAGCTGATGGTACAAATATGTCTTTTGAATAAATGGTGTGAGCGTGTTAGCGACCGAGCTAACTGACGGTTAGCAAGCCCAGAGATTTACTAGCTTTAGCATGTAAGAAGCTAGCTCGCCACCTTGAACCATGTGCTTTGCAAAGATGCACAGATGAATTTTGCTGTGTCACAGACCGAGCTAACACAAATTTATTTAGAAGTTTCAACAAAGGTATTGTTGGTATTCTCTCTTCATACGATGATGTTTTGAGAGCAAGTGTGCAAAAACATATGAGGTGTATGAAAGATCATTAAAAAGTAAGGGTGTGTGGCTATTTAATTGCTAACAAAGTGCATGAACTGTCCAGTTCTTACAGCCTTGTCATCCCTTTTCCTCTTTTTCCCGCCATTGTTTTTCCCCTCATGCCAAAAATACAGATGGCGCCGCTAACGTAATGACAATCACCCTGGCCATTTCTGCTTGAATGTCAATTAGCAGCTTTTGTCTGCTTTGAAAAAAGTCTGGAAATCACTGCAGTTTGGCAATCATCGTTTGGAGCTGCGAGACTGTCGAGCAACACCTCCAGAGCGGCCAAATCACCTGGGGCCAAATGGCAGGTGGATGAAAGACAATGAATTTAAATTTGCCAAGAAACAAACATATGGGGAAAAATGTTGTCACGTCTACTCTTGCAGCGTTTCCAACAGTCGTTACTTTAGTTACTTAAATTGTTAAAGCAGGAAAAACAAGTCGGACACTTTCCCAATACAGCGCAGTCAATCAGGCAGCTGCACACCTTCTTCCTGTGCATGTGATTGTTTGTCCATCTGTCTCGGTGAGAAACACACAAACTCACATTTGCTCTGCTCTGCCGTTGATAAGCGCGGTCAAATCCACACTCTCGCTCTAATCTGAGAGATTTAGCAAAGTGTTTGCTCGGCTCTCCCGCTGGAATGTGTTGCTGCATACTTGGTCACAGGAGAATTAAGTCGTCAGTGCGCCGTATGCCCTCCGTCTGGGTCGAGTCCAAAACAGTCTTTCCCCCCCCCCCGGCGTATACACACAAACACGCATGGCATGTCGGGCGTGTTAACAAAAGCCAGCGACACATATTGTGATTGCTGAGGTGATTATAGTCTGGATTTTGACGAGTGACGGCACCGAGCTGGATTGAGTCCGCTGTAGTTTTGGCCAGTTGGTGCTGACAGTTGGCAGATAAATTCATTCAGTTGTAGGTGTTGAAAAATACTAATTGTCTTCTGATCCCTTTGCAGCCCATTGTTCTGATGAGGATTATTCTCAACATGTTAAATAGTAACATCCAGAATCCAGTGAGTGAAAGAGGGGCCATTGTTTTATAGTCTTCAGCTCGTGGAGGCTCGCTTCAGTCACCTCCAGCTCTTCCCTTGAATTGATTATTAAAAATATGTGAGACTGCGTTTTCTTGGACAGTCTGTCTTCTGTATTTGCACAGTCCTTTATTATCTGCTGCTCTCTGACTATCAACACTAAAAAAAAAATCTCTTGACGCTCATGTAAGTAGTCGTGACATATCCCGGGGTGTTGAGTCTTTGTAATTTGAAAGGATGCATCTGTTCATATTTTATGTTTTTCTTGGCGTTAACAAATCCCATGAATACTCTTAAATCGGTACTGCAGTGCCAGAAAAACAAAAAAATGATTAGAATACACTGTGCCTCGATGGACTGGTTGGAGGTTGGGTGATGCTTGGTTCTGGTTCATCCAGTTTCAACCAATGGTGGCCTGGTCCAAACCTTTGCTGGCATATGAGTGAGGAGCTATGGGTGCAGGAAACATGGAGGGAAGTTTAACATTGTTCAGTTGCTTACACTACATATGCTGTAAAGATACAAAGGTGGTGCTAAGATACTCGCTCAAGTACCAAATGTGTATTAATCCACCGCAGAAAATAGTCCCCTATGAATGCATTATGGACTCCTGCTCGAGTAACTTTTGCTGAAATCTACAGCAGCCAGATGTTTTGGGATTTCACTGAGCCTTTTCAAAAGTTCAATTTTCGAGATGTCTTCACTGGCACTGGGCTCACAGGGTTGAGCAGTCGGAAGGTTTTGAGTGATGTTGTTGTCATGGGATTTGTTGACAGCGGCAAAAATATAAAATATTGCCAGCCTTTTCCTTTAAATATGTAAAGTCCACTGATAGGAACAAAGCGTCATTTGTCATAGTGACTTAATATGAGTCTGTCGTCTCCTCTTCTTCACCTGCTCTTCTTTGATCTCCTGTAGGTTCAGATATTTACCACAGCAGCTGAATGCCTCTCAGAGATTGTGACACAAAATTGTGCTAAAAGCCAACATTGTGATAATAAGTTACTTTACATTAGTGTGTTGGACAGGCCGGCCTCACTTCAAAGTCATCCATTTTTTTCCCCACAGTCCTTTCATCAAAGATCCTCTCGTCACTCTTCTTCTTCTCCTGCTTACTTTCTCTTTAATCTGTCTTCACCTGCACGAGCCTTCTCCGTACCTCCACCCTGATTGTTCTTCTCTAACTTTCTGATACTTTATGGTACAAATTATGGCGCAAGGACGTCTGACACACTTCAGCTCAGCGAGCCGTGTCCTACAGTGTGCACACACCCACGCTCGCTCTCATCTGCAAGGACGCTTTTGATGTTATCGACACCAGAGAAAACTGAATAAGGCGAAACCATTGAATTTGACATGATGAGCAGCAAATACATGGATTTAAAGATTCTCCATAATCCCCTCCTCTTATCAGGACATGCATGCTCATGCTCACATTTGTTTCAGTGTTTTTTGTGGATTAGCGTTATCTGTTGTGATTGTCTCCACGCTCTTAACGCCACCCACCTTCACACCGTAGAGGCGGATCATTTTATTAGCAATTTTACACAAGCTAATTGGATCCCGGCTTTTCACATTTACCTTCAGCACAAACAGATCTCTGTCTCTGGAAGAGTCAGAGTGAGCTGCAGGCCAGCGTTCGGGGGGATACAAGACGGAGAAGTCATTGTCCTGTTGAAGGGCACTTCAGTAACTCCTGAGCAGAGAACAAAATATTCATTTAAGAAGAGACTTTAAATTTGAAGTAATCCGATCGCTTTAGCAGGTTTTCCACCATATTAACACCATTTGTCAGGCAAGCTTGAAGCAGTTTGACTGCATTTGGTTTACGTTGTGACTGTAGAATTGAGCTTTTTCTGACTGATGCTCCTGCAGTTTGCGTACAGATAAAGTTTTTTTGTGTTGCTTTAAAAACTCAAAAACTGACTGCCAGACCTCTTTCATCGCTAACTGCTGTTGCTAATTGTCGTTGTACCTTTGCAGGAGTATTGATTTGAGCCACTTCAGAATTTTCAGGTGACAGTTGTTCTTATTTTTCCAGCTCATCCATGAAACGGCTTCAGTGTTTTCAACTTGCACTCTTTGCCATTTTTCACATAATGAGCCATTGTGGTGTTGGATAGTGTTGATCAGCCATGGATTGGCTGCCATTAACCATTGTGTCTCTTCTCTTTTGACATACCCTGTATTCTGTGACTTTTCATGTGTCTGAATGAATTGTTTGTGTCTGCAAACCAGCTTGTTTCAAATTACTCCTTTGGAACTAGTAAAGTTTTTTAAGCAGAAATTAAAAAATATCACCCAGTCAAACATCCATTTTGGACTTATTTATTGTTAATAAAATAAAATAAACAGAGTCATAATGAATGACAGCTGCACTTTTTGCTTTTCTGACCTCTCCTGCTTCTTCATTAGCAATAAACAGACAAACTGCATAATAAGCATGAGCAATCGTGCCACGGTGGGCTAACTGACAGAAAATTGCTCCTCTTATAGAGACTTGAAGGATTAGTTTGACATTTTGGGAAATACACTTTTTCTCTCTCTTGCTGAGAGACAGGTGAGAAAATTGACACCACTCTCATATCTGTCCATTAAGGCTACAGCCAGCACACACTTATCTGAGCTTACCATGAAGTATAGATTTTTACAGGTTAAACAAAGATATGATGTGTTTTTTTTGTGAGGTTTAGGGGTGCTGATAGGGAGGTTTTGTCTGGCCAACCTTTGGATGGAGCCATGCTAGCAGTTTACCCATGTTTCCAGTCTTTGTGCTAAGCTAAGCTAAGCGAAGCTAACTGTTGTGGCCCCATATTTAACAGGCAGATATGAAAATGATAATGACCCTCTCATTTAACTCTGGACAAGAAAGTGAAGTGCATTTTGTGTGTTGTTGATCACTATGGTTCATGTTTAACCAACTGAAATGCTTGCCTAGAGATTTAGCAACATACACTTACTGCTCGTTAACGCTCCGTCATGTTGGGGTGTCTGCTGTCACTCTGTGCCGTCAGGAGAGTTTTGCCGCCTTTTCACCGGCCTCCTACTGCCTTTATGTTGCAAAGTGAGGATGTGCTCATGATCAATGTCTTTGCCAGTGCAGCAGTGACCCACATGAGAAATATGTATGTTAATGTGCAGAAATCACACCTAGCACGTTGTCATAACCATTAATAAATAACTACCAAAATGATGAATTCTCCTGACGGAACCACTCGACCGGGGAATAGATAGGGCTGAAAACACATCAAACTTGGGTGTAAATGGGGAAAAAATGGGATTGGGGAAAGAGAGTGAATAAAATGATTGATAATCTTTGGAGGAGAATGATTGGACGAAGCGAAGGCAACAAATAAAAATGGACCATTGAAGACAAAAAGAAGGAAGGGAGAAGCAAAGAGGTAGAGAGACGTATGAAGGTGGTTTGTGGAGAAAGGTGGAGGGTGAATTAGTGATGCTGTTAGTCTCCACTGAATGCATCAAGTTTCACCACATATTTTGTCATTATGACACCAAGACAAGTTCCTTTTTGTTTATTGTCCTCTGCCCACAAAGTGACTCTAATTCTGCTTGTAATCGAAAAACAAAATTATGGTTTGACAGTGAAAGCAGACGGAGCAAAGAGAGTGAGTGAGGCGTAAAGCTCATGAATGAAGTGAGTAACGACAGTGGGGACGAGGGACGACTGATCGAGGAGGGACACCTCAAATGAGGGATGGGGGCAGGGAGGGAATTACAATGAAGCTATGACTCAAAGAGGAGCGAACAAACGAGGGAGCGAGTGGACGGCTCAAGTGATGAAGGTATGGACGGTTGGAGAGATAAATTGAGTGATGCGAGGTTCAGAAAGGAGAGGAGGCGGTGACAGATGAGGGGGAGGTGATGCCACAAGGAGGGGAAGGAGAGTAGTGCAGAGATGAGGGAGCAGAAGTAAGGAGAGGAATGTAAGTTCGGAAAAGTTTTGAAGAAATGATTTGACTGAAAATCAATGTTGTGAGCTTCAAAAAATGTTTTTAAAACCCTCTTCCCGTTCCTGTACAAGCAGCCTAAAACGCCCATCCAAGGCATACCCAAAGTCAATTGATCATTTTATCCCCCGCAGTCAGAAATACTAAGTGCTACTTGTGTTGAATAAATGAGGCTTTTATTTCTCCAAATTATTTTGCAGATAGATGCCTGCAGATGACTTTATCTGGGCCTTATTAGCTGGAAAACACAATGGGACCACGGCACGAAGCCTTACTCTCATCCAAGATCAATAAACAGGTAAACAATGTCTTGTATAGCTTATATGGGGAACTTGTATTTAGGACCAGGGGCTCTGGCTTGGCTGCTGTGATTGGACAAAAGGCTTGATTTGAGCTTTGACACCAAAATAATTGAGTGAGTGCATCGAAAGACTTGCTCTTCGTTATGTAAGACACAACAGCTTCAAGGACTGGACTTGAAACTTGCTTTGACGGGACTTGTCTTGCCGTCTTGAGGATTTGAGATTTGACACGAACTTGCCTTCAAAGACGTTGGAAGTTCAGGCTTTACCTTCGCTTTTTTCTGAGCTCTCAGCAACATCTCATGGTCCTCTTCTTCTGCCACTCAATCAATGCAGCAAGGACGAATTCGCATTTGACAGTGTTTTGCCACATAAACCGACAATAAATCCACTCGGAGCGCTGCTTCCTCAAGCCTGCAGGCATTAGTCCCTCCACCTTTACTGGCTGACCCCCTGCCTCATGTTTTTCCTGCTCTTCCCACTTCTCAGATTGACCTTACACACGCTTTAAAAAAAAAAAAAAAAAACATTCAGCAGCTGTTTCTGTACAACTTCGACCCCTCTCCATACATCTCTGAGGATATCACGTTCCGGAGCTCTGCACACCAAATGTGTTACCTCCAGTCTAATAAAAGCTCTGCCTATCTTCATGGGAAGTGACACTCGCCCCCTGCGGAGACATAAAGGTGCCCTATGTTTGCCTCTGCAGTCTTTCTGCATAAACAAATGCAAATCAGCAACTCCGGCTGCACAGTTTCTTAATTACTTTTGCTCTTTGGCTTCATCTCCAACAAGAAAAAGCGTCAACAGTGTGGGATAAATGCAGGAAGGCGGATTTCCACGGTGATTACTACTGTCTGCATAAGTGATGCACAATAAAGACATGGAGGAGGACTTCATCAAGAAGTATGTTTATGTGTTCATCAATACTCTCGCTATGGGGAGTAATCAGCTCAAGGCGGCTGTAACATTAAGTTTGTATAATAAGCCGGTTAATAAGGATTTATTTGATTACAGCTTTATAGCTCTAAGGAAACCGATCTAAGAAGCATATCTCCACAGCACTGCGGTGTGTTTAAGGCTGAGTTTGCCTATTTTCACTATCAGAAGTAGGAGGTTTGAACACATTTTCGACCAGATTGTATGCATCAGAAAGTTATTGCAAGTAGACGCTGTTTCAGCTGAAGGTAGCTTTCTAAAAATCCTCTGCTGTTAATGACTGATTAGCATTTGAGTGTAGACAAACAGGGCAGTTCTTGTTTGTTGAATGATTCCCTGTCGGTCCTAATGCTCCAGCTCGTCCTGTTAGCTTTATCTTGCCTGAAAACCTCACCTTTATGGTCACCCTGCTTCTTCTTCTTGAGAGTGTTTGCCTGAACCAACTTGCCAGCCGTAGGCGACTTTAAGCCCGACTGACCTCGACCAAACTGCCTACTTCCTGTGTCAATCACCTGAATCACACTTCTACAAAACCCCAAATTAGTTGAGGATTTTCAGCTGTTTATTTCACAGATACTACTGTATCTGTACAGGGAAACATCCGGGTTAAGGTATCATCATGGTTCAGGAACTACGTCTGCTTGAATTTCTCAGATTCTGACCCTGTGCATGGTGGGCCCCTCTCAGGCAAAGCTAGAGTGCATAATGTTGTCAGTTAATTACGGCTACGTGTTACAGCCGCTGCTGCTGACGGTGTCGATAAAAGTGCCAAGTCAGTGGGCCAAACTGCATTTTATTTATTATTTAGTTATTTTAGAAGATGCACCTGTCCCTTTGTCCTCTGCAGTCTGTCCACAGTTTATGGCGATGCAAACAAAAATGTGGTGAGGGTTACACAGCTGAAGTCTGTGTCAAGACAACATTAACTGTAGGATGACAGTTTGGATGCCAGCTCTGATCTGACCCACCACCCGACAAACCGACCCCCACTTGTCGCCTCACTGTATAACTGTCACATTACTTCCTGTTTTTCAGTCGACGCTGGCATTGGATGTCCTCGTCCATTAAAAGCAGAGTTCCCCGGCACACTGGGCTGTTTTACTGAAAGCGCTGTGTTAGTAGTTGTAAAAACAAAAAAACTGATCAGAATGTGCTGCTGAATGTCAAGAGTGCAGCGCGTTGGTTTTCCTGCCAACTTATCACCATTAGACCTGCTGACTTCACTGAAGAGTTCTCCCATCTCTGTTTGAGTGAGCGCCAAGTAGCGTACACAGCAGGGACGGTTCAGGTCGGTCCATATCTGCACACATGCTATGCCAAAGCACACGTGCTGTCCATTTGTGAGCACTGAACCGGTGAAAACAGCTTGCCAGGTATGCATCTGATGCTTCCACTACACGTTTCTGCCTTCACTGTGTCACCATGATGGATTGCAGACTTTAAGATGAGCATCCTTTGTGCTGATCTGGTGAAACGCACTCGGATGTTTAGTATTAAAAACAGTTTAGAGGCCTCCGTCCCCTACAGATCAGCAGCAGCAGCTGTCACACAGTGATGGAAACGAGGGCCTGACAGAAGTTTGTGTTTTGCTTTGTTTTTTAGTTAAACTTGTGCTCTATTCTCCCCAGTTTATTGATTTTTTTTTTTAAATTTTCAGGCCTATACAGAGAGTCTTCAAACAGATTTAGTTCATCTACATCTTTACCCTCAAATCTCCTGTTTAATGCAACATTTGTTCCCCCTCCAACCCATCCTCATTCCCATCACATACAGATACTTGGTTAGGACCACTTTTAAGGCACTGGGTACCCCTTTAGCATCATTTTTTAACATGCAGGGAAGTCCAATAGACTTCTATGGACAGCCTGCTCTCCCAACACGACAAATAATGCTGCATTAAAAGTAAGAAGTCTGTATTTGGATGTTGGGATGGTTGGATCATTTAAGCACAGGACTCTCATGCCCGTGTCCCGTGTGAACCTTTTTAGCTAAACCACGATCTGTTCCTAAAGTTAACCAAAGCATGACTGTTTCACCATGTTTACTGTTGTTCTCAGCAAGCTTTATTTTGAAAGTCTAACTGGATGTTTCATATTTGTTGATAACTTGACCATGGAGGCTTGCACGTTGAAAAATTACACTAAAGGGGTATCCAGTCCCCTGGAAAGTGACGCCATGGGGTCCTGACTGGGCGTCCATATGCGATGTGTTTAATGTGCATTGGGAGAAATGTGTTGCTCCTTCATGCATGGCCTCAAATCATCCATCAAAATCTTTTAGTCCAGCTCTAACAGATGCTGCAGCCCCACCAGAGGAGGATTGGTGGACAAAAGGCAGCCACCCTTAGGACATAATGAGGAGAGAGATTCAGGAGTCAATGAAGAAATAAATGATGGGCAGAGGAAGAGCATGGAGGAGGACTGCAAAGACGGCACGTGAGCTGAATGTATATGAGAGGAGCAGGATGACAGGACAGAGGAGGGGGATGAAGGAGAGAAGTGGAGGGATTTGGATGGAAAGCTCAGGGAAGCAGCTCAGGGAATGAAAGGCGATAAAAGCCGAGAGGAGAGTTGGATTGAAAATATGCAGAAAAGAGATTGACGTGCAGCAGTACAAGTCGTGAAAGGAGTTTCCATTCACCTGCTCTGATGTGCGGAGTAAGAAAAAAAGCCTTAATGCTGAACAATAGAATAAAACTGTCCTCAGTGGGAAGCAGAAAACGCACAGAAGGATGACGGATGGATGAAAACGGTGGACATGGAATCGATATGTTTGCGTTACATGCCTCCATTTCACAGGAAAATCCATTAAAAAATGTCAGCGGGTAAAAAAACACCTGAGGAAACGGAATAATTTAGGAAAATAACAAAAGAGGCAAAGCGAAAAAAAAAATCCGATGGAGCAGGACTTAGATTGTGTTTTGTACTCTTTGACGTTATAACCCTTGAAATCAGACCTCATTTAGGAAACAATTTACAGTCATTTCTTCTGCAGAGTCAGCCATTTTTCATGGGTTTACATCCTGTAATCATAGGTTTTCCTTTTTTGTGGCAGGGTCCACCCCTCCCGTGCAAGCTCCAAATTGCGATTACACACGAAGCGGCGTGAAATCCACCATTACTCTTATTTAATTTGGATTAATTGATACCAGCCTCACTGCTGCTGCTGCTGCTGCTGCTGCTGCTGCTGCTGCTGCTGCTGCTGCTGCTGCTACAACACATTAAAAGCATCTAACTGGTGAGCGTGGGGTGGCTTTTATTTTGAAATAGTCACCTTGGAAAACGTGACATTTTCAGCATTTTTTGAATGTGGATCATTTCTTTATTAAAGCGGCATGAGTTTGTTTGGCTGCGCTGTAAACAGACGCACCAGCTGCTCCTCTGCTGTGCTCGTGACAAAGCAGCAGCTGAAGGAGCGTTTGCTGCTCCCTGACGTCTGGACACACAACACCGTAACCACAGGTTTCAACCGGAGCTGAAACGTGAAGGACTGTAACTTCAAGCTACCTGATGAAAACAGACTTTCATCTCCGATCTGCTTTCCCGACAAGCTGGAAATTGTATTAAAACACGCACAAAGGAAACATATATCTGTTGAGAGAGCGTAGGCGGCAAACAGAGATAAGGTCACGCAGAAGGAGCTCGGGAGCAGAAATAAACTGGAAGGGAAGGAGAAATCAAAAGGAGGCGAGTGCAAGCAGAAACAAAAAGAGACATAGAGGAAGCTGCTGAGAGGATCAGACGACGAGAAAAAGGAAGAGGAGGCAGCAGGATAATGTCGTAAAAGATAAACCAAAGGTAGAAAACGCTGCTCTGCGGTTGAATGTTTTCTGGTTTTTGGATATTCTCCGTCTCTCTTTCTTCAGTTTGTCGCTGTTATCACTCAGTGTGTCGATGTCAGGGAGGAGGGGGAGGTCGCCTGATAACGGCTGATGAGCTCTGCAGTTAGCGAATCAATGGAGATGAACAAGTTTAACCTTTGACCTCGGGGGAGACGGCTCGGGCCGATGGAGCGGAGAGCCGTCGGTCCTCCTCCTCCTCCTCCTCCTCCTCCTCGCCCCCTTCAGTTAGTGTGTTTCTGCAGACGACAGCACCTTCTCTGTCTCACCCTCCCTGTGTTTATATACAAGACCTATGTCTCCGTCCGCCATATGGACGTCCCTGCTGTGTATCCGTCTCCCTCTCGATCAAAGCGTGGTGTGCTGTAGCGGACTAGCAGACTGCGCTGGCAGCACGCGATGAGGAGGAAGGAGGTGTGACACTGAGACGCAGATTGTTTTTTTGTTTTTTCCTCCTCCTCCTCCTCTTCCTCCTGCCTCTCACGTTGTTTCTCATCCTCTCTCTATGATCTTCTCTGGTCATCTCCCAACTTCAAACAGGCAAATTCAAGATGTGTTTGATGCTTCTCGTAATTGAATTAACGTTCACAGTTATTCTCGTGAAAACGAGCCTCAAAGCTCACGGTCACATGGTCACCTGGAGGGTTTCAGGTCGACTTCAGCTGTGTTTTTAATTTGTTAATTTCTTAGACTACAATTTTCTATACTTTTCATGTCCAGTAAAAACATGTATCTCCAAATTTAGTGATTTTGAATGCTTTTTCTAATAAACTGAAGAGTGAAGTGTTTCAAACCTTCAAATCTTGTATTTAAAAGCCGGAAAAATGCATCGTCACAGAGCTGAAAACAGCCTGTTTTTTTTTTAGCTCTTTGGAGATACGAGGCTCTCACAGGACGGCCACGCTGCAAACGTGATGATCTTATAGAAAATGATGCACTGCTGTGGATTAAAGCAGCTCAACCTGAAACAGATAGAAAACATTTTTACTGCACCGTGAGTACTTTTACCTTTACCTGTTTTTCCTCTCCTCTCCTCTTTCCCTCTCTCATGCCTGTCATAACTCCAACCTCCTCCACCGTCCCACCTTCATCCCGGCAACGAGCACCGACTCTGTGCACAGTGGGCTATGATCCCCTTTACAAGATATATGTGCAGCTCATACACCTTCATCACTTCTTCATCACACTCCCCTCTGCATGTGCCAGCAAGACCTGCGTACATGCATGAGTGATCATACAGGCAAACACACACACACACACACACACACACACACACACACACACACACACACACAGCAGGTTTCCCTGAGGTGTTTTTAGTCATGCAAATCACCTCTGTTTGTTTTTGCTCTGCAATTACGCAATGCTGCGTACGTGTGTGTTCAATTATTTGTACAAGACTGTAATGAAAAGTGTGTGTGTGTGTGTGTGTGTGTGTGTGTGTGTGTGTGTGCGTGTGTGCGTGCGTGCGTGCGCGCGCCCAGCAGAAACAGTGTCACCTTTTTAAAGTGATGTAATAGGGTTGACATAACCAGGCAGGATCAGGAGGGAGTGTAAAGCAAATTCTCAAGGGCTTTAACATCATTACAGGAACAATTTAAAAGTTAGCCTAGCTTAGCATAAAGACTGGATGTAGAGGGAAACAGCTAGCCTAGTCTGCCTCTAAAGATAACCAATTTACACAATGTCAGTTCGGGATTCTGGGAGAAGCTCCATGTTGGAGCTAACGAACAGTCTTCTACTTTCAAACTCATTTCAGAGGGATCACCTTCAGGCCCCTGGCAGCCATATTGGAGGTGTTTGGCTGCAGACTGAAGCAAGCCACAGCTTTCCTTCAAAGATCTGCTGCAGTCTAAAAGCTCACTGACGTTTCCTGGATTCTTTTCAGGTGCTCCAGAGGTCAGTAACTTCGCCTCTGCGTCTGTTCTGCGTTTCTACCTGGAAGTCGAGGGGTCTGTCTCTGCAGCGGTTTCATCGACTTGTCGGCTTGGTTTAAGAGTCTTCATTGATCTCGAGCCATTACCCTGGGAGTTGCTTAAACATCAAGCAGACAAATCGCTGATTAAAGGTGTGATGATTAACTGAAACTGTGATAACGGCTTTTTATAACAGCCACAAAAGGTGTGAGAGAGAGAGCGAGCACACAAAGTCGCATTCAAAGCGCACATCGAGGCTCATTAGCTGGTTCGCTTCCACTGAGGCGAGCTACTGTAAATGGAATCCAATACCTCATCCCTAATCGCCGTGCACACACGCCGCACATAATGCAACAAAATGGTTATTGACATCTGCACATTCAGACTATTGATATATGCGCGACCGCTGGTTTTTACCCCCCAAAAAAGCTGCCTCTTTGTGATCACTTCTCCTTTTTCTGAGTTGGAAACACTCAACCACAATTATCAGCTTTGCACTCAGTGGTTTCTTACGCTGCATCGCCCCAAAGGAAACCAGCGCCAACTTGCTTGGCTTTAGTTGAGCATGTGATTAATAACAATTAGCTGGAGCAAAATAGGCCGGAATCATTTTCCAGAATTGGCGTTGTTACAGGAAATACTGTAGCAACGCTTTCCTCTGTAAAGTATCAACGAACTGTTAAAATCGTTTTGAAATGGCAACTTCAATCCAGACATTTTCAGACGAGCAAAAACAGTTTTTCTAATCTGTAGCAGACAGGAAAATGATTGTTATCAGCCTTAAAATTCTACTTTCTTTCTATTTGCTGCAAAGCAGAAGCAAAAGTGTGAGTACAGAGCAGGTTGATGGTCTTCAGGTGTGTCCGGGTGCATCTTAACAAGCTTATTGATTCTGGAGGAGATAGATCAAAATTTGTGGCTTCGTCCAGAAACTAATGAGTGATGCTAGCTAGCTAGCTTTAGCATACGGCTTGTGCATTTTGCGAGGAAACTGGATTAATGTTGCAGAATATCATCACATGTTTGACTAGAATCTTTCTTTTTACTGCACGTGATAAATGGGGAAGTATAGTTTCAGAGAGGTGAGGGAGAAAAGCAGGTAGATGCTATGAAAAAAGAGATTGTGACACCCCGTCATCTGTCAGCATGAGCATATCTGAGTGTGTGAAACACCTGAAGTGTGCAGAATAAGACGCACTCTGCAGAATATTGAAGTAAATATGCATGTTTTAAAGTGCAACTTTACATATTTAAAGTCAAACTTGACAGAATAAGCCAAGTGATGTCATAGTGATGTCATCAGGGTTATTTCAGCTTGAGCTCGGAGACTTTTTAACAGAAAGCTTGTGTTGCGTGTGAGCCAGGCAGGGAGGGTCTGTTGAAAGCCAGCATGTTTTATGTTGAACGAGGCTAAAAGTCAGGACACCTCTGCCTTTTTCTGTTCCTCCTCTTCTTTATCTGTTTCTAATTGTCGCACTTGAAGCACTTCAGCATATTTGATGAAACTTGCATGAGTCTTACAATTTTGGGGTGGTATCAACATGAATAAATGCACTTATTGTGAGTTGCAGCAGCTAATTGAATGTAATGTCATGTTATCTTTTAAGGCTGCTTTGTGTGACAGCATCAGTCGGTCCATATTTATTCATCCGGAGCCACTTGAGTGCAGGCTATTAGCTTTATGTGACTTGTTTCAGTTGTGCATGCACCATGAACCAAATTATTAGCCTCACGCAAATCGACTCTATTACAGTCCAATTAGAGTCGTTTGTCGCATAAATTCAAAGTGAGATTTGCATTAGTTTGGAAATCGGTTGGTAGTAATGCTAATTGCATGATTTGTAGTAAAAGTGCTAAAATAAGCAAAGAGGATCATCTTTTTACATTGTTGCTGTCGAGACAGCGTCATCCTGAAACGAACCTCCTGAGCTGCCTCGATGATCAAAGGCAGCACAAATAGCTGCTTGTATGTGTCGGAGACATGTTTGATATTCTTCACAGGTAACAGGATCAATTAGCCATTCTTGAACATGCGCACATTACCGAAAACTGATCGGCTGCAGGCGCAACAAAGACAATTCACGTGTTTGATCTTCTGCCACAAGCACACCGGAGGATTTTCAGGCTCACGCACACACACAGGTCCTTTCTACACATATATTGAGAACACTCCACCTCACAACCTCCACCCACTCACGCAAACAAAAACACAGACCAGCACACGGCTTTTACCAGTCAGGGTGTTAAATTTGGTTGTGAGAAAAGCCTGTAAGGCATGCAGATCTGACACCCCTTCAGTGTGTGTCTTCACTTTTGCAGTAAATAGTGACACCAGTTTTCTGAAGCTGACAAGGAGGTGTCAAGTCAAGGAGATGATGTAAAGTTCCAGACCTGCTGACTCAGAGGAGGCTCGATCGGCCCGTCTGGAACACCAAAATCTGAGAGACGCCATAAATATGCTTGAAGGTTCTTGAAAGGTCCTTGGATGACAGGCAGACTTCTGCCAAGATTTATACATATCTGAAGGGTGACTCAGCAGGTGGAGGTGTGTGAGCGTGTGTGTGTGTGTGTGCAGTCTCCCTCATATCGTCCACCATCATCTGACGATAGAGGTCCCTCAAACCCAAAAGCTCCAAAGCTAAACACCTTGTAGTGCTGATTGAATGTGCTTCTTACAGAGCTAACATGAAGCCTTCACTTTATAGTGAACAAACAGATGATTTTTGACCTTTTATCACACGTGTGGTTCAATGCATTTCTATGGTGAACTCACAGAACAGCGTGTTTTTCCCTTGAAGCCTTCAAAGTGATGATGTCGTCAGCGTGAATGTCTGCGTGCGGTGTCTGTGTCTGTGATAGATAGTGTTTTGTTGTCATGACACATCCTTAACCCCTTTGAGCAGCATTTCATTAGCTGCTGGGTTCACTTCTCCACGTGTGACACCTTGTTGATCCATGAATGATGCGAAAGGCTGGCAGCCTCTTCATGCAGATCTCTTTCTTTATCTGACCTCCGCTGATCCAACAGGACAACAGTGACAGTGGTCTGATTACAGGTCGTAAGCTTAACTCAGGTGGAAGAGTAAACGAAGGCGACTGTCATAAGTGTTTCCCATCAGTCCTTTGAAAACATCTATTCAGAGCGTCCTGGTACCTTCAAGGCTGCAACTCACGACTGTTTTCATCAGTTAATCATTTCTCGATGAACCATTTCATTTTTAAAATGTCAAAAAAATGTGTCTTCCTATTGTTTGTTTTGTCAGAACAGCAGATGGAGAGAAGATCAGCCAATCAGCCTCTTGAGAAACTGAAACCACAGTGTTTGCTTTAATTAAAACGCCGTCATAACCGCGATGAATAATGGCTAAAACTAAGATCTGCCACACTCAGCCATCAGCACTGACTCAGTTGTTCCAGGTTGGATTCAAGAAGTACGTAAGAAGAGAAACTAGTGCCATGACGCAGCTTTTAATATAATTGCAAATCAGTGCAGGGATGCCACACAAGCCCGGAGGTGGAGAATGACTCAGCCACGTCTTCGTAGCGTGTTGCTATTAGCCTGCTGACCTGTAGGTCAGGTGGGAGAATTGTCTCACACACACTGTCACACTTCCAGGGTCTGCTCTCTCATTTTTTTGCACACGGCTTTCGTTTTGTTTGACACTTCCTCTCCAGCGCACATACACATGTATCCAGTTTACGTATTCATGTATTCAAAAGCGCTCGTTTGCTTTCATCCGATGATGTCGCCCCGAAGGCCTGATTGTGTTGGGAGAGCTTGTCCTCTCCACGCAATACACGCCACACGTACACGCTTGTACACATGTGAAGTTTAAACGTGACGCATGTCCTCTGAATGATACGCATCTGTGTGTCCTCTAACCCGTTTTCCAAAGCTAATGAAGGAAACTGCTGAAGCGAGTGCAGGCTTGCCTGAAGGTCTATAAATGAACTGTAACTGTTCTTTCTGAGCTGGAAGCGCGAAGCTGCTGGAGGACAAAATGTATATGTGTGCAAAATGTTAAAGTTTCATAAAAGGGATTAGATGAGGTCAGTTTAAACAGCGGTGGACGACGAACGCCTCCTCAGATCTTTCGCTGAAGTGAAAGTACAAATAGTATAATCTAAAAATACTACGTGCAGCCCTAGTTTCAAGTAAAAGACCTGAAATCAAAGAGCTACTTAAGTAAAAGTATTATTGGAAAAAAGTCTCTGCATGCATTATTAAAGAATATTGTATTATTCATTTTTTTAACAAAAACATGTAAGAGGATTTTGATGTCGTAGAAGCATATCATATGTTTTTTAATGTAAAAAGAAACTAGTAGTTTTAAGTATAAAATCAATGTAGTGGAGAAAAAAGGACAATGTTTACCTCTTAAAGTGTAAAAGTATGTCGCAGCTTTACTTAAGTACAGTACTTGAGTAAATGTTGAGAATGACAGAAGAATGTAAATGAATTCAGAGCGGTCCTTCAGGGTCTCCACAGGTTTGGTTCAAAGCGCTGAGATATCGGTACAAATGAGGACTGACACAGTTGTTTTATATGCAGTGTGAAAGACAGAAGGATGCTGTTTTATCCTGTTGTAGCTGCCGCTGACGCATAATTAAAGTCTAGCAGTGACAGAAACACCCACAGTGCTGCTCTCTCAACGCTGCTGGATTCATCATCCACCTCCGCTAAAGGTTAGCGAGATGCTACAGTACCAACCCTGTGTTGAAATACCAAACAGCATGTACAGTGCACGCTCACAGAGGCAGAGCTGGGAGTCTGTTCAGACCACCGCTCACCGCAGTAATCCGCTCTGCGTCGACGCTTTCCAGGGAGTCCTGAGTACACACTGTGCATTCAAATTAACACAAACAAGAAGAAAAAGAGGCGCAGTCAGCTAAATGCTAACATCTGCATGCTAACATGCTGATCTTTAGCAGGTATAACGTTTAGCTCGTGTAATGTTTACCATGTTCACCATTTTAGGTACGTGCGTTAGCATGCTAACGTTTAGCAACTAGCTATAGCACAAAATACAGCGGAGGCTGATGGGAATGTCATGGTCTTCCATGTGGTTGATCAGTGCGGGACCAAGTGATGCAAGATGACAAGCCAAAAGATCACCAGTCGGTACAATCCATGCTGAGGGGGAAAGCAGTTTTCACCCCGTTTTGCATGATTACAATGAGAGTCGCAGATGCACATGTCCCATGTTAAACTGCCTTGCATGTTGCCTGCACTCAGCAAAGACTAAAGGGCAGTCATCGTCATCTGGTGGCCCGTAGGCCACATCTGACCCACCAAAGCTTCCCATCTGTCTCGTCGAATATTGATGAATTCAGAAAATACGTGTACCCACTCAGCAGCGGAAGAGGCCCAGTCTGTCCTGAGAGTGATTAGCTCGCCAACCTCTGGCAGCGAGCCAGAAAGTCCGCAATTCATAGATCACCTGTTCAGCAAATTGGATTATTCTCCACCTCGGTGCCCTCTACTCGTAGACCCTCAATCAAACCCTTTCAGTGTTGCTGGAGATTCACTAAGCTTGTCTATTAGACCTAAGAGGTGTCACTTGGGTTTGTTTTCGTCGGCCAACTGTTGTATCGAGTCTCAAGCGGAGTATTTTTTTTTGCTTCCTGGGATCCTGAAGAAGAGTTTTGGACTTGCTCGTTGGTGGTTGAGCTGTGAGCACTGACTGAGAGCATTTTCTAATCAACATTATGGACTAAGTGAAAATATTAAGCAATAATAGGCTAATTAAGCCTTAATATATTCATTATATGAACGTTTGGCCCCTACGGTGTCTGCTTTAAGATTCTGGCCCTTTGACAAATGTAGTCTTGGACCCCGGCTCTGTAAAGTAGCGTCACCTTCATCATCAAAGTAGTTTTCCTATAATAAGTCTAAGATCATTCAGCAGCATCTGTGCTGCTGAAAATATTTAAGGCAGACGCGACTGCATGTATAATTCTTGCTGTCGGGGTCGAGTTAGAGCTGTGCTGCCAACATGGCTCAAACCACCAGAACAGATAATAGATCATGCTGAAACAGTGCAGCTATTCTGATCATAAAAAGTAAATATAAAGCTCTCTGGCTGTGCTGTGGGAGTGTTGGAGAGTTGGACACAAGTACTCTTTGTTGGCAGTGACAGTTGGTTGTTATGGAAATGAAGCATCTTTTCTTTTTGATGAAGCTCTTTTGTGGCTTCCACAGAGCGGTAATGATCCAAGCCACCGCTATCGTCTTTTCCTTTTCATTCGTTTGTTTGTTTATTCATCCAGGTGTCACATTCAGTCGTTGTTGAGTTTGACTAAACATGCAGCCTTTTCAGAATCACTCTAATTGGCCCAAAGGAAGTCTACAGACGTATCTTTTCAAGCCGGCTTCACCACGTTATGTATACGACGCGCAATAGTTCGAGCGCAGTCATGATGCTGACTCAGACTCCGTCGCCCACACCCTCCACGTCTGGAGCAGAACCTTGGCCGGCGAGCTTTGCAGGAAGGCGTCTGGGAGTCTTGAGTCAGCGGGTGGAAGGAGGAGCTGGGATGGCGTGGGGCGAGATGAGCAGGGAGAAAGAGGAAGTGAGCGAGTTTATGAATGAGGGAAGTGGCGTTTTATTTGTGTCTCAATTCTGGCATCAAACGAGTTAACTTTTCCACAGAAGACGAGCAGAAAATCCATCTAGCTGTTGCTTATGTCACTAAATTGATGAGAGACTCCGGTGCTAACATATAGGCTCAGTATCATCTGAGCCATCGCTTTGATTATTAATATCTTTGACATGGATTAAATTACTTGTCAGCCAAATTCATTTCAGCAGGTCCACTGAGTTATCTGCTCCTGTTCACTTATTCTCTCAGCCAATAAAGAGCAAGCAGTGCAAGACGCTGAAAGATGAGCCCAGAGGGACGACCCAGCATTCATAAGGAACACGTCCACTGTTGAATGTGGACGCAGCGTAGGTGTGTCAATGCTAATATGCTTTGTATGTCCCGTCCAAGCAAAGCCGGGTGGAGCTTCTGCTGCATGTTAGAAAGCAGAAATCAAATTCTTACCTGCTCCCTTTTTGCCGTGGCACACGTCTAAATTATTAATGCAAAATGCAGATGCATATATTTTATATATATGTGTCAGCGAGGCGCAGACCATAGTTGTGAAGTTTGGTACAAAATATGGAGGTGCCGGTGGGAAAGGCCGTTTTAAATTCTGTTCGACAAAACAGCCGCGATATATGTATTCCAAACAAACCCTGCTGTGACTTCTGCAGAGGAAACAAAGTCTGAAATATTCAGTATATGGAAATGAGTGAGAAGTGGTGTATTCCTTTAATAATTCCTGCACAGTATACGCTTTTCCGCAGTCTAACCGCCTTTCCTCACACCACGCTCTCCTGTATTGTCTATAGGTTTAATTATCAAGAAATTGGCCATTATAGGTAAAAAATGAGAGGGACCATTGAAGTTTAGTTTTAACAAGGGTGAGCTGTCCCTGCCTGTCACAATGCAGCCAACGCTCTTCTTCTTTTCTCTCCAATTAGTCTGAAAGTGGTCCTCCTCAGCTCAGGACATGGCGGGGAATTTATCTCCCCACCTGTCACAGTGTAGGCGTTGTTAGTGGGGAGCAGGCACATGTGCGGTGGCCCCGGTGTAAGTGTGCATTTACACATTTAATTCCTCTGTGATAGGATGTACTCTACAGCGCAGTGTGTGAATATGTAGGTATGCATCATTAGTTTACTTTAAGGGAAAGGGGGACTCACATGGGTAAAGCTAATGCACAAATGTGCATAATTGCATCCATAATTTGAAATAGTATAGTAGAGATAGAGATAGATAGTAGAGTATATAGTAGATATAGTATGACTGTCATATGCAAATCCTCTAATTTAAAGTTAGAATTATAAAGGTTTTGGGGTAAATCAAATATGTTTCATGCATATTTTATTGATTTATTGAGGGGAAATTCAGAAAGGAAATCAAAATGAATGCATGAAGAATTTATGCTGTTAATCCCGCATAAATGTCAGGTAAATTCAGCGTTAGTGGACTGCACTGCTGTGCTGTAAAAAATGTGATTTTTGCCTGATCTGTGCACAGGAAGGAGCACGAACAAGTCATTAGGCAGTGCAGAACCTCAGGCCTCAACATATCTCAGCAGACCATGCTCAGTATTTTCTCTAAAGTGAGCACAGGCTCACACTCTGGCACATGTGGCTCATTAAAGGGTCTATGAGAAGCCATTGTCGCCGGGCTTATTAAAAAAAATAAGTGCAGTGTAACTTTGCTTTCTTTTGTCGGCTCATTTTTTATTGTGAAAGATGAAGCAGAGAGAGAGCGCTGATGAGTCTATTTAAAATTCAGGGAGTGGAGAGAATCTAAAAGACACGAAGGTAAAATTGAATGAAGACAGAATTTATATTATTCGATTTTATGGACAAACCGCTCTCATTTGGATAATTCTGGACCATCATGAACTGGGTATCAGTAAGAGATTAGATAGTACACGAGCTCCTAATGCAAACTACATGTTTCTTATGCACTTGTTAGTTCTGTCAGATGTTTCTTCGTATGCAACAGATAGTTTTTACTTCTTCACCTCGCTCTGAGCATCGAAAATCCCATAGTTTCTAATGTGCACCAGAACACATATTTTCCAGGACAGAAATCTGTTGATCAGAGCGTGCTGAGCGCGCTAAGCTGCTGACCACGAAGCGCACCGTTCCCAGTTCGCGTCCTTCATTTCCTGTCTCTCTCTCTCTACTTTCAGCTAATAACATCACAAAATGCCCAGAAGCAAAACTATCAAAAAGACACTTCAGGGGCTCCGCAGAGAGCAATAACTGAGATAATTTTAGTTTTGTGACTCAGAAAGACGTGAGGTCTGATATCAGCTCGACATCAGTGCAGCAAACAATCGGGGGAACCGGTCCTGCCGTCTGCGATCTGTGGCCTCTCTGCTCCTTATCGGAGAGGCTGCTCCTTTTTTGTTTCGTTGACCAGCAGGTCATCCTGATTTGTTAGTCCATCAAATCACTGATTAGCCCGTAGTAGCGCCAAAGAAATGGCGTGTTGAGGCCTCCTCATTGTGCATGCTGTGTGTATTTCAGTGTGTATCACACAGCGCCTGCAATGTGGAGGCTGAGACACGCAGAGACGTCTCACGCACACTTGCCACATTCGTGTTTGACTTTCAAGGACAAGCGACACAAAGGAAATAGCAAGCTGTCTTTGTTTGCACTCATCATTAGCACACGTACTGTATTTACATGCATATGCACGCAGACATTTAGCTTTCAATACTGTTTTGCTACATAATCTCATATTTGACCATGTAGCACTCTGCACACACAGACCTGCAGGCACAGTGACACACAGGTACACAGAGTCCCATATTGACTGACCACTGAGCAACAACGTCAACATGAGCTTCCCTGTGAGCCAAGTGGCGTTTACTTTGTCTGTAGGTCAACGCAGTGTCCCCCTCCTCCGGCAATCTCCACACAAGTGGGTGGTGTCAGCGACGGGCCTGTTCCTCTGTGGCAATCCAGGAAGCTGAAGCCATCTTTGGTACTGCTTATTATCCACTGCAGCACTCCTGCACTGCAGCGGCACCACGGAGCTTCGGCAGCATAATGGCCCTCGCAAGATCTCAGTTAGTGCTACACAGATGACAAGCTGTACAAAGCTGTGATTCTGCTGTGGTTGATGAAGAAAAACACATCATCCTATGTAATATAATCCTGAATTATGCAACCAATTTGGTGCCCGGTCCCACTGGGCTGTTCATGCTAACAGCCACCAAGATCTGCCAGCTGATCTGTAAGCCTTTTCTTGATGTCACAATTAAGAGATTCCCAAACAACTTCCTGTACTCCTAATTAGCTCAAATGCTAATGTAGCTTGTTCCTCTGATGACAGTGAGTGTTTCACCTCGCCGGCTGCCATGCCCTCTAATTCCCACTTTTTCTATTTTTACTTTTGCTTCCACGTCTGCCATTCTTAGTTCCACTTGCTCAGCCATCCCTGCCTGTTCAATCAGGTGCATGCTAATTATCTTAGCATGGGGCTAGCCAATCCCACAGGGAGTGCCACTGGGTAATTAGCTCGTGGCTAATAGGCGTAGCAGTGGCACCAGGGAGGCAGAGTGGAGACCTGCAGTTGGATCCAGACACTTGTTTGTCTCTGGTGGGTCTTGCTGCGATGTTGTACGGGTGTGTGAGGGGATACATTAAAGAGCTGGGAGGGAGGGAGGAAATTGAGAGGCGAGTGGAAGATGATAAGAGCTGGAAGCAGTGGGGAGATAGAATAAGGAAAAAAGCAGTTACAAGGACTGTTCATGTAATTTGATGTAGCAGTTATGCTGCACATCACTGGAACTAGCTACCGTGGCGGAGAAAATCACTCTCTCGCGAACCTGCAGATACAAAATAAATGATTTAACAAATAAAATAGCGTGAAAACAGGACCAGGATGCATGCACAGGTCAGTTACACCAGTCACAGGCTAGTTTAGCACAATGCTAACTTGAACTATTCAACAATATATGACCAATTTAACCCTAAAATTCATTACATCCATTTGCTACACCTGGTTGCAGCATGTCAATAAATGATAAGACTACCATGTTCATACCTTTTGATATACATTTGCTTAATTTGTGTGAGATTTTCTCCCCTGCATAAATCTACTCAACTGCAAAGCTATGAAGCTACTAGTTTTGTTTTTTTTAACTACTTTAAACTTGAACTTGAAGCATGGCACTGCTGGATGTATCTAAACCTTCACATTCATAGCTGTAATAGGTGTTCCTATTATTTTGTCCACCCAAATTGAAACCAGTGAGACAAACTACATCCCCCAGAATGATCCCAAAGTTGAATCAACCTCCCTAAAACATTATAACCTCCAAGATTTTAGGATTTGTTGCAGGGCTTTTGTATTAGACTGCATGAGTTTTAGCTAGGTGTACCTAATAAACTGGACACTGAGTGCATTCTCCTTCATAACGCCTCGCCTCACCTCAGGCGTGCTGTTGTCAAGCTGATCATGACTACAGAAGGCAGAATCCTGCAGGGATGAAATAAATAAATGTTGAAATTATCTTTATTATTCCTGCACAGTCTCTGCACAGCTCTATCGGTGGAGAAAGCTGAGGGATATTTTAAAAAACTGCACACCAGCTAGTGTCATGACTCAATGGGGTTGCCCAACAGAAACAGTGGGGACGCACAGCGGTGATAGCCCTAAAAGCATAGCCTGCTGGGAGTCGCTTTCAGAAAAAGAGGAACCTGACATGCTGGATTCATGTTGTTTGCTGGTTATATTTTGGTGTGCACAGTGGTTTCCAGGAGAATTATCAGGAAGAGACACAAACGTCCCCACAACAAAAGCCGTCTTGACATTCTTTGCTCGGTGGTCCCTCAAATGACTGGTCTCACCGGAGTGGGGCTCATTTCTCATGGTCTCGTGGTGAATACAAAGCATTCAAGGGCCGGGCTGCAAGAGGAATCTAACCATGTGGGAGGAATATTGTATAGTCAATGATGATAAGAGGCTGGTAAAAGCTGGGAATAGCTGGTAAGATATGTAGGATGGTAGAGTGGGAAGCAGCTGTCTTTGAACCACAGGCACATCTGGAGAGGGAACGGAATCGCTAAAGAGGCAGCCAATCAAAGGCAAACTGAGGCGATGTATTCTGCTGTTTTACCAATGGTTGCTCTTAAATTCTACATGTACTAGAAGTCGTGCTTCTTTTTGCGACGCATCACACACATAAATATCCTCTGATTGTTCTTTGGAGAGAGGAAGGCGCATTTGATCTACCAGACATTTTAAATCACAGTCGCACATTGTTTGAAAAATACCAGAACTTGATACGAAATCTGTTTCATCTGGTTTCGTCTGGCGGTTCTCAAATGCATTTCCATGTTAAGTAACCTGACAGAGAGGGGGGAAGTGAGGAGGAGATAAGGAGAGAGATGGAACAGAGAACAGGTTGGGACACTCACTTAGTCATTTTAGCTTCGGGCAAGTCCAAACTCTGCCTCGTGTAAGGAGGGCATGCACACAAACAGACCCATCCCTCACCCACACTCAGGCATTCACAGAAACACATATGCAAATATACATCCCCGCAATCGCACACACAAGCCAAATTATTCATTTATTCAGAGAAGGCTGAGTCAGGTTGCAGAAATACTCCTGCACCGGTCCAGCCCACGCTCCATTTACCACATCTGAATGAGTTATTGGGCGTGTAAATGGCCAGTGCAGTCACCTTTTCAACAGACTGTGGACAATGTTTCACAGAGGAGGATGCACCACATTACACACCGGCCCGACGCTTATTAGACTTCATTACTACCACATCCCAGACAAGTCGCACGTCACGGCAGCTCTACTGCGTCTCTCAAATTATGACTGTCATTTAAAGGCGTCAGTATGCTTTAACTGCAGCGCTTGTCGGATGGTCAAACAGCAGCATCCAATAGCTTAACAATTGGACATACATGCTGAGTTCACACAGGAACAGAGTTGTGATCGGGTCTTCTGGTTTTCCCTTGATTCTGCCTGTAGATAACATCCTTTCTGCGAAATCATGTTTTGTCTCTCAGCTGGGTATGGTAGTCAGCTCTAAATACTACAATACCCATGAGCCTTGGCTGATACAGCACATTTGTTTGAGCTGTAGATGGTCGTACCAGCTTTCTCAACAACATAACCTTTAGCATCTTCCAACTGTTAGCAGCTCGTGTACATTTAAAGAATTTTAAGCTTGTTGATTGGAGTTTTTCCATGGAATGCATCATGGGAGTTGTAGTTTTTAAGAGAACATGCTTGCACTTTCTAGTTTTTAGAACCAGACATTTATACTAGTGACTCATCTGTGAGTCTTGTTGTCTATGGGAAACATCTATGGGAATTTTACTTCCTGAACCAGAAGCACCCAAAAATAGCTCCTCCGTCACTCTTTGTGTATTCAACCATGTGCAACACCATCATTGTCTTCAGGGAAAGACTGCAGCACTGTCTTTATTATATATGATCATCGTGTCTGTCCCATCTCTGTGACAGCCTTGCCTTTGAGATCAGCCATTCAGAACAGTTCTGAATATGCAAACTAGTTCTTTCTGAGCATATTGACACTTCAACAGTAGAACTGCCTTGATAATCAATGCACCGCCATGTTTCTACAGTAGGCCAGAATGGACAAAACAAACACTGGCTCTAGAAAGCGCCTTTAGCATTGTTAGCAGCCACCGGATGGGAGGATGAGGTGAGGGTTGGTTGCAATCTGGACCTAGAAATAGAAACCATGTATCATGCAAATCCTTCACATGTCCTGAAATAAAGTTATTAAACATATTCCAATAAGAAAAAAGGTGTGCCGTCCATCCATTCCGGCCATTCTATTATATTTATGTACCTAAACGATTGTTTCTCCTGCAGGAGAATTCAAGGGCTCATCAACCTTTCAACCTTTCAAATTGCAGTTATCGGCCATCTTTGTAGCTCCTTTTTCCTCCAGATGCCGACTCAACACTGGCAAACCCAGAGCAGTTGCGATTCTCAAATTAAACTTTAAGTTTAAAGTTTTACCGCTTTTATGTGTCACCTGGTTGATTTTGCTCAACCTCACAATAGCCCGAGTCCATGAGTTTCCTCTCTGAGGGCTGGTGAGGAATTAATTTCCAACCCCAGCTGTGTTTGTGTTATGACCTACTGTTCAAGGCTGTAAACCACAACAAAGACAGAAGTGATCGGGCCAAAACATTTCCCATCCTTTCGCCCTTGGCTCTGTCTCTTTCCTCGATCTTTTGTTAGCTGAGAATGTGGAGAGGACGAGGGCAGGGTCTATTGATCCGCCTCTGTGGAAAGTCAAGGGATGAAAGTCAAAGACAAAGGAGAGAAGACGCATCCTAAACACTTTGTCCTTCATGATAAAATCAGAGGTAGTCCAGGCTATGGATGACTTTTGTTTGGAACTGCTTATTTACTCATTCCTCCTTCCCATGATCTGTCACATGAGGAACTTTGGCTCAGTTACCTGGTTTGAGTTGCAGGTCGGGTTGGGCTCCAACAAACAGCCGAATCCATTTTGGGTCCAGTTCCAAGCTGGTGTTACCTGGAATTGCTAAACTCTTAGCATAACAAATCATTGAATTTGGAGCAAATATTTTTAATGCAGTGGATCTTTTGGACCTTTGTCGATGCCACATTTCTATTATATATTATTATTTGCAGAATAACATTGAATTTTGTTGTTATTGTCAAAAAATCCAATGAAAAGACCAACAATGTCTCAGCTCGTCTCTCAGGACTTCCTGCATTATCTCAGGCCAGGCCAGCTCATTTCTGCTGAAGACGTAAACCTTTTAAAACGGATCATAAAATCATGATTTCATTTTGTCTAAACAAGCGTCAGCATTGTCCTGAAACAGCCGGCTACTGTAAACATCGTTCAAAGAGGAATCGACTGAGAGGACTACTTTGAGCTGTGGATTAATACACATTTAGTGCTCTTCTGAGTGTTTCTGCCAGCAGGATGTTGTAGGTGAGCCCGGCTTAAAGCTGCAAAGATGAACCATGTGCAGCTTACTGATGCATTTTTCGTGGCAGTACTGAAACTCTGTATGACCCCAAGACCCCTGCCTTGTGTCGTCCCCTCACTCCTTGTCCCTCGTCGCCGGTAGCCGCTGAATAAAACATGTCGCGGCCTCAGAACGCATTAACCAAAGTGACACACGGGAGCCAACATGTTTCCTTGAGTCATTCACCTCCGTCTGTGTCCTCTGTGAGCTGGTCATGTTTCACAGTTTCTACATTTGCTTTGACATTTCAGTTGTCTGTCTTTGTCTCTCGCTCTCTCTCACACACACACTGAGTCATGTTTCCATCGCTTTTGGGGACATTATGTGGACTTGACCACAGAGTTACGCTGCAGGGACTTGCGTTTCGTCCCCATGAGGAAGAGTCCTCGTAAACTCTGCAAACAGATAATGTCCCCACAGTGTGAGTAATACTTGTCCACACACACACACACACACACACACACACACACACAGAGATGCTGTTTGGAAATGTAGACAGAGCTAAGACGATGTTGTCCCCTCTTTTGTTATGTCTTCCTTGTTCTCGAGGATGTTTTCTGTGTCTCCTTAACTTTCTGCAGGTTTGCATATTTGCTGTAACGTCCCTCTGTGGCGTCTACCTCGCACCGTTTTCGCTCTGTCTCCGTCTTGTCTCCGTCTTCCTCTCTTTAGATTTGAAATCCCTAATGAACAACACACACCTCCCCTCTCCTCCTCCAGCCTCCATTTTCTCCTCCTTTCTTCCTCACCTCACCTCATCCTTTCATTTCCCGCCTCTCCCTCTGCCTCCTCTCGCCTCCCCGCCTCCCTCCTACGCCCCTCTCACCTCTTCAGCTGCTCGCTCCTCTTTTTTTTTTTTTTTTTTGTCCTCACAGCGAGCTCCACCATTTGGGGAAGAGAGGAAAGAAAAAAAAGAAAGAGACACAAAACAAAATAGAAAGTCTGCAGCACCTGCTCTTACAAAATGGCTGCAGACGTCATTTTGGAAGCGCAGGTGACATCGAAGCTCAGGATATGCGATTGCTGCATTTGAGGAGCTGCTGTAAGGAGAGTGGAGACATCTGCTGAGACAGTCGAAGAGTGAATGAAATTCTAACCTCTTGGCATAAAAACCCTTTTCCTCTCCTCATAAATATCTCCTGTCCTTCCTCTGTGTCATCTCGCTCTGTCTTTGGCTTTTTCTCCCCCTGCATCTCATCGCCTCTCTTCCTTCCTCCTCCTCATCCTCTCCTCCTTCCCTCTCACTTCGTCTCTCCATGGCAAGGAATACTGAATCAGCCCAAGACAGACGGTGCGTGGGGTCTCCCCAGAGAGGGAGGAGGAGGAGGAGGAGCGGGGGGGGGATACGCATATGCCCGAGCAAGAAAACCCTCTGTCTGCCGCCGTACGAGCGCACACATGATGACGCACGCTGGGATGATTTCCTCGCTGATAAAATTCTGACAGTGTAATTTTCCTTATTGGCAATCTGCCGTCGCCGAGTCTCAAATAGCTTCTTCAAACATTAGTGAAGCCGCGGGGACGCTCCGAGGAGCAGATTAATGGAAAGCGCACACGCGTGGAGACCCACGGTTTGCAGGGGGAGGCGTGAAACTGCTGCCTTTGATCACACTTACAATAATCTGAGCTTTGTTTGTATGATCTTCTGATCCAGCGAGCAATAATCCCACTCCTCTTCCTCTCTCCTTTGGTGCCTTTCTCCACCTTGGTCTCTCTTCATGTGTGCTTTCATCTTTGTCTCTCATCGCCTCACGCTAAGAATCCGTTCCCCTTCCGTGGCTTCACTTTGATTTTCATTAACTTAACTCCGTGTGTGTCGGTGCGTCATCTCCTTCGCTGGGTGCCGAGGCCCCACGTCACCAGATTAAAAGTTTACGCTTGGCGAAGATGCAGATGCTGATTCTTCACAACAGATTCTGCACAGATAGTGAAGGTTTGGGTGGATGATTTCTAGACTGAAGGCAGCTTTGTTTAATACGTTTTAAAGCTCCGGCGTCTTGTGGGGAGATTCTTCTATCAACTGCTGTTTCCAGTCTTTCAATCTTTCAGTCAAACATCGCTCCAGATGAACGCTGCGCAACCTTCCTGGGGCTCAGCATCCCATAACTCACTGTGAGCCAGTCACTTGTTGAAATACAGCTAATTTGAATCCATAATTACGTTGCAGTGATGACGTAATCCGCTCAGAGACGGTGCTGGAGTCGCTGGGACGGTGCAGGTCGGTAACACCAGAGTCCAGGTTCACGTCCAGACTCCCGTCAGTGGTTTGGTTTATGAAACAAAGCTGAATAATGCTGCTGCCACTATGAGTGGACAGCGTGTTGAAATATTGCATATTTCGGCAGTAAACTCATCCCAGTTGATTGTTGGTACTGACGCTTTGTTGGTTCTTTGAGGGCAATCCTTGTTATGAAATCACAAATGTCTAATTTACAGGGTAATGAGGAGCACCTGAATGCCCCATTAGCTTGAATCTCTGTGTGGCTGAGCAGTTTTAAGTCGAACATGACTTTGAAGTACTCTGAAGGACTCGTGGAGCACATCTTTTAATTGTTTTGGCTTTTAATCTGAAAAATTTTCAGCAACTTTTGAGGGAACTGCCATGAAACTTTGTGCAGATATTCATGGTCCCTAGAGAGTGAATCCCGCCTGACTCACGCCCCCCTCAGGATGAATTTGGTGATCCCTAAACCTTTCATCAACAGGTTAAAATTTCATGTTTCCATCTGCTTTATAAACACAGCACATGTGTTTGGGGCAGAATGTCTGAAAAAAAGGCCAAAAAGCCTAAAATATCCACACTGAAACTGTACATTTCAGCCACAAGTACTGCTTTTTGAGTGCTTTAAAACCATGTGTGCAGCCTTGTGTTTACATGACTAAGTGACAATTGATCAGTTAACCCTTCAGTGATCTGTTCCTGCTCTACTGATTTACCTGCACTAGAGACGGCACAAAGCTTCTGCTGTGTATAGTAATTATAAAAATTGCTCTATTCTTTTCTAATTCAGCCATCCGTCCTCGGTAAATTGAGCTTTTTTTCTACACGCTGTCATTTGTTGATCTACAATTATCAAAGCTTTTGTGGTTTGATTGCGTCACCCAAGAAGCAGAAAGAGTCAAACACATCAGTCCTGTCAAAGAACCCTGCAGAGGCAGTTCTGGTCATTTTTAATCCTCACAAAATGTCCTGATTAACTGGAGTACAATTGGCTCCCCGGTGCAAAGTGAGAACCTTCCTCTTTCTGTGCCAGCACGCGTTTTAGCAAATGGCAGATGGCCACGGCGTTACTCACACAAAACTCTCCGAACTGTTTCGACTCAATCATTGTGGGCCTTCAGACCATGGCGCAGCGGAGAATAGAGGAGACATTTGTCAGCAGAGGAAATAAAGTCAGACGAGTCTTGGCATGCCAGATCTCCATTTATTCGAACAAAGAGGTGATGCATGGCAGCGTGCGCCGAGACTAAATCAAAGAAGGCCCATTTGTTCATATTGTGTCGGATGTGTCGGTCCGCATGCGGTGGTGGACTGCGATGATAATTCAGTCAGATATCTTTTACTTTTAGTTTCCAAGCCCAGCCAAGCGTCAGTTTCAGCTTCAAGGTTCAGTCAATTGTACTTCCATAATTATCCAACAGCATTCATATCGATCATTTTGTGCACTTTAGCTGTGTTTGTTTTGCATTTCCTCAGAGCTCTGATTGGATTTTATCATCGTGAAGCTCCAGTTGCTGGAGATGCGTCGACCTGACAGAAACGAGTGTACTCCAGGTTATTTCCATGCATCTCCTGCCTTCCTGGCTTGATGAAGTATTTAAAAACATATCTCGTGAAAGGTGGATGCGATGTGGCGTGCTGGTATGTTGTTTTGCTTTTTAACCACGTCCCTCGCTCGTTGAAGTTACCTGTAGTTTTACAGTTTTAAGCGGCGCTTTCCTCCCAGGCTTTAATGCGCTCGGTCTCGGCCCCCTCGCCACTCAGTCCCGTGAACGTTGTGTCGATGTGATGACAGACAGCGGTGGTAGCGTCAGGTTAAAAGCAGGCGGGGGGCTGACGGTCCGCGGTGGAGCCGGCCTGTGTTGTTTCTCTTTGATTTACCTGTTTCATTTAGCTTTTTCAACACTGGCCATGCCACTGGGATTTCTCCCTGTGCTCTCTATGGCTTGTGCAGATCTGTCCGCATGTACATCTTTCTTTGGTACAGCAGTGGAGAAGAAATAAATATGGCTGCGTAGAACTCGCTGAAAGGAAACTATGCGATATGAGATTATTGCTAAAGCTGCGCATTGATGATAAGACGAGAGAGGGACGAGTCAGCACATAAGAAAAACAACATCTCATGCAATGCTTTAAACAAGCACCGAGCGCCTCCTGTGTGTTATTTACTGTTGTGATCACTGCACTCCAGTCTGCTGGGACGCGAAAGATGAACCGCAGCTTCAAGCAAAACTGTTCACTCCCTCGGGGAAACGAGAAGTTGACACTGCGAAGATGTGGCGATAAACACAAAAAGGGCAGGCGAGGCGGTGGAGAAATGACAGGGCAATTCTTAGGAAGAGGGAGATATAGAGAGTTACAGGAAGGTGGAGTGAATGGACCAAACAGAGGGAGATTTAAAGGATGGCGAGAGATTAATTTAATGTCAGAAAAGTGCCAGAAATTAGAAATGGGAGAATGAGGAAGAGGAGGCGGAGAGATTTAAAGGTGTCAAGTGTAAGAGAAAGTGACACGCGAATAATAAAGGGATTTATGGATCAGTCCTGGGGTGCAGGAGGGTGGAGGAGGGACAGAAAAGGTAGAGGAAAGAAGAAGAAGGAGTGATTTAATGATGCATTATCAGACCAACACTTTTACCCAAAGAGTAGAACGAGTGATGAAGGCAGTGAAAAGGTAAGAAAATGACCTTCAGACGAGGCGATCAATGGATACGCACACACATATTACACATCCACACAACGAGGACGATAGATAACTAGATGCCACAACGGTTGAAGGAGCAAAGGCGAGGAGAGTATTAATTTCCCTCCGCCACCCCTGAGGGAGCAACAGAGAGGGAAGTCAAGAAGGGTGAAAAAAAAATGAAGAAAATGAAAGCCGGGAGAGGAAGAGTCGGGGTTGAACGACGTCGTATTCTGGACAAAAAGTAAAGACATGAAGTTTCCTCTCATTGTCATGATCTGACCTCTCTTTAAAAGTCTTTTTCATTCACTTCCACTCTGTAACCCGGCCTCTCTTTCGCACTGCTGCTTTATTAGACATCATTACAGACTTTTTATCAGAGACATTAGACATGTATTTGTTTGTTTTATCACCTTCATCCCAACTGTTTATCATTACAGACCCACTTATTTATTGTTAATTCACATATTGTGGCAGACGACGTGTACGAACCATCACCATGAATTTCCACGTGGATGTACAATAAAGATGTTCTCTTCTAGAAATGGATACAGTGATGATAAAAAAGACAGACAGAAGGCTCTGTTTTATGTCCTTTGGTGCATTACTGTATCCTCTTAATACTCGTTGCTGCAGGGGCTCAATCTCCTCGCAAGTATCGTGAAAGTTTGATTGTTCTGCAGCTCAAGCAGGGAGAGCGCAGCATGACTTTATTAACGCTACACTCTTAAATTATCCCTCCGTAAGGCAGAAAGATACCACTTTTGTCCTCACACTGAGCGTAATAGTGAAGTCCTGATTACATTTGTCCAACACGGCTTCATCCAAACAAGACGGCTGTTCCCTCAAAAATGTTGCAGATTTTAAACAATAGCTAACGTTGCACCATTTCCACCATTATCCGACTCAGCTCCTCTCGTCTGCAGACGGTTAACGGTGGTACTCAATAAAAGCTCCTCATAGTTCCTCGGTTTGGTCAACCATAAACAATAAACAATGCAAAACATCAGCTTTGTGTTTTAGTGCTTACACTGCATGAAATCCCTTCCTGCCCTCCATCTGCAGACAAAAGAACAACATGATGTCATCTGCAAACAACCTGCCAAAGACAATAATGCTCAGTTTTGACTGACACTGTTAGAGATATTCATTCAACCACAGATTTATTATTGATGTTGTACTTTGCAGTGGTGTTGCATTGTATTAAGAGGTGTTCCTAATATTTTGTCCACCTCATTTACATACATAATATGAGCAGCACCTCTTTATATCATGCATTCCAATGCAACGCCAACACCCACTGCGACCTCAGAAATGAGCAAAATGCAATTATTACCATACTGGCAGTGACAACCTTCGGAAAAGTGCAACTCATGGCTGAGCTGAACAGTTTTTGTCAAGACTACAGTGAGTCACAAGATGTAAAACACGACTCCCATAATATTAAAACAGGCTCAGAAGTGTTTGTAACAGATTCTTTGACAGCAGCCATGTGGGAAGTCAAACCGTGGCAGCTGACCGAAGCTTTTTTGACATCTTTGGTCTTTGATCCGATGGTGAGGCAGCCAGACTGTTGATGTTCAGGGCAATTAATCAGGCGTCACAGCCCCCCTCAAAGAGCTCATCAAACGGCGGGCGCCCTGGCAGGAGTTGCCATCATCGCCATTTAGAAAATCTGTCCAGCTGACTGCCGTGCTACCTGCCAGCACTGCAGGTTTCACACAGAAGATTTATATCACTCGTGGTTTTTCAGGGTGTTTTATTGTTTCATGTCTTCCTGCGGCTGCAGTCCTGCTCACCTTCAGACAAATCCCGGGGTTTGGTTGCACGCTCACACCGATCATAATACGTCTGCACGCGCCCGACGCTCACGCAGGAGACACATTCGATGAAGCCTGTTTGGTGAAACTGTTTTTACAGCAGCGTTAATGCGACGCTGACATTTTTATCACTGTGACACGGCTGCAGTGATTGTACCCAGGCTGCTCCTCTGTTTCCTCGCTGCCTGCTCAGGATGAACAGTACTCTGCTGCTGCTGTGTATATTGTGCATTTCTTCTCCTCTCATACCTTCAAATCAGAGAGGGAGTGTTTGATGTGCCTGATTGGGTGCGTTTGAGCCACAGTACAGACACTTTGGTGCATCTATACAGTGGAGGACATGCCTGTTTAACAAGTCTCTCCCCCTTGTTCCCCTCTCTCCTTTGCATTTACAATCTCTCTACCCGCTGCTCTCTTCTTCGTTTCATATTCCCTCTCTCATACACTCACACACACACGTAGCATGCTCGAATGCCCTTTCTTCTGTCATCAACTGACTCACGCCGGCGCTTTGGACTTCATATTTATGCATGTCAGTGAATGCAGCTTGAGTCACACAGACACAATCACACACACAGGCGGGTTAAAAGGGTGGAACGAGGGTCTGGGAGACGATTATCTGCATTGGTCAAGGCTCCTGAAGGTTGGCACACACACACACACACACACACACACACACACACACACACACACACACACACACACACACACACACACACACACAGATGCTGGTCTAAAGGGTGAAACAGGCAGAATATTATCTGCTTGGTCAAGGCCCGACAGCCCGACATGCAAACACACACAGGCTCGCACACACGGCGTCTCGCCGCTAATGCAATGTGTTTTGTTTTTTTTTTCATTAGGACCCAGTCGCTGGAGGCAATTACATGGGTCATCTTGGATTTTAATGGAGAAATAATGGACTTGGAGGATGGCAGATAGAGATAGAGTCAGGAGGGAGGGAGGCGAGAGAGGGGAGAGACTGTGACGAAGAGGAGTAATGGCCTCACATGAAGAAGTCACATTTGTGCTGCATGACAATTTAAAACTCAACAAAGAAGGTTGCAGGTTAGCAGCTCGGATGTTGCGCAGGCTGACGCCAACACCTAGGTAGGCAGTCCGACGGCATTATCTGAGATCATAACATTCAGTCCAGGCTTTTTGCATTGAGCCTGGTATCAATAAGCGCCTGTTGTCTTGATTATCTGCCCGTATTGTGACAGCATCCCGTTATGCAAATAAGTCATCTGGGTTTCTGGCCAGCATGTCGACACAAGTGGACATGACAGCTACTTCTGCTACTTTGCTTTTGTAGCTAAAGCTAGCAGGAAGAGGGGGAGTTAGGGGACATTGCAGACCACCTCCAGATGTGGTCTGGTTCGCCCGGCTCGTCCTGCGTGCGTGTTTCCGTATCCAGAAAGGAGATCCATGTTAACACAAGGCGCAAACGGGGTCCAACACTGACACTCGTGCCAACACACACTACAAGAAGACATTAGAGGAGGTGAGGTGAAATGAAAAAAGGTGTTAATGAATGTATGTCAGAGCTGCCGTTTAAGCCTCCAGTTACTCAGAAGGTAGATGTTCGGTGGACTCTTGAGTTGATATTGATATCCGGCGTTTGTGTAAGCGTGTAGCCTCTGTGAAGTTCACCGAAGCCAAGCCGGGATCATTTTATATTATCTGAGATGATAAATAGATTGAATTAAGTCTTTATTGACCGCGCATGCTCAGTGAAATCATTGATCTCTTTTTTCCCTGAAGCTCAGATGATCCACAGCATGCCGAATCCCGAGGGAACCCTGAAAGTGGCCTGTTTGCTTATAAAAATGATAATCTCCCGAGCTGAGCTGGCCTTTTGCTCCGCGGTGCATTTTAATACCCAGTTCAACGTCCAAATGGGCAGTGTGTGCATTGAATATCTCACGCGAGCTCTTTTCTTCCTCTTTTCTAGACCTAAGACCTCCCATATATGGTTCAACAGCACCATTATTTTTATCCACATCATAACTGTAAACCTGGATCTGCTATTTACCACATCAGATGACCATGTTAACAACAGCGCTGGATGTTTGTCGCAGTTTAATATCACAGTTTTTGACATGAAAAAATAAGGAAATACTTATATAGTGTATAACGGAGGCATTCCTGCGTATTTGAAGCCTCTTGGGGCTAAAAATTTGTATATTTACGGTCAAAAAGGACGATCTTCATATGGATTATTGTTATAATCAGGACAATAATCCATAAAGCTGAACAGGCAGTGGATGTTTGCACCACCTGTCTCTCACCTTACGACCAAGCTGTCAGTTCAGCTGACTTTTGAACACCTGTGTCGTGCATCCGCTCACACAAACTGTCACATGAGCAGTGATGGACTGTTTTCAGATCAGCTCAGAAATGGCCACTTCGCCAAGACTTTAAAACTGTGTGACTGTAATTGCTCCTATTGGCTCAGAAAATGGCAGGTCGTTAGTTGTGAGGCCGAGCTCACTCACTAATGAAGCCCTTTCTATATATTGCTTTAAGTGCTTCATATTTATGGTTGTGAAACCGGAGTTCTTTTGCTTAGTCGCCTTTTCCTTACGTCGTGCCTCGCGCTGCTCAGCGAAACTGATTTGTTTGCAGACTGACGTGGCCTGACTTCACCACAACATCTGATCTTGTAGGTTTAAATCGTGACTTAGCATTTTGGTGAAACATAGAGCACGCAAAGGTGACGTCCGGCATTGATTTGCTGAATCAAAGCTGATTGAATTTTGTCGGGTAAGCGACTGAAAGCGTTAAATTAGGTTAAAGGGGATGTCAGCAACGATTGCCAGCAAAGTAAATAATACTCCCTGTTCCTTGTGTGTGTGCATGCGTTGCCCTTGTGTATGGAGATTGTATTGATTGTGCACTGATGACTTAAACTGCATCTTTAGAGGAGAGATCCCTGAAGAGAGAGCAGTGCAATCAGCAGAAAGCTGCTCGAGTGGTTTGGATGAGTGCTGTGTGTTTTATTTTATGTGTGCTGGCTCCACCGTGTATCCTACATGTGGGCAGTAAGACATGCATCTTGTGTGTATGTGTGTGGGGGGGGGGGTCCCATCTGTTTTTCAGCCTGATTTCCGTCTCCTCTTGTCTGTCTGCTCTTGGCAACATCGGACTGTGCAGCATATCATTGCAAAACGCACCAAACTGCTTCTCTTTTGTCTCCTTCGCTCGGTCTGTCTTCTGTGTTTCCTCTCCAGCCTCTGCTCACTGTCTCTTCCATGTCTTCCTCTCCCCTCTGCAGTGCTGCAGAAGCAGAGAGATAACGTCCACAGCATCCAGCAATCTCAGACGCACGCTGACTCTGATCAACACTTCTCTTTACCTTTGGTGAAAGGCTGCAGCACTTACCAGTGGTCTCTATGCTGCGCAGCGTGACTGTATTGTTGATTTAATTGCTACAGGTGTTATACACAGGTGTTACCTCGAGATGCAGTTATGCACAAACACACTCGAGTGATGCCTGGATGGTTTAATCCCTTTAACACTGATGTTATTTCCGTGGATAAAGAATGAAGGTTGACCCTTACGATGATGAGATGGATTGCAGTGATATCTGGTGCGTTCATGTTCCCCTCAGGATGAATCCTGAACACTTCAGTGATTCACTGGAATTTCATCTTTCAGCATCATCGGGTCAAAATGAGTTTGCCCTGTGCCAAGTCAAAGATCAAATACCTGCATATTGATGATATTCCCAGCCTGCCTGTACTTTGTGTTTAAGGCTTGTTTGCAAATGTTAGCATGCTGACGCGCTGGACTGAGATGAACATGGCAGGATATTCTCATAAGGAATAAAAGGAGACGCCTTGTCACATCTAGTCCTCAGACTGCCCCTGGATTAAACAATGAATATTGCGAGGTTAAAGCTCTTAGGGTTATTTATTGAAAAGGGATCTCTCTACTTTATACATTGACTGAAAGCCGCTGCAGTTAGACGATTGCTGTATTGTCTACAATCACTGAAGCACTGAAAATCTGACACGTCAGTCAGTCTTTAGTCAGAAAAATGTATAGAAACAGGATCAAAACACTGCCTGACACCGCTTTCATCTGCATTACAAGCAGTGAGAAGGTAACCTTTAGGAAAAGCAAATGCATTTCAAGCATCACAAGCAAAAGTCTGCACGTTGGTTTCTTAGTGTGAGCCTACTGAAAATAAAGGACCAAACCGAGTTTGGGCAAAAAAGTACAAAACTGTCGTTTAATGCAAAAACACCAGAACGCTCCTTTAATTTCCTGAAAGCCACACGCAGCAGGTTATCTATTATGCATCTAATGTGACCTCAGCTTCAACTCAGGTTTCTATAATTAGATGATGTAATTTATTATAAATTAAACTATTATTTTCCTCCCAAAGGGGGCTGCAGGCCAAGTGTTTACCCCGCTGCAGCAAGTGTTCGCTTTTACCTTCAGACTGATCGCATCCCAATCATTTGCAGAAGCAAAATTAAATCAAGTTAGATAATTTCCAGATTTCCACCCTTTGGAGCCGTTACATCAGAGCCTGAGTGCTGCTTTTTGAGATCTTATGTAACAACTCTGAGGGCGTGAAAAGCTTTTTAAAGATTGAGGAAAAGCTTGTGTTGCCCGGCGGAGAGCGCACAGTGTTTACTGTTTATCATTGTTTCATCCGAGCTTTTTGATTGGTTCGCGACACGCTCCGTTCCCAAAAAGCACAGCCATGCCAGCTCTGGTGGTAACAGGGGATCTAATTAGCGAATTAGCAATTAACAGACCTTTTTACTCATATGTATTTGGAGTGAACTTTTCAGCACCCTGGCGTGTTGCTGTGTGAATGTTAAGCAGGGTGTACATCTCCCCAGACACATAAAAGTTTAAAAGTTTACTTGGAAATCCATACGAGAAGTTCTCCACTGCACCGAAATTTGACAGTGTCACTGCAATGTGTTTTATTCCAACTATCAGCTGCGGTGGCTTCAACCCTCATGCTCCTTATTTTGGCTGCTTGTGATGGTGGCTTATTGTGATAATACTCTGGGTCTGAGGTGGCTGCCGGGGGGGGATCCCAGCTGGACTCACTCAGTTTCAGCGTGGCCTTCAACAATTAGCTGAAAAAAGAAGCAGAGAGAGGGGAGGCAGGACGGAGAATCGATATATGTTGTTTTTGTAGAAATCAATACAAATATAAAGCTTTCCAGCTACATGGGACACACGCGAATGCACAAACTCCCAAATAGGACCGAGCACCAACAGAGGTTTGAGTTTTTGCAGCTTTTTTTTTCTTTAAATAATGAGACGTATGTCTTTTTGAGGTTATTAAATCCTTTGTGTGTGTGTGTGTGTGTGTGTGTGTGTGTGTGAGAGAGATTGTTTTAAAATCTGTGTAGGTGCTGGGTCAGTTTAGGACATTCAGAGCGCCCCAAACATTACGAAAGAGCTCGATCTAAACAACCACCAAACCCAAAAGTTTCTGAAGCTGTTTGAGGTTAAAGTTTATCTTGAGAGCGATTGCACCATTTACCGACAAAACCCTGGTCTACGGTCAGCGGTGCAGCGTTTTCCTGCCGTTTGAAGGGTGCATTAATCAGATCATAAGATCCTCCCACACCTGCTTCATGTCAGGGAGCTTCGGTGGAGTGCTGCTGCTCCTGCGTGTGGTGTGCGTCCACTTTGTGTAGAAACAGATCTGTTGTCTCAGCAGAAAACCGTCCACTTCTCTAACTTTACAGATCCGCTATGTGGATAGCAATGTGCCAGGTGCAGGCGCACCTTTCAGGGGAATGGGAGATGGCACTCAGACTGGTTTAATTCATGTTACAGCCAAAACACACATGATCAAAGAAGAGACTAAATACAAGCCCTTTGTGATGTTTGCCTCACCTAAAACATGGACGTTTCCTCTGTGACGTCTCGCGTGAGTTTCTGATGTGAAGCTCAGTGACAGCGACTCCAGCCGTCTCCGTCTTGGCAGTGTCTCACTCCATCAAAGTCCCAGCTAATCCAAAAATGGGCAAAGAGGTGGAGCGTGGGTGGAGCAGAGGCGGGCCGAATGAACCCAACAGTTAGCTGTCACTCAAAGCAGCCATGCCCAAAATAATGCATAACTTTAAGCCTCGATGTAATTTAAACGAGTGATTTATATGAAGAGTCACCCCCGTGCAGTCGTCATTAGCTGGGAAATAAGCTCTAGAGACCAAAGCTGTTTTTGTAGCAGGCTGTAAACATGTTTATTTCTGCTGTATAGGCGGACATTTTTTGACACGCTGTTAGATTATATTACACATATTAACAGTCAATTCAATTAACAAGCATTACGTTAACATCTCCCTTAATCACTTTGAAATGAATACGGTGCCTTGGCACGTTATTTAGATCTGTGGCTGATTTGAAACGAGCTGCTGGCCAGACTAACAAAGGCTCTCGGTGTGAAGACGCAACAAAGTTTGTGAGGCGACATGTTGGCGATGGATTACACCCTCTCAGACGCTTCTATTGCTTCCTTTGAATGCCAGGTGACTGACAGTAAGTGGAGTGTGAAATAACAAGCACACTCATAAGACAACATTCAACTCGGGGATAATGGAGTAACAATAAAACCAGCACTTTGACTAAACCAAATGAGTGCTTCATGTTTACTGTGATGGATTACTTCAGTCTGTGGGAGGCTGTTTATTGTGCTGAACAAGAATGGATGGCTGCAAATGGATTCTTCTGAAGGCAGAAAAATGAGTTGTAAATGTAAAGGAGAGGGGCAATCTACTCGACTGAAACAAGAGCACAGCACAGGCCTGACATTTTGGCGAGAGGCCGACGCAGCCTGATTCATTTTCGCCCGACAGCCAGCTAGATTTTTCAAGCAGAACGCTGCCCAGTGGCCAAAGTCGATGTTTTAATGTCAAAACCTTCGCTCATATACAAAAAGCTTTACGCAGATGCTGGTACACGTTTTCACATTAGTATAATCTGCTGCTGCTCCATTGTGAAGCATTAATCAGCAGCAGACTGGCTGTAAATGTGAAGACATAAATGTTTGTAATGTAGCTTTAATTATTAGTTAACCAAGTGTCACACAGAGAGACAAAATCTTTATATCAGCTGCTCAATAAGACAAAACTGACTTGCCTTAAAGTACCACAACCACTAAAGAACAAAAGACAAAAAAAGTGACAAAAAGAAGGAAATTTCCTCATCAGTGCTGTGTCATCTTTATCTTAATATTAAATTTGTTTGATTGTGCATTTTAAACCTGAACCCAATTTTAGCTATAACGTTTACCATCATCACTGACTTCTGTTAGTGTATTAGCATGCTAACATTTGCTAATTAGCACTAACGTGCAGCTGAGGCTGATGAAACTGTGATTTGTTTTGATATCAGTATCAATATTTAGTCATGAAGTGAAGTTTTGCAGGAATTCAAGCTTTAACCCGAAGGCGGTGCCACATAAAACCATGTGTGAGTGCTAAAGTTACTAGGATTCATCCAGAGAGGAGCAGGGGTGTGTGTGCCAAATTCAGTGACAATCCACCCACCAGATGTCAGACTATCCTAAAAAACACAAATGTCAACCTGCTGGTGGCGCTACAGGTAAAGTCAGTGGATCATTAAAGATCGTAGAGCACATCATGTGGGAACCATGAATACTTGTACAAAATTATGTGCCAACTGCCATCCAGGCAGGGATTGTTGGACTTCCTGGATTTGCATGGATTTTGGTGATTGATGAAGATGACCAAGTGTGGATATTTGCGATTTAACCAAACCGGACGCTAAATATTAGCTTGTTAGCACACCTCCGGATCCATATAGAGTTGAATTCAGGAGCTTTTTCTTTCCGTTTCAGACTGAAAAAGCAGACGTCAGATGTTGCTGAAGAAAGTCCGACCGGCGCGAACGTGGGTGCAACAGAACACCGAGGCAGCTCGTCCAAGGGGGGCTTGTTCCACATGAAGACCAAACCAGCATTCGGCAAGAGTGAGTAAAACAGTTTTCCGCACACAGCTTCTCCTTCTGAGGTAAAATTAGCTTCAGTAAGTGTACGCCTGCTCTCACACGACGACACGCCGTCCAGTGTCGAACAGTAGCCCTGAGAGCTCGGAGGAGCTGTGGGCTTGTTTCAGACCGGGAACATCAGCGTTCAGTGTTGTGTGCCACCATCTGTCCCTGAGCGGGAAAACTCCCACACAAGGGCATGAACACACACAGACACACACACACACACACACACAGGCAGACATACAGCATGTACAATGCACTCACATGCTCCCCTTCTCACACACTTCCTAAACACCCCCCCTCCAGTGGATGCTTGGTTTCCCTTCTCCTTCTCCGTCTTTTTCCAACTCTGTCTCCTCCCGGTCTCCCACTGCATCCGATGGTGTCTATTTAAGGGGATCGCACCACAAACACACACTCTCTCCTCCCTGCCTCAGCGCCTCTCTGTCCAACTTTGACACTTCATTAATTAGCTCAGTTGTTTGTGCTCCTGCTTGGGCGCGAGTTAGCCAAGTGGCTAACAAACACACACAGGTTGACAGTGCATTTCTTTGCTCCTGTGTATCTGGTCGGAGTCGTTGTGGCCTGCTAGCATCTATAGCTTGGTCTGTAACAGATTTAACCTACAGTAACTGTTTTTTGTTTGTTTGTTTTGTTTGTCTTTGATCACTTGAGAGCTGTGAGCCCAGCTGACACTTTATCACCTTTTAAACTGACTGTCTATTAGCTCTGTTTTTGGTCTCCAGCTCCTGAGGGAAATGTCTATCTCTTTAGCTGCTAAATGCTCCTCTGTGTCCTCTCTGTCTGCCGTTTGGTGGTGAGCAGTAGGTTTTTTTTGTCTGCTTCAGTGGGAAACGACACCGTGAGAGCGATGAGAATGGACCTAAGCTTGATTTGCACCCCAGAGAGCTAAATAATGACCTTAAATTCACTGCAGTAGCCTATAAAGCTCTGTAAAAGCAAGGTGAGCCGCAGGTCGTTCCCCTTCCACACTGTCACCTTGTTTTCAATGTCGTCTATTATAGAAATATTGATTATAGCCACATTAGCAACAGCTTGTCAATGAGATGTACATTTGTATTGTCTGATGCTGACAGAACAAGGTTATCGTGGATGTCGTGTCACAGCTAATGTGATAGCTTTCTCCATTTTGGGCAGTTTTCTGTTCCCTCAAAGGTCAGCACTGTTAGGGCGGTTCCGATTGGTCAGTAAACTTAGCATGTCGGCGTTCACCAAAACCAGATGTGAAAGGTCTGCATGGGTTTATTTTGAGGCAGCTGTAGGAATTATGACTCGTCCATTTAGAGCAAAGGAGTAAGAAGAGGTGTGACATTTTATAGGCCTGTATGTGGATGATATGGTGGTATATGTAGTCATACATGTCTTTTTGGGAGTCTTGTATTTCCCTTTTTCATTGTCAAATAAAGCAATTCATCTACAAATCTGCCTAACCCTACAGCCAATCCCAGGTTTATCCCAAAAACCTTACAACCTCAACCCAAAAAGCATGCCCTCAAACTGCCCCCTGAAGTGGACGAACCAGTCAAAAATGTCCTATTTCTCAAGGTGTTGCACCTTTAAAAGATGTGATATGTTTCCAGGCCAGGCAGGGTTTAAAATGGGATTCTGGGTGTTTGCTCCGTCTCCTCCTCGCTGCCTCTCGCTGTCCTAACTCTCCATGATGATGGGACATGATGTGCTGGGTCCATCTGGCTGTGATGACTATGTCCTTGTATAGATTCAAAACACACACACAAAAACACACACGCACACATGTTCTCTCTCAGGGAGGCGAAGAGAAAGGTCATGTCTCTCAAGTTAATTAGTCTCTCCAGCCTTCAGGTCTGGAGGAGCTTCCCTTTCCACTCCTCGCTTCACGTCTCCCCGTATCTCCCTCCTCCTCCTCCCTCGTTCTTCCTCTCCGCAGTCTACCGGCAGAGCGAAGAAGGTCAGATGACCTCACTTAACATTTCTTTGCATGTGTTTCTGCCATGCCTCCTCGCTTCCCTACATGCTGTACACAGAACATACACACACACATCACCGCACACACTTTGGATGTGTTCGCCGCGTCTTTGATCCTGAAGCCAGAATCAATTTGTTTTGTCAGCACAGTGGAGCTACGAAGTTTAATTACTTCTTCACTGTAGCTGGAGGGGCGAAATATGTGTGCTTGGGTGTGTTTCAGCCGGAGGGATCAGCCATAATGAAGTGTGAATACATCTGATAAAAAAGTGTGTGAGCTACCCCGAGGGACAAACACACTATTTTACCACAGATTACCTCTGTGTGAGCGTGTGTTTCAGAACGTCTTCTCTCCAAGCTGCTGATTTTGTGCACATGTGCGGAGTGCTGCGGGGTTATTTCGGACAGTTTCTATTTCATGAGGGTCATAGCCGCGATTCTAGAAATGGTGAGTCACTTCATGTAATGTTTATTCAGTTGGCCGTGCAGTTGTGCTTATATTTAAAAGGAGGCTTTGCACATTTTTTACTGCATTTCTTTCCAGGAAAACTAAAATTTGAGGGAAATAATCGACCTGTCAAATAAAGTGAAACATGTCTGATCTCCTTTTCAAAGCTCTCTCCACATGGCCAGGAATTAAACTTTCCAGCGGACTAATATCGAGTTAGTCTAGAAATTCTGGGTCTGAGTGAGTTTTTAATGTCCTCCAGGGTAGTTCTGGTTTCATGTGATGTTCAGGTACATGTTCAAGCTCCGCTCAAGGCCCGTTCAAGGTTGTTTCTTGCGTATTAATGTATTAATATAATAGATTAATGTGGCACTGGGAAGGACTGAAACGCAGAGCGATTAGGACTAGGGAGGATGTTAAAGGTAACCAAAATGAGAATTAATCACTTTATAATGCTGAGCGTTTTTATGGAAAGTAGGACATATTTGCATGCGGTTTTGTGGGTACATAAGTAAAAACTTCACAGCACTTTTCATACAAGGATTGCAAATCAAAGCGCTTTACAACAATGATATATATATGGTCCCGTCACATCATGGATCTATTTTACCACTGACCCACAGACGTCTCTTTAAACTGAAACCAGCTGCAAAACAAGGGGAAGTGTTAAGGAGGACAGAGACTCTATTGCTTTGTCTCTGACATCGTCCTCTCTGACCTCCTCATTGATTCAAACGCTGGTCATTTTTCGATTCTCGGTCCATCTTTGACGTCGACGGGGACAACTTCAGGGCTTCAGCAGCCGTCTTTACGTGTGGAGAATATATGTAAGGGTGTGCTTCTGAAGTCCATTTGAACTGACTCTCTGGGGATGTATTTGTGCTTAACGGCAGAGATTTCGTAGCAGCAGAACAGAGTGTGTCGTGTATTCCACATGATTTTATCTGAGACCATCAAAGCGTCAGGCCTTGGCTGTCAGCGGCCCCTCATAATCGTGAACTACACTCTCCTGTTGCCAGGTAACAGAGGACTTTTTTTGCCAGCCGAAACTTTTCAATTGTAATTCAGATATAAATGAAGCTATATTTATCCTCCCTGTATTATACTTTCATTTGTGTCGTCCGTCTCTCTCGATCTCTATTAGCTTGTTTGGCATTCGCCGCCATCAAGGAGCCAATTCGCTCTGTTAGCACAGAGACACTTGTGTCCTCTTCACGCACTCAGCTTAATTATGGTATGCAGCACTTGAGATAGTTTTCTATAAATTGTGCCCACTCCTGTTTAGAGCAGCATCTAATGCAGTGACACTTAATGACTGGGCCTTGACTCGACTGTCTGAGAAATGCTGACTAGTTAAAAGATTGATGTAAGTGTCTTTTTCATGCTTTGCTGTCGCCTTCGAGGCCCTCAGCTGCTCTTATATTATATTATGAGAGGACCGAGACCTTTGATGTAACTGTCCTTCAGCAGCTTTTAATGTTGTGCAACAGCCTTTTTTTTTTTCATAAATGATCCTGTTGTAATATCCACACTTGTGGTATTTTCTAGGAGTGAAGCGCCACTGCGCCCAAGTGCCAGTTCTGTTTGCAAGCATGTGGAGGTCTATCAGAGGTCACAGGGACAGGCTCACTAACTGAGGACGTCCTGTGGCTCTGGTGTGACACAAATTGTGACAGGTGTATTCCTCTGCAGCACTGAAACAGCATCCACGCTCCTATCCCAACAGGTTTATCACCTTAAAACCCACACTGGACCAGAAGTGAACTTTTATTTAGCCTTGAGTAGAGTTCTGCTTCCCGACCTCAAACCAACCGCTCCCAGCAAGTACTGGGAAAGAAGAGTCTCACCTGTGCTTTGCATTGGTCCGAGGAGTGATTGTCAGTAATGGACAAAAAAAAAGACAAATCAAAATGTGTTGCTCTCAAATTTGGCAGCAACAGCCCGTTCAGTACTGGTACGGATACTTGTCCGATCTCAGGTTTAGCTTGTTGAACATTTCCAGCCTGGAGTGAACAGTTACGCTGTCCTCTGAGCTGATGTACTCTTTGTGGCTCTGCAGCACCAACACGTTATAACACCATCCCACTAAAAGCACTAAACTTTTGTTTTAGCCAGTAGCAGCTCTTAGAGTTTCACGATGAGTCCAGGCCTGTTTTCATTGGAAGTAAATATGCAGGGCCCAGTAGAAAGAGGAAAAGCACTGTTTTGGCCTAATGAGCTAATGGTCGGGAATATAAAAAATACAAGCCTGCGTCACTGGGGTCTCAAATTTGGCTGTAACAGTCGCGTTTAGTCATGTTGAGTCTCGGACTTCCACCCCATGACAATGTCCATGCTCTATTTTTCTGTAGCGCTGTGACATATTTCTGTCTGAAATGCTGGTAATTAAGTAAATTACCGCTGTTCCGGTGTCTGCCAGTATTTCCAGCCTTGTCGGTGCACAGTCATACATTTTGCCTTGGCTGGATTTCTAAGTAACGATAACATTACAGCAATTATTTGCCACTGGTCCGAGAATAACTCTCCATCTTTAGCTCAAACGTATACGTGGCTGCACGGACACAGATTCCCATTTAGCTTGCTCATTCCTGACAGGGCTGAAACCCGAGGACAGCTACAGCACTCGCATTTTGAGAGATTTCTTCTGCTAATAACTCTTAGAGTCGGCAATCCAGTGTTAATTAGCAGCCACAACAATCACTCGGAAGAGGCCTCTGATTGGCAAAATAAAGGTAATCAGCGTGCATGGGCTTTTTGACTTTGCGACACACAGTTGACAACCCATCACCACGCCCCCCCGCTGGGTGCATAAACCCAAATTAACTCTCCTCACACCCTCTCTATTTTTATGCAGAGGGCAGGCGTGTGTCATCAAATAGCTGACACAAGTTGTGCGGTTATTCTAAGCGCACACAGTCCATTATCCTCAACAAATGTCAGGAACACAAGGTCACCTAGCAGAAGTATCTGATTGGGGAAGGAAAAACTAGAAGCTCCTGTGCACTTGAGCAAAGCACCAAAAGTCCCTTATAATTAAACGTGCTTCAGCTGCATGAATGTGAATGACTGCAGGATGGAGCAAAAGCTGCTGAGAGAAACTGCAAAGATGCCTCGATAGACGCTCACACCTTCATCTTAATATGTAGTAAACACAAAACAAAGGCTGTCTGCGTAACGTGCACATGCACATATACCCACAAAGTAATCGCTCGCCTCCAGGCTGTCTGTCAAACACCGTCTGGCTTCATAATGACATGCTAATAAGGCACTAACGACGGAGAAAAAGGCTAACAAGCTTTGCAATTAAAATGACCGAAAATTCCTCTCCTCCCCTTCGCTTCTGCCTCCCTTCCGCTCCTCCCCAGGGGGGCCCGGGTGTTTTGTCAGCCTTACTCAGTTTAAGTAGTCCTCATAATGGAGGCAGGCACATCAAGAAAGTGTCAGTTAAAGAGGCGTGTGTGCACGAGTGGGAGAAAGTGTGTCTTTTTATTTAATCTCCAATAATGTTTCTGTTTAAGAGTGGAGGGCTGTGTCAGAGCGCTGAGTGAAACTCCCCCGAGGGCTTCCCACACACACAACGCTGCGCGCACCTCCTCCTCCTCCTTCCTCTTTCTTCTCCTCTTCAAAGTCTTTTTTTTTTTCTTTTTTTGCAATAATTCAAAAGGACAAGGTCTGAAAACTCGAATCAAGCAGAGAGGGGAGGATGGAGGACGAGAGGGGAGGGAGACGGAGAGGAGATGGTCCGGTTCGAGTGGGATGAAGGAGTTTAGCGTCTCCTCGTCATTTGCATAAATTAGCGAACGCTGTTGACTGTCTGATTGATCCAAACAGCGAAGTACCCACTCAGCGGTGAATATGGACGCGAAGCCCTCGCGGTGGACTCACTTTTGTCACTGGTGTTGAGTAAAGTTTTGATCCAGAACCATGACTCAGCTGCTTTTGACCTCAGAAGAAGCTGCAGTGTCTGTTTAAAGCAACATCTGTGTGCTCTCCCAACACTCGCATTGCCTTTCTCCACCGGCAGCCCTGTTTGGCTGTATTGTCTCATCTCTGAAAGACTAAAACTAAAATCTTACAGGCTCTCGTGTTTGTCGAGCGCTGGCTTCGAATCGCTCATCCGAGGAAAACAGGCAAAGCTGTCAGGAGGAGATTTACAGCCATACGAACTCTCAGCTCTTAATCTGCCTCGCCGGCAAATTTGTCAGGGCAGCGGCCGCATTAAAAGAATCGCATTCATGAGCATTCTGCTCTTGCAGTGTTTCCAAAACTAAGTCCTGAAAAATTGTGTTTGTACAAAGTTTCTGAATCAAGTCCAAGGTCAAGAAAAACGTCTGCTGGCAGGGAAATATTTCCTCGACAACACCAATTTATAGGGTTGTAAATTCTGAAGCAACCTTGAAAATGTATTTTGCAGCTATTCATAGTCCTGATATACAGTATGCAAGCTTTCTATTTGTTTGCCTAATAATTTCTATTCCATGCTATGATTTGGTAAATAAATATTTAATCATTTGTTGGATCTTGTTGTTCATCTCAAATGCAAACAGCACAGGGGTGAAAACTCACCACCAATGCTGAGATTTGAATGTTATTTGTGGGGGGAAAAAGAAACTCCGCTGACCTCTGAACTCTATGCTGGTTGGCGTGAAAGGGCTTAAATGCTAATACGAGGCTTCAGGAGTCTGATGAGTCGAGCAGAAGACAAAGCTACAAAGCGACATACAACTACCAGGAAGAACACGCTGCCAGGAAGCACAAATAAGGAGTTTTATATCAAAATAAACCCTCAAATAAGCTCAAATAATGGCTGCATTGTGCAGTTAAATGTGCCTCTCTTTAGTCTACATGTAGACATGTAACACCGTCATACTGTCACACAAATGTAGTGCAAATTTTAACAATATTAGGAGTTGGTTTGTCCAGATTAACATCTTGTGGCACAGATCTTCCACTGCGAACGCCATTAAACCATTAGACGCACAGGGCGAAATTAGGTGATTTAATTAAAAGAGCGGAAGTCAAACCTCAAACGGAGGGATGGAAATGTAAAGAGCATGATGGAAACATGATATCCATGTTTGCTGCATGTATTAATCATTCAGATCCGAACAGACTTAGTTGCATTTTGCTTCATACATCTGTCTCATTCCAGGCGTTTACACTCAGGTGTTTATGTGCGAACTGAAAACATAACGGTTCCACACAAACATCGTGAGGAGTCTCGTGTCCCTGCATTCTGCTAAACCTTCACGTTTTCCTTTCTTCTCTGTGCTCTGAGCAGTTTTTTCAGAGGCGGCACTGCTCACCAAGGTCGTAAAGGTATTTATCTTTGCCTTCCTCTCCTCCTCTCATCATCCTCTCGTCCCCTCCCTCCTCGACGTGACAGGACCCAACACAATAAAACTTCACACGTCACTGAGTCATCAAGTGCCAGCCACACGCCGGGCATTGTGGGTGTGTGTGTGTGTGTGTGTGTGTGTGTGTGTGTGTGTGTGTGTGTGTGTGTGTGTGTGTGTGAGTGTGAGTGTGAGTGTGTATAACAGTATAAAGAGGTGGACTGAAGGTGAAGGCTCCAGCACTGTCATGCCCATCACCACACAGACGCACTTCTCTCCTCCTGTCACCTGCTACCCTTTAGATAAAAGGACGGGGGTGGGGTGGGGGTTAGGGGGGGGTCTGGGGCTCAAGCAAAACTTTATTGAGCAAAGACGTTACCAGTAAGACTCATCATACTCGGGCATGCAGCAAAGGCACCTGTTACCAACGAGCCTGTTTACCTGTGGAATGATCCAAACAGGTGTTTTTGGAGCGTTCCACATCTTTCAGTCTGTTGTTGCTCTTGTCCCAACTTGTTTAAAAGGAGTCGCTGCGTCTAATTCAGATTAAACATAAGTTTCCAAAAATCACTGAAGCTGATGAGGTTTTGATCTGAATTTCCTTTGACATTATGTAAAATAAGCTTATTTTAAGTCACTGCTGTTGTTCTCGCCTTCTTCGTCCAGCCAGTCAGTAACAAGTGAAACGCATTGTTGGACATGGATTTCATGTCATTTATTAATAAATATACATATTTATACGCATTCAAAGACGCAAGAGGCTGTGGCAAAAATAAATGTAAAGATAGCGGAGCGCAGAAAAGAGCCATGCATGAACGAAAACCAACAGCATCAGGGTGAGAATTACCAAAAGTGGATGAAGAAAACAACATTTGTCACTAATATCAGTAAACACTTTTAATATGACACAGTTTCTGTAAGAACCAAATAGAAGAAAAGAGTTGATTTTATTAATTTACGCCTTGTTTGTAAGTGATTTTATCCACATTGCTCACCTGCTCTCTCTATCTGAACTGCTCAATGGTCGTAGTAGTTTATCGACACACACTGGACGCAGTAAATTCCCCTTGGATTTAACTGCTCCAACCTTAACTCTTCCATTATCAGCGTTTTATTGGAAGCCAAAGGCTCGTCACAGCAGTAAAACTGAAGAAAACATCTGGAACGACGGCAGCAATGAAGGACGATGTGTGACAATGACAACGAAAAGCCTCCAGGCATTGTTCATTGTCTTGAAGAAATACTTGAATCAGTTCCAGCGATTCTCGACTTGAGCTGCATCGTGATGGAAAGATTTCTTCTGTTTTTTAGTTTTTTTTGTTCCTTTATTGAAACAATTGTTTATGAGCGATAATAGACACAACCAGCAGCAGCAGAGTATTCTGATCCTTCACTGTAGTAAAAGTATTAATACTGCACCAGTAAAAGTCCTCTATTTAAGAAAAAGTTTGTAAGTATAACTAGAAAAATCTGGTCAAAGTATTCAAAGTGCTCAGTGCAGAAGCAGGATTTTACTGCAGTGGAGTATTTTGAACTATTTAGGATGGGACTGTAACTATTGATCGTCTTTATTATGGATTTATCCTGCTGATTGTTTTCTCCATTGATTGATTGATCACTGAAAATGTTGAGAAACGCTCTCACAATTACCCAGAACGTTCACAATGTACGTTAAAAGTACATTGTTTTCCTATGAAATGTAGCAAAGTAGAAGTAGAAAGTTACCTCAAGTACTTTGTTACATCCTACCATTGGACAAAACGCATCATATCATGGCTGGGCGGCTCAGTCCAGTTCTGAATATTTACTTTGTTGATAGTCGAGTTGAACTTGATAGTTACTGATAAGAAATTCTGTGAAATGTGACGCGAGAGTGGAGGAGGTGAGAAAATGTGCAGCCACTCTGAAGACAACCTCTTTCGCTTCGCTGTGTTGGGAAAATACATCATTTAAATTGAACGCTTTCAACTCCAGCCGGCGTCCGTCTCGCCTCTCCGCCACTTTTCTGGAAATCAACATTACTTCTGATGTGCCCATTCAGTCTGAACAATCAGGGTGAGTCTCCTCTAATATCAGCCAAAGCTAAGAAATATGAATTGATGGATAGGAACAGACGAGGGCAGATAAGGGGCAGAAAGTACAGCAGCTGTATGACAGCGAGGAAGACCCTCATTAGAGCTAATGGATGCCTCCGAAAACTGCTCTGTAATGAACGTTTTTATTGCTTAGTCGTCCCTGTGTGACTCGTGCGTGCAATATGAACATTATGCTGGTCGTCACCCCATCCATCTCTTCTCCGTCTCTTAATTTGGTCTCTCTTGTCCTGCATGGAGGGGTCACCTCTAGCTTTTGTGTGCGTGAAACGGCATTCGGTACACTTCCTGTCTCTCGGCTGCTGCAGACTGGTGGTTGGTGCTCGGCCTGTGCAGCTGTTACTGCGTGTGCACGTGGATGAGAGAGACGCAGACTGACGGTTTGTACAGCTCATGTTTGCCAGCCATAAATCATTTGCATCCTATAATAGTGTTTGCAAGAATTTATCTACGCAAGCTGTCTCACAAATTAGCTGCTCTGCGCGTGTGTGTGTGCACATTATTGTGTGTGAATCACTGATGCGTAATCTGTTTGATGTGCTCGCTTATGGTTTCGCAGATAATGCTTTTCTCTTTTTCCCTGCACGTCTATTTCCATTATGAACAATGATTTGCGCCAAACATGTCCTCTGGTCAAATGTGTTTCCTTTGTTTTGGGTTATTGAAAGCAAAGACTTGGAAGCAGTGCTCCTGGAAGTAGTGATTTTTTTTATGGTGCAATCAAACAACTTTAAATGCATGAAGCAGTTTGAAGTCCTCAGGGTAGAAAAAATAAGACTTTCAATATTGTATTGTATTTTTTTTTATTGCTACGCTGTGGAGTTGATTATTTTTTCCCTTTTGTACAGAATAACAAACAGAATCAGTGCTACACTAGGCGAACTAAAAACTAGAAAACTGTCCAATTAATCATCTTAAACCTGCACTATATCCAACTTTATGGTCTTTCCAGACCAATTTTATGAGGGGGCCCAAGTGTGGGGGTTTAACTTTTAATATATTCTCCTTCTTGGACTCTGAGTTCGAGAATATCAGCTAATATGAGCAGTAGTTAAAATAGCAGCTTCTAGTGGGACATCACAAACTTTCGGAGGATAAAACTGACATTAAACTTTTAAGACAGCACTGATGATAAGTAAAAGTCTTAAAGTCTCCAGAAATTAAATGGAAATTTGAACTTTTGCAACTCTGTGACACCTGGGAAAACCTCATCTGCCCATAAAGATCACGGCTCAACGTGAACAAAATCTCTACAGCTACTCAATTGACTTCCAAAGTACGATCTGAATGTTTTTTAAGATAGCCGACTCAAATACAGTTAAACATATAGGGCACCAAGTTATCATTAAAAATTAGTACATACAACAATTGCAAAAAGGTAAAATCTAGTTTTAATTTAAGTTTTAATTTTATTGTGCAGTTTAACGTTTGGGTGTTTATTGTTTTTTTTATCTTGGTTCCATGTGAGAAAATGTCTCACTTTAACATGAAATAAGCTTGCATTCAATGTATTCTCTGATTATTTAAAAAATGAGCTAACAGAGCGGAACGCTGACATCATATTAGCATGACTAAGCTAGGCCTACTCGTAGTCATCATCAGCTTAAGCATGACGCTGATGTAACACTAATAGGACTAAACTACTTCCAATCCAACGTCAGTTAACAAGACATGACTAAGCTGCTTGCAGTCTAACATTAGCTTACAGGCCAGAAAGCTAATGTGATGTTAGCATTGTTAAGCTACTAGCAGTCTGCCATTGGCTAACAGGCAAGTAAGCTTACCTAACATTAGCATGAATAAGCTGCTTGCACTTTAACATCAGATAACCGCTCACAAATAAGCCATTTGTAATCTAACATTAGCTAACAGGCTAGGAAGCTAACGTGATATTAGCACTATTAAACTTCTTACAATCTACCATCAGCTAACCAGTGAGAAAGCTAACCTAATTTTAGCATGACTAAGGAATCAGCAATCTTAACAATAGGGAATGTTGAATCATGTTGCATTCTGGGTTGCCAGTAGCACCAAATGCTCAACAGCTAGCTAAGCTTTAGCAGGTTTAGCAGGTAGGGGGCTACACCATGGTGGCCAATTAAATCTCAGTGGTAGCAATCATCAAATACAATACAAATAACTATCAGAGACAAGAAACAGATTGACAGTATGTGGGAAAAAATAATCAGAATAACGAATCATTGCAGCTAGTTTTGGTTAAATTGTCTTGATTTCAGTATCTGGTCAAATCATTATCATTTCAGCTGTAATTGTGCAGCCTTGAGTCCAAGTACAAATAGTGCTTGTATGAGTGTTTGGTTGAATTATGGAGAACAGAGTGACAGTGATGTATCACAGCCGACTTGCTGTTTACTTACCTTAGGGGCATACAAACAACTGCCATAATTGACGTATTTGCATTCTTTAATCACATTGCACTCCATCTCTCTCGGTAGCTCTCCTCATTCCTCCCCTATTCAGGATCTTCGATGCGTATGACAGCATTAATAGATATATTTAAGGAGGTGAATTCCTCCAAGTCTCCCTCTCTCATTTCCAATTTAACCTTCATTCTGAGCATTTAACCGGGCAGGTCGTATTAAAAATGCCACAGTTGTGACCAATCCCTTTGTATGTGACAAGAATGCTAATTTTTAAGGGCAGGAAATTCCAGAGAAATCTCTTTCAAAAATAAAATCCTCCTCAATCTTCATTTAAAATTCTGGATCTGTGCCCTTTCTTTTTGCCTCACGACTCTCCTCTTTGCTTCTTGTCCTGCAAATTAGTAATAGATGGTTGCAGTCTGTTTTTTTTTAGACTCAGCTGACCTTTTCCTGGTCCCTTTATCCCATCTCATCTCCCCTACGACCCTAAAGACTTCTGAATTAAAGCCGAAACAAGAATAGGAATCTTTGAATATTGATGACAACTTTTTCAGTTTTTCTCAACTGCGATGACTTAAGCTTCCAAAAAAGAGGAAGTTGGCGTTAGCGGACTGCGAGGAAGACATTAAGTAAATTCACAAATGCACGCCAGGAAGACAGAGTAGGAAAAAATGTATTTACAGACTGATGGTCCAACAGTAAACACTTCTTCAGGTTGGAGTGACAGCACTCCAACTGATTGAGAAGCCAGAACCCTGCTGTGCATTTCATTTCATGGTGCATTACCCCCCACGTCTGTGCCAGTTCATGCATTGTTGTGGGTCTCTGTTTATGCGAATACAAACGTAAACCTTCGACCTTATGTTTTCCTGTTTGCACAGCATATATCATCATTCTGTGATACATTAAGGCACAAACAGACTCCTCAACAGATCGGCCTCAGATATGGGTTCGCTATTAGTATTCGACATATCCCGTGCCACACTTTGCTGTCTGGATCGCATCTTGTTGTGTCTTTCGTGCCAATAAAGGCCAATTAAATCGAATCCTCCAAGACGCAGATAAGACAGCGATGAGACCGAGCGAGGCTCAGAAACAAAGCGCTCGCTGGGAGAGAGAAAATTGAATTCATCAAAGATCACAGGGTGAGAGAAGTGACAGCTAACTGAGTTGAACTCGTGCATTTGCATTATTTGATGATTTTGAAGTTGTTGTCTAACTAATATTGGCTGGCAGAGCAGTGGTGGTGGCAGTTTGTGTGATGCAATGAGCCGAAATATTGCTTATATCAAGAATGACAGAACATCTGAGGGAATGAAAATATGCAAGTTTTGAGTGCAAGAAAAGACTGATACCAAGTAGATTAAACAGGTCGTTTGCGGCGAAGAGGAAACTTGTAAAGGCCAAGATGTAGTTGTTGATTGATTTGCTAATGAAGGAATTTAAATGAAGGTACGTTCGTGACCTTGAAATAGCAGTTTGTCAAAGTTTCTTATCACAATGTCCACTTACAGGGCTTTTCCCCAGCTTTCAGTCTCATCCTGCAGGTGCTGGATGGGGTTGAGGTCGCGTCTTTGTGCCGGCCGTTCAAGCTCCGGGAGAAGCGTCGCTTTGTGCGTGTTTTCATGTCGAAACAGGGCTCGGTCACGCTAAAGCTCCTGCTACAAAGTAAAAGGCTGCTGAAAACGAACCTGGATCAAAGGCAGAAACTGGACGGCAGGTGTCCACAAACATTTGACCAATTACACACATGCAGGGTAAACCTATCTGATGTCGGTTTTTCAGAAACTGGCGTGTGGTATGATCAAGAAAAAACGCTTCAAAGGCGAATGTTATCTCTTCGCGCCTTCATCTCTTTCGAGCTCGGCCCAAATAAGGTTGTTTGCTGCTCTCTTCCTTTCTTCCATCTGAGTCATCACCTTCTTTCATTCCTTCCCACCGTCTCCTTTCTGCTCTCTGACTTTCCATCACTGCTGATTACAGCTTGCAACCTGATTTCCACCCACCTGTGTGTGTGTGCCAGTCTGCTCTTTTAATTATGTGTTTGTTTGTATCTGTGTCCTTTTCTTCGTTTTGTGTGTGTAGAAATCCACTTTGCTGCTGGTGTGTGTGTTATTTTTCCATTATCTGATTATTTATAGCCTGATCTTTGTTTGTATATGAGTCAGCTTTGAGTGTCTGTGTGTTTCTGTCTCTGTATATTTATGTATGGTGCATTTAAGGCCCACATCCCAGCATCTTAATAACTTTCAGCATGAGGGCTCTTCAGCGCCATCGGTCATCCTTCTCGCCGCCTGATTAGTGGGAGTTGGAGCTGCTGGAGGATTTTAGGTTGAGTACATTCAAGGGCAATCAGAGGGGTCTGGAGGGGTCCAAATGGTTGAAGACCTCCAGGAGACCAATTAAAGAGAGGGATGCAGAGAGGAGTGATGGATACACAGTGGAAAAAGAGCGATAAGGGTTGATGAATTGAGGGGAGGTGGGCAGCAAAGAGGATGACATTAAGAGAAGGCAGGATGGAGACGGGATGGTGGGATGGAAGAAATTATGAAGAGGGAGGGAAGGATGGACAGATGGAGACAGAGACTGAGAAAGGCCAAGATGGTTTAAAGTTCAGACGAAGGAGGAACTGAGGAAAAGAGGATGAAGGGATGGAAGGAAGGCGAGAGAAATGAATAGTGGAAGAGAGGTCTCAGATAAAAGTGTACTGTGATTTAAGCCCAAGAAGCACCACCAGTTTCCTTTTGAAGGCCATGGTGACCAACTGGGCTGTTCAGACTATTTTCTATGCAAAATCTGTCGAGACGCTATCATGACGAGCCTTGGCGCTCACAGTGTGCTAGTTATGAAGCAGACACATTGTTTCATCACATGATCAAATAGAGACATTGGACAACGTCAACATGCACATTACCCAGCAATCATCACTGCGTATCTGTATTTGACAGAAACACCAAAGAAAATGAGAACTTATTTAATTCAATAGTTTTTATAGTTTATGTAGACTAGCATATGAGATATCTACTGACTGTTTAACCCAAAGAAAAATAAGAATATGATAGTGATGGATTTGCTTTTTCAAGGGCACAGACTTTATAGCAAATGGCACCATTTAAATTTAATTTGAGTTCTTCTCTGTTTATATTTACTCCCCTGTTCTTTTAGCGTAATTGTTCCCAATGAAGTGACGCCCTGCTTATCTATCAGCTTTATGTTATAGATTTATGAGGTTGTTGTAGAGATCAGCTCTATGTGGGATTAGAAAAGAGAAATTTGCTTCTAGAGCTTTGCTTGCACAAAAATCCACATTGCTTCTGCCTCCTGCGTGTCCACGGCGTCAGATGACAGGAAGGACGAAAACAAGAGTTTACAGCTATGCTAGAGGTCCTGTGAGGCTTTACTCAGGAGCAGCTTTGAGCTCAATGCTAACATCGGCATGCTAACATGCTGATGCCAACCATGAATGTATGTAACAGATGTCATGGCAAAAAATGCCAAAAATGTCACCAAAAGACTCACCAAAGTCATTAGGATTCAACCTCCTGGAGCCATGAATGTCTATATTTTACGGCAGTCTATATAATTGTCATTGATATGTTTCAGTCTGGACCAAACTGGTGGACCGAGCAGTCGACAGACTGACGCCTCCGTCCCTCAAGCCATTCTGCTGCCACGGCTAAAGAACAAATACAGAAGGAATGATGAAGAGAGCGAAGGCAGAACCGGAGAGACAAGACAAAGGGCAAAAAGAGAGAACTGGAGCGAAAAAGAGGTGGATGGGTGAAAAGGCCAATTAGATACAGACACTGAGGGTGAATAATGATAAAGAAAGACGCTTGAACAGTCAAACCTGACACAATCATGAAAAATTATAGCAGTATTGAATTGGCCCAGAAATGCAATGCAGGCAATAAGGAGGAGGTTAAAGGGGCAGAATTCAGTGGCGAAGAGTCAGATGAAGAGGGGGAAAGAGCAAGAGGAGGATCCAAGCCGTAGGTTCTGGAGTTATGGTTGAATGGAGGCTAAATGTGTCTGAGCACGTGCAGCTATAACCATTTCCTCCACCTATTAGCGTCAACATCTATCAGTACAGCCTGACCTCCACCCCGGTGTGTTTGGATATACAGTACCTGCATGTGTGTGTGTGTGTGTGTGTGTGTGTGTGTGTGTGTGTGTGTGTGTGTGTGTGTGTGTGTGTGTGTGTGTGTGTGTGTGTGTGTGTGTGTGTTTATGCCATCATAAATCAATCACACCCTCCTCCAGTGCAGCAAGTCCTTGTGAAAAATAGGCCGTCCTTCTAGGCTTGAAGCTAAAAGTGATATATGTGATTTTCTGGATTGTTAATGAAACTGAAGATCCTCATTAGTGCCTCAAACAGCAGGTGTTTTCTCCTGGGGGGGTTACAGTTGTGGTCATTTTTGGGAAAGCATTTCTTTGTCTGTTCAGTATTCTTTGTGGCCGCTCTGGACTGGTCTTCAGATAAAATACCGCTATCGTCTACCGTCTAGCAGCCATACAGGAAGTCAGCAGCTCTTGTGCAAAAACAACAGATGGCGTTTCTTAATGTACAGATTTGTCTTGTCGACTGAATTCTCTGTACGTGGACCATTTCTGGGCTATTTTTGACCCACATCTGTTGACTTGCGTAATAGTACAGAAGAACTGGCGGGACTGCTGCTGTTAATCAGCGTCCTGCTGAGGACTGACGCATGTCAATTCCTTTACAGCAGACTTCATGCGCCACTGAGCGACATTCAGAGGAATGAACGGAGCTCCAAAGCTGAATCCACTTCGAATTAAACATCCATGGAGACTCAGCACCACAGTGTCTAGCATAAGTCCTGCAGCTTGTGCGCCCAACATCCATCCCGACCACTTCCCTGAGAGCTACGAGCATGGTGGAGGATGTAGCACCTCCTGTGCAGGATAACTGCGTCCGTCATTATTCTCATTGTTAATTGCTGTTTTATACTCAGGGTTAACATAAATAGCATTTAGCTCATTTTCTCTCTGGATTGGCACCTCCAGGCTACCATATAAGTTTATACCATAGCCAAGGAATAAACATGTGTTTTAAGGTGACTTAAACACGTTTGAGACCCTTAACAATTGTCTCAAAGCTTCTAGCAAAGTGAAAACCAAAGCGTGGTCTCATTATTATGGACCTGTTTGGGACTGAGTTTACCTACTGAAGCGGTCACAGTGTGACACAGGACAACAGGAAGTAAACAGATGCTGCAAGTTGTCCTTTTGTCCCTGTTCCATTAAAATGTGCAGGCACATTCTGTAAATCTGTCAATGCGCGGTTCAAAACTCTGACCTTTCATGACCGGATTTAAGACTTTTTAATACTCTGGAAGTGCCAAATTTTATACAGTCCCCCCCGGACATCTCTTCCATGTAAAGCACATAACAGGCAGGTGGATGGCAAAGGATGAAAGTGAGTGAAGAAGAGGGAAGTGGGGGGTGGAGATATAAATATCTAGAGCAGGAAGGAGAGGGCGAGATGTGTCACTGCCCCTCCAGTGTCTGCTCCTCTTCTTCTTCTCCTTCATTTCAAATTTACTGGGAGGCATGGGGAGGGTTGGTTGGATGGATGGAGAGAGGGAGAAAGCCAGAGAGACGGAGGAGTGTGTCGCTGCCCACTCAAGGGCAAAGAGCACCTTGACAGCCTTCCTCGCAAAAAGACGAGTCATGTCGGCCTCCTTTTCCTCGCTCTCTCTTCATTTCTGTCTTTCGCTGTACTTTCATTTCCTGTCGGTTTATTTCTTCCTTCTCCCCTGGTGGCTCCCCTTCCTTCTCACATCCATATTCATGAGTCCAAACAGGAAGATGAATCATGTAGAAATCAAGTCTGACCAGCACCCACACTTGTTTACATCAACTCAGAAAATTCAACAACATAATTAAAGTGGAAAAACTTGGCAACTTTATTGAGTTATGAGCAACTTGATAAAAAATGGAGCCTTAATGAAGAATTGTACATTTATATTTTTGTGTTAGGGGGCTGAAATTTGTGTTTATCTCCCTCAAGTTGCCACAATATAGACCCTCTTCCTCAAACCCAACTCTGGTGTTGCGAGTCTGATGGATTTAAAAAAGAATATGTCTTAAATCATCATTTAAAGAACAATGAAGCAACTAATCATACAGAATAAAGGTTGCACCTTACTTCAATGCGGTATTTGTCAATTAAAGATCTTTGTGGATGTTTCTTTTAATTTTGTCATTGAGCGTCTCTTTTATAGCTGAGGCTTAATATTCGTTCTTGACCTTGGAAAAGAAAACCAGAGCCACTGAGGAAAACAAACATATTAATGATTGAGGACTATAAGTCTTTAAAGCTGCCAAAACACTGCACCAATGAAGACCATGTGATATGATTGAAAGCTCCAGAGCTGCTACTAATCTGACTTTGTGGTGATATTGTTTCATCCACTCTTTTTCAAGCAGAATCTGAGTTTTAATTTTAATTTCTGCGACGAATAAAAGCCTTCTTTTCCACTGTACTCAGGCTCTTGCTGTTTAGCTCAGTTGCTTGTTGTTCACACACATTGCTGAGGGCTGATGCCAGCTGGCTGAGAGACAGGCTCGATATTTCAATGACTGCCGGTTGATTGGTTTCGATGCTGCCAATATTCATGAGCTGTCCCCTGAATCTGAACGTGGTGCTCTCCAGCTGTTTTTTTGGGTAGCTTTTGCTTTTAAATGGCAGTAAAATTGCCACAATACTCATAATAATAAATGTACTGTTTGTTTTTCCACATGACTCATATATGCAGATGGTACGGTGTTTTTAGGGCTGTGTTTACTTTAGTAGCATCACATCACTCTCAGATTTTGAGTGGGGGTTAAGCCAAACCTTCTGACTTTAGTGTTTTTAAAAATAGGAAAGGACTGGGCTTAAAAAGCTTGTCAAAACCTGTAATTAAAGGCTTAGTGTGTAGGATTTAGGGTGATCTATTGGCAGAAATGTGGTATAATATTCACAGTTCTGTTTTCATTAGCATATATGCACCTGAAAATAACCTTAAAGTGAGCTCTTTATGTCAGCTCCCACTGTTTATATCAGTAACAGAGGGAGTGGGTTCTCTTCAACAGAGTCCAGGAGCCCAGAGTGGACAATCAAACACTGGCTCTGAAGAGGGGCTTTCACATTTTTCTCTTTTTAGCAGCCTTGTTGCTGCCACTAAATGTTGCACACTGGACCTTTAAAATGTACAAAATGTTAAAAAACAAAGGGTCAAAACAAGGTTTTAGAGCCCTTTGTTTCAAAGCACTGTTTGGCTCCAGATAGAAGAAGAGTGTCATCTGCAAAAAGGAGCATTTTACAACCAAGATAAGAAGAGGAAGTAGATGGAAAAGAAAGGAAAGGGACTGGACAGGAGAGGCTGGAAGTGACAGGAGCACGAATCAAAGCAAGAGAAGAGGAGGAAAAGGAAAGAAAGTAAAAACTAAGGGGAGAAAGACAAATGGAGCAACAGGAAGGACAGACATAAAAGAAGAATTATTTGGATTAACACATGCACACATATACATTGTACAATACAAGTCCAGGCACAGTTTAATGCAGGGTGACACACACACACACACACACACACACACACACACACACACACACACACACACACACACACACACACACACACACACACACAGAGTTGTAATCCATCGTAATACCTCAGGGTGTGAGTGAGGGGATAGAAGAGGATAACTGATCGTCTTACAGCTTGACATAATCACACCAACCGGGGATGATGTTGTTATTGTGTTACCTACAGCCAGTGTGTGTGTGGGTGTGTGTGTGTAATTTCCCTGTATACTGACAACTCTCCTTTTAATTCAGACAGAGTTTTTCTGCTTTATTTATTGACCTATTTGTGTGCCATACACACATTGAGTCTGCATACATGTTAGTTATGTTAGCTTAGTTAGCGCGCAAAAAACCTTTAACCTGGCAACCTCATATGTGAGCAGATGAGCTTTCCCTGCACGACGTGCACGACACAAACTCAAGTACACACACCCAACGCAGCCACAATGCAGATGAACTCGTGGCAGTCTTGTGAAAGTCCAAGTCAAAGCGCTTGTATCCTTGTGGTTTGTTTTGCAGAAGAAAAGCTTTCTATGCGCTTGGAACAAATTGTACAAAACACAAGCTCACACACACACACACACACACACACACACACTGTGGACATACTTGCATCCTTTCACTTGCTCACTGTTGATTACGTTATCACTGAATAAAAGCCAAGGACTTCTTGCCTCACCTTGTGCTGAATTGAAGGTTGTGTAAGCCAAGATGTGCGTCATCTGCAGGCTGTGCTGAACTGTGTGACTTCAGTTTGTATCACTCGCTGCATCAGGCATCTGTTTCATTTGATTCCACCTGAAAATGCATCACGCTCTTACATGATCGACTTGGCTTGTTACAATTTGGCTTTCATTTCTGTCGTTTTGACAACCATTCCTGTCAATAATATCAGCAGTATGGGTACAGTAGCTTCCACAGTACAAGAAACATGAGCAGCCAGATGGTCAGGGTTAAGGTTAAGGTTAAAATTAAGGTTAGGTTTCAGGGATATCTCCAGCTAAGCCAAATTTCTTTCAGAGGATTACCATCCAAACTGCCATCACAGTTTTCCTCTGCAACGATGGAATATTAATGACACTCTTAGTGCGACTGCATTTGATTCACCACTGATTTAAAACCTGTCTAATCATCCCAATAACTATAGGTTCATCTGTGACATTCAGGAGGATCGGTGATTCAATTCAGAACACAAATGCTCAATATTTCATTTGGCTTCCAGTACCTTATTCTATTATTAGACACAGTTCATATTTGTGTGATTGGATCTGCATTGGAACAGTCTGTGAGTGTATACTTGACATTCAGGTCACAAAATTTAAGATTATGGTAAAAATACCTGTAAACCTGTAAAAGCCTTTTGTTTTAGCTGCCGGTGAGGGTGGAGATCATCAGAGCATCTGTCCAGATGGAGCGCTCGGTCCCTGCTGGATGGTGCCACATCAACCAAAACTGAGAAACATAACGTTAGTCTTTCACCTGCAACCACCTAATGATGGTCCTGGTACAACAAACTGCCAATTTTCCATCATCTGCCATAAGTAGAAAGCAGGAAAACACAGTGATTTCTTCAGTAATAACTGTAAAAATGGCTTAAAAGGAGGGAGGAGAGGAAGGTAAAGGCTGAGAGGATTTCTGGATGAATGAAAGGCTCATTGTGATAAAACCACCTCTGACACTTTAAGCTATAAAGTATAAGCCAGTGATGTAGGAGGGGTTGCAGGGGCTCACACACACAGAGAGACACACACACACACACACACACACACACACATAGTAAGCCAGAAATACCTACAGTCAAAGGAAAAGGGAAATATTATAAGACATGAATGCTAAAAAATGGCAAAAACCAAGAAGAGCAGCTGAGCAACTCCCTGATTGGAAGATCTGACGGAGCAGCCAATAAAATGCAACTGGCCGCACAGCGCAGGCATTAGCAGCACATCTGGGATGTGGGTTTGACCAATAAGAACCCCCCCCATTGCACGCGCGCACACACACATACACAGACACATCACATGTACAGTATGTACCTAAGCCACGACTGGGCGCCATCTGGTCCCGTCAGAAATGTAATGTATTTACATTCCAGGATGGAAAGAACATGCTTTTGTGGGAATTATGGGAACAGCTGGAAGATGTCTTTGACCAATCACATTGCTCGGACAAAGCCACGCTATATTTAGTTTAGCTTGGTTTGAAAGAATACTTCAACTACAGTTAATACCTACATTTCCAACAGATTCTGGTTTTAATGCGTAGTTTGGGTCTTTAAAACGGTTATATTTAAAAGTGATGCTCGTGACTTCCTGTTTACATCATTGATTGCTTTTGGTTACAAATAATGACTTAATAGCAAAGTAATTGATGGATTTATAAATAGTTGGTGTCCTGGCTTCACAGTAGGTTTTCCTACTGTGAAGTTATGGCATCCTCGATCCTTTTGGAGCATCTCTGCACCAATAAAACCTCTCGCTGACACCAGCCCTCAAGTCCCATTCAGCTCGCATTACCTGGGACATGGAGTGACTCGGAAAAGGCTGTCTATTCAAACTGAATCTAATTAAAAATCTCATGTTTGAGAGGCAGATCCTTGTCCTGTGTGCGCATGTAATATGTCTCTTTCCCCCCATGTGTTTCAATCCAATTGTCAACCACCAGAAGGAGTCGACATCTTGTTGACAGAAATGCTGTTAAAAGCGCTATCTCTATTCACACTGTAGTAATATAATAGTGCTATTCGCAGGAGTCATCAAACACACACACACACACACACCACACTTGAGCAGCATATTTTACCTTCAATCTCACATCTACACTATTTCTTTCCCGCTTTCTCTCTCTTTTTTGCACATGTTCCCAGTGGTGTGAAATCAACTCATCCAACAGTCTCTTTCATTTTCCACAGTGTTAGTCACAATGTAGTTCCCACAGGGACAGCTGCCTTTATTACTTTCACAATCCTGAGCAGGGAAAGCAATGATTCCTTTGGTTAAACTTCAGTAGGCTGTTTCATTCTCTGTGATGAATTCGGGATGAAAAAGAAAAAAGAAAAAACAACACATGTGGATGAAAACCTGAAGATTTAAAGGCCTGGTTCAGCCACACAAGTGCTTCCTGTTATTCTGATTCAAACGCCTCTTCAGCTGAGGTTGGGCAGAGCCGTGATGGAAGTAAAATCACCAAAATCAACCTGCCAACAAGAAGGATAAAGGTGTAACTTGCCTTAACAGATGCAACAGGATAGAAAGGGAGTTGTCAATCAAGTATCACGGTGCAATAGTTTCAAAATTTAATCTGTAGGGTTTGTGTACATGTGCATGTTTTTGTGTTTTATAGAATAAATTTAGGAACTATTTCACAAACATTTAACTGAAAGCACAATGTGTAAGATATGGCCCGAATTTTGCTTTAAAACATTAGAAAAAAAAAAAAAAATAGAATAAATACTATCAAAAAAGTGTGAAGTAACTGCTGAAGTTAGCATGCTAACCGGCTAGCTGCAGCCCATCCTGTCTCATGTTACCACTTTGTACCTCAATAGGTGATCGTCCGATAGTTTGCTATATCTCATAAGCGCTCTTAGCTTTTTTAATCTAATAAATAAACAAAATAATGTCAGAAAATAGTCACAGACAACCACATAAAGTTAATATGGTCAACATGTTAGCAAATAGTTGCCTGTTTACACGTCCAGCAGATGTGCTCCGCTAGTTGCTAAATATGTCTGTTAGTTGCGTGGTGCTGACGTAGCATATTATGCATTATCAGAGGTTGTTTTGCTGAAAACAGCTGCTCACAGCGCATTGAAAGTGCTGATTTGCAGGTGGCAAAATCAAAACAATGAGCTGAAAGATGCTAAAATGTTGGCTGATAATTCTCCATGGGTTCATCACCGCAAGCAACCCCTTTCAAATTACAGTTATTTAATGCACTGTTGACATAAATTTGACCGTTAGTGCAACTTTTAGTGCTAGTGCGAGTACTAGTTAATAATCAGAAGAAGGTGAAATTGTGCAACATTCTTCAAATCTTAAATTCAGAAGCTTCAAACAAGCGTTTTCCAGAAATATATCACAGGCTGGCCAAAGTTTGGTGGATCAGCAACACCCATAGGACAAGTTTTTGGCTCACGCTCCCTTCAGGACTCTGAAGTTTAGAGGAATATTGGCCGAGCAGCACATACATCAAGGGAAAAACCATTTCTAAAACCCTTTTTGAGAGGGTGAAATTTCTCTCTGATTGCTTGTATTTCACCACTCGGCGCACCCAGAGCACCGATTGTTGTTGTGCTCATGATGTTGCTGTTGACACATCAACAGTGCTTTAATGGAATTTCTGACAGCAGCAGGGAGGGGAATATGGACACACACACACACGCACACACACACACACTCAAATGTAAGTACACACACTTACAAAAGAGTTGACGTGGAATAGAAAGAGCTTCGTGCGCACACTCAAATACACAGAGGAGTTGTTTGGAAGAGCCTCCTCCCGCTCCCCCTCCAACGCCGGGGTGTCATAACTTTTAATCAAAGCAAAAATAAAAGTCGGTATTGTTTTATTGGCAAACACAGCGAGAGACAGAGAAGAAGATACAGAGGGAAACAGATGCAAAGCCAGATCTAAAATATTAAGACAGCGTTTCAATCAGGGGAGACTCGAATGAAAAAGAAACGTAAAATGATCAAATTAACTTATTTTTATGACCCTGTGATTCAAGAGTAGTGACACACTGGATGGAGCTGATGTGGAGCAGATATCAGATGTACATGTGAGATGAGGAGTGAAAGGGGTGGAGGAGGGTCTCGTCAGTGTGACTGAAACGACCCTGGTTGTTAAATTAAAACATCAAGGATGACTACAACGAACAACAGCCACCTTTTTACTCCTGCGTTTCTATTGGTCAAAGAAAAGATGCCAGACCCCTCATGGCATTTGGAAAACAAGGCCGTTCATTGTGAGCTGCAATTATAAAAGAAAAGGTTTCTCACGCAGCAAAGCCAGAAAGTGCAGAGAAAGAAGAAATATTAAGCCTCCCAGTGTGTGCAGTGGAGTAAAGTGTGCTGGGCATGCTGGAAACCATCAAGCAGTACCACTGATGAAGTATTACATAGTATAACATCACCAGCACTTCTTCCATTATCCACGACCTCAACACCATGTACAAATACTCTGTGTATTGTCATGATCCAGTGCAGTTGATCCCACTAGAGTGTATCCCACATGATAGATGAGCGTTCGTGTTGAGTGTTGAGTCTGATTGTGTTTGCAGAGAAATGTCAAGGCAAGCCACCTAAAAATGGATCGGGATGTGTACAAATACTACAAGGAAAGTAGAATTTCAGCTCCTCCTCGTCGGCGATCTTTTGTCGTGAACGTCTCAGCTTTCCAATCACACACACGCGCTGGTCATCATTATCCATGTGCAGAACTTTGCGCCCGTATAATTTCATTTGCAAATCCATCCCTGGACTGCAATCCACTTACATGTCACACACACACACACACACACACACCCACCCACACACACACTACACTCCCAGGGCTCCATCGCTGCCTCCATCTCTTCAGTCCGTTCATGCAACAGCACGAACTGAAGGTGTCGAGCACATTTCCCTGCAGCTTTGTGTTGTCTTGACGGGTCTCTATTGAGGATGAGACCCCGCGTCTCACTGAGAGTCCCCGTCCAAATAGAGGTGAAATGAAAATAAAAAGCTGACTGTTGGTGGAAGACGGATTGTGAACCACGGCCAAGGGTAATTTGTCATTTTTCAAGAGAGGACAGTCATTAAAAAACCAGACCAAACACCTGAACACACGACTTAACGGAGCAAAGAGCCCAAAGGATGCAGGTGAAGCTCAGGGACTTTTCCCCCTTCGTCTCCGTCTGTCTCTCTCTTATTATCATAAAGCATTTGGCGCAGTAATTAATCCAATTTCCTCAGATTACACTCAGCATTTCTGCCGTTAATTATAACACACCAAATTGGAAAAGCTGGGCGGCAAAACTCGGCCCATTTTCCCCGAAACGCTGCGAACACAGCGTTTACATTCACTCGAAGCAGAACTTGTTTTGGTCAATGAATAAATTATATGATAAATGTCGATGGAAGCGCAGCTGCTAAATAAACCATGACGATGGCTCGCAGCCGTCGGCTTCACAAATGGATCCGACTAATTGTATAACGGCTTTAAAGACACGAAATTCCTCCTGAAACGACCTCCAGAAGTTTTCCCACTTGCTGCATCGCCGTCAGGTCGCAGATCACCACATTGCAGAGCGCATCGTTCCTCTCATAAATAATCCGTATGTTAGCTAACCTTTAAGCGAGGAGCATTCGAGCTATGATAACAGATCGTTGGAATTTACCTTTTCTTTATTGTTCGGGACGTCTCCAGCTCACGGAGGCCATCTCGATTCTTTCTTGACATTTCTAAAGTTCAGTTGTAATCCGTCCTCTGTCTCTTTCTATTTGTGCTTTAATTAATCTCTTTGGACCGGAGGGCGCTTCAAGGATTCCTGCTTCATGTTCACTTAATACCTCTTCCCTTTGTGCTTCATTCACTCTTTACAGCATGTGTGTCGCTCTCTCAGTTGAGTGATACCGGCTGATTAATGTATGGGGAGGGGGGGTCTGTTTCTGATGAATAGCCATGAAGCCTTTCAGGAAACATAATGAGTTTCTCCTGCTGAAGTGTGTGTGCGCCACGCATGGTCGAGTGGTCCTGTTTGCGAGTGTGCAGCTCCTTTTTTTCCTTTAAGTAGCGCTGATAGCAATGAAAAATGCTCAATTTTCATTAACTCGCTTATCGACTCTGAGCGACGTTTTCCCATCCCTCCTCCATTCCTCCGTTCACCTCCTTCCTCACCTCCCCTCCCCCTCCATCCATGCGCTCCCTGTGGGGTTAAGAATACAAATCGCACCGTGAGACTCCAGCTGTATGAACTTTAAGGCGCTAATTAAACATCAATATGTCTTTGTCAAATTACCTGCAGGACCACAATTGAGGCAATTTGCAGCCTGTGTCTAATTGTAGTGGTATTATTACTGCTGTTACTGTGTTTTAAGGTGTACTCAGTGTCATTTCAATCCTGTTATTTAATGTTAACCCAGACAGTTTGCTCACGAGGGCCATTTTACAGTGGTCGAAGAAGTAATCATCAAGTAAACTTAGCAGTAATACACCTTTGAAATACTCCATTGCGCAATATCACATTTATTCAAAAATTCTACTGAAGTAAAAGTACAAAAGTTTTGTGAGTAAAGTCGTAATTTGAGAGGTAACTATGAGTGTTAAGTAAATAAAACATCTGCGTCTGAAATATAGTGGAGTAGAAGTGTAAAATATGTTAAAATAGAAATTCTTCAGTAAAAATGCTTCAGTTTACTTGAGTAACTACTTAGTTTCCTCCACCAGTGCCATTCAGTGCACATTCTGGAGTGTTTGATCACGTTTTGTAATTGTAGGCATTCAGATTTCCATTTTCTCATAACATTTTACGGACTTCTCGTCAATGGCGGCTCAAAATCTGAGGGTCAGAGTTCGTCCTTGACTTTAGTGACAGTGAAAATGAATCTCACCTCGGCTCTGCCTTTGAATGAAAAAGCTGCACTTAAAGCGCTTAAAGCGCTCGGGAAAGGAAGTGAATTGAGACATCCCTGACTCCCTGACAGCCGGGTGAGACGATCGAAAGCTCCAGCTACTGAACTGACCTCGGCTGCTGTTTCCCAGATCAACGATGACCTTTGAACCTCCACTGAAAGCTTCTGTTTCGATGGATTCGGCACCTTTGGCTGCTGTCTGTCACATCAAGTGCATTTTATTACAAAGCAGCAGCGTGTGAGGGACTATTTCCAGCAGTCATTGTCCTCCCTTGTGTCTTCTTTTGCCATCTTGGGACCCTTTTGGAAACAAGTGTTTTCCTATAGATTCCTCTTCTGTGTCCAGTGATCCATAAATCAATCAATCAATCAATCAATCAATCAATCAATCAATACAGTAAGTCTACAGCCATGCTCTAGCAGCTCGGCGACCTTGTAATTAAGCACAGACGTGCTTTGAACTGAACGCTAACGTCGGTGCGCTAACATGCTCGCAAAGCTGATATTCAGCAGTCAGTGTTTACTTGGTCCACAATCTTAGTTTATCGCGCCTGCATGCTAACGTAGGCTAATTAGCGCTTAAAAAAACAGCTGACAATGAGCAGACCAATAGACCAGTTTGCTTTTGGATTCAGCGTCAGTATTAGACTGATACCAAGAGTAGCCGTTAAGCTAGTAGCTAGTAGCTAAGCTGAAACCAATGGACTGTAAAGCATCTGATGTGCCTGCAGATTGAATACCGATGTTTAGCCCCATCGTACCCTTTAGCGTCTTTATGAGACTCTCAGCTGACCCCTACACCCCACAAAGCCTCTGAGTTTCATCCATGATCCGTCTTTAGCTCAGATGCTAAAGGGCTGACGTGGCTTTATTCTCGCTGTTTATTCTCCCGTTAATCATTCATCTCTCTGCCTGCGCCCTGAAGCTTTCTTCCTCAGGTCTCACCGTCTCTGCGTCCGTCCTCACTTCTTATTCTTTTTGAATATAATGGCAGTGAAACGCCGTCGCGCTGATCCATGAATATTCTCCTTCTTTCACTCGGCGCTGTCGTCCCCTGGCATCCATTCATCTCGCCGTCTCTCTAGCTTTGCCAATGTCGTCCGCGTCCTTTGAATCTGAGTCCCGCACTCTGCCGCTTTCTCTTCTCCCTTCTTGTTTCTCTCTCCGCGGCGCCCGAAGGCTCGTCTTCTCCTCTTCCTCTCTGGCTTCCTGTGTGTAATCTTCAGCCTCTCGGCCGACTTAAAGGACGCTCTGTTCTGTTCTCCATTGTGTCTCAGAGCGAGCGAGCGCGCTGCGATCTGTTATCTGCCTGTCCAATTTCACACGCTGCATCGCGAATGCTTCCACACACACACACACACACACACACACACTCACACACACACACACACACACACACACACCCAGAGCTGCACATTGTTTTTTATCTTACTTGCATCCTTCTTTCTTACAGTCCTTCACAGCAGTTGACACACTCAACATATTTGACTCACCCATCCCCCTCTTCGTCTCCGACACACACGCACACACACACACACGCACGCACACGCACACACGCAGATGGAGGGATTATGTGGTATCACATTAGCAGTGCTGTTATTTGTTAATGGCCTTCACATCATCCAGCAGAGAGCAAACTTTGACTCTTTAAACACATTCAACCCTCCGTCTCTCTCTCTGTGCGTCTCCCGGTGTGTCTCCCTGTCTCACTCTCTTCCTGTCTCACTCTCTTCCTGTCTCACTCTCTCACGCACATCTTTGCACTTCCTGTGTTTTTCCCTGAAACTGTTTTTTCTGAAATTTCCACCTTAACGTGAACATATTCATCAGGCCTGCGTTTCATGGCTGCTTTCCACATAAGATATTTGTTGTTTTCTTTATCAGTTTGCCTGTAAATCCACACATATATCAGCTAATTAGCAGCTAAAGCTACAAGCTACACAGTCATAATAAGCTCTTTTACAGCCTCTCAGTGTTCACACCTCTACTAAACATATTTGTTCGCCTGTTTACTGAAAATCTTGTTGCACAAATCGAATCTCTCTTTCCTCACATCACAAGCAGAAGAGGCTGGTTTTCCCTCTGCGCTCTAATGAAAAGTTACGACACTGCGCTTGTTTCGTTCCCCGCTCACAATCCCTCCTCTCATTAACTCACTTGCTCTCATCTGAGCGTCTCTCTGCTCAACCTGAAGTTTTATTCCACATCTTTTTCCTTTTTTTTTATTAATAACTGAGGTTCAGGGAGGCTAAATCACCTGAAGAATATCTGCGTTCAAGCTGAAAAATGAGAGAGTCTGAGGTTGTAAATCACCTGCAACAACCATCGTCTTTACAGGCCATTGTAAATACACCAATCATCCAATTAAACTGCATGCAATCAACTTTACTTGCAGTAATATGAGGCTTACAGGCCTCTGAGTACTTGTATGCAGTATAATAAAACCCAAGAAGACAAACCTGCAGAATTAACAATATTTTTTGTTGCTCTTGTTCTTTATTACATTACTGCTACTAATGATCTTACTTAATTTTCTTGTCTCTCTCTACTGTAATACTTGAAGCTGGGAGGGTAATATACTGCATACATGTCTCTGTGTGTCCTATGATGACCCTACATGGGATGAGCTGATGGAATTACTGCGTTTTTATTGTCTGAATACTGCGTTTCTGTATCTGTGCAGTCAGAGTTTGCGGTTTTAAAGTCTAGTTACTGTAAGTGTACTTGTTATTTTGTCCTTTAAATTGCATTGTACCTTTGAGTTTGGGATTTTTTTAACTGTCTTTTCCTCCATCGTCCTCCCACCAAACCCCACCCAGTCCACCCCCCTCGTTCCTGTGCGCCGCTCCATCTGTGCACTCCATTAGGTGCAAGACCTGCATCGGATAGTGTCACGCACCAGGGTGCACCAGGTTTTAATGTCGGCAGCAACGTTGCTCTGAAATCCCTCATGGCAGCATGTTCTCTTTATGGTTGTATAAACAAAATCATGCAGCAGGTTCAGAGATGAAAGTGCTGCAGATAAACGTGAAAAAAATCAACCTCGGCGCCGACTTTTATGTCAAATTACTACACTTCTTCTGTCAGTCATCCCACCTCGTGTTGCTTTTCTGCTGTCTGTCATTTTCTGTGAGGAACAAATTTCCCAGTCAAACGAGTGACTGTTACCCTGAACTTTAATATAAGATATGTAATCTTAGATTCCTAAAGTCAGGCCATTTTTGATTTTTTTCTAATTATTTACACTTAACACTCATTTCATAACAGCTTCCTGACTTTCAGGACGTTCACTGGAAAGAAGCGAGTAATTTGGTCACGATTAAAGAGAAAAATGAGACAAAGCTCAATTAACGCAGCATTAATTCATTCTAATTGACCGCTGGTGCGACCTTGAGGGTCTTTAAAGTCGCAGTCCTTTAGGATTGTTGGCACGGGGTGATTTGGACTACAGAAGAGCAGCTGATGGAGTGATGACAGAACGTAAATACAACAAATGCTAATGCAGAAAAAAACAGAAAAAATTGGGTTTTATTTCATGGAAATTGTAATTTGAGGTCAGAAAAACATGAAATTTGTACACAGGCTAACATACCAAACAGCATGAGGGATAAAATTTATGATAATCCAAGAAATAATATCAAATTTTTGTTGCTACACATGAGCTCAGTTTGTCATCTCTCAGTTTGCCTTGTTGCTACCAACAGAGTTAATTTAAGCTCCGTCTAATATAACCATATGGAGTAAAGGGTGTCTGTTCAGTGTCGGCGTGCTCGTGTTGGATGAAAGAAACTGAGGATTAATGGTGCGTTCACTTGTGTTGTTGTTGCTGTTGCCGGTGTGTGGGTGTGTGTAGGAGCCACTGTGGTTTCAGGAGGTTTTCAGTCACTTTTAACCTCAGTTTTGATCTGAAACGCTTCACAAAACAGCATCAAAAGTCAAAGTCTCTTCTCTTTTTTTTTCCCTCCCTCTCCCTCCCTCTTCCTCTGCAGGCAGATGGATGATGCTGATCCCTCGCTCCGGAGGTGTGGAGTGACAGATGACAGAGGGATTGATACAGCGAGAGAGAAAGGGAGCGGTAACGTCGGAAAGGGTCGCCGCCGGCGGTAATGGAAAGCAGCGGCAAAGGTCAGGCACATCGATCGGGAGGCGAGGAGAAGTAAGTGACCAGATTTACTGATACTGGGGTGACGGCGTCTCTCGCTCGCTCGCTCTCTTCACAGTCTGCCTCTGTTTCCTCTCACTGCCTCAACTTTTCTCCTTGTAGCTGCCTCTCGTTTCTATCCCATCGCTTTGTAAAACACACATTTTGTACGTGACGCCTGCAAGTGCTCAAACTTGAAGGAGCCTCAAAGCTGCACTTGCAACGCTGCGCAGCACCTTCCGCGAAGGCCTTGTCGCCTTAGCTTTAAAGTTTGCGTCTGGAGAAGATGTGCTGCTACGGCATCGTGCTCCGACCACAGCGGTGACTCGGCGCACCGTCGGCGCAATCAGCTCGTTCTGTTTTAAGTTGCTGTTGTGCGTCGGCTCCTTCTGGCCTCCTGAAGTGATGCTTTTCACACTTCATGCGGGTTTGGTGGTTTGTTTGGAATAAAAACGGGCAGAGCATTAGCCGAGCAGGTAAAGAAATGAAAACCAGAGGATTTTTTGGTTCTCTAGGCTTGGAATCGCAAGGAACAGCTTACCTGCAAGGTGAGGCTCACCTGACAGACGGACGGCACAGAGAGGCTTGTTTTTGGTAGCTAGGCTAATGCTGTGAAGGTAATGAGTGTCCAATGCAAGCATAACTTCTGGTTAATCAGAGTGTGAAAAACATGTTTACAGATCCCTTCAGTGTAGACTTTACTTTGCCGTTTGTGTGTTACAGCGCTGCACAATGCTAAAAAGAACAACAAACATCATTTACAGTAATCACTTCATACTGAAATGAATCCATTAGAAATGTTGTCAAACCCGCGGTCATTGTGATCTGTTAGGTGTTGGAGTGTTAGCTCACACAGCCTTTGCACTGTAGATATCTAACAGTAAAATGCTAACATATTAGCCCACTAGCACTAGCGGTAGCTCAGTCAGTCATGTGACCTTTGCTTGCTGGTTGTATTGGTCCCTCCCTTCACATCAGGTTTCCCTTTCCAAGTCTTCAGATTTAATATTTAATGTTTTGTTGTATTTTATATTTGCACTCTTTACACTAACATTACACATTTTTGTGCTCCTGTCCTTAGAATCGGGGGTTTTACATCTTAATTATGAAACACAAATGAGTGACGTAAAGACCAAGAAGTAATGAGATATAATTAAAACCTGCAGCAGGAGCTACTATCTGCAGGTAATTTTGTCTTATAAATGTCTGAGCAGTGAAACTGACTCAAAACTCATCCTTTGTCCCGTTATAAAACACTGTTGTCACAGAAGTTGGTATTTAATAATGTACCAACATGTATAACAGGTGGTGTTTGCGGATATGAAACATAAACCCTTGAACGCTAAGCTTCAAACCACACAAATAAAAGCAGTTAGTGCTGTTTGCCTTTATAGGGCAGTTTAATAAGAAGAAAATCCTTCCATCCCATTTCGCCGCCACCCTCCGCTGTTTTATCTCGCGGAGCAGAAATGGCTTAAACAAACACGAGTGCAGCAGCAATTTGTCCCCGCGGTGAAAAGCGAAAGCGGCGGCGGCGACATCTGCGCCTCCGTGGCGAGATCCTTTGTGAGTCTCCAGCCGGGCCGGCGTGACTCTCTCTAAGAAGTGGGCTGCAGAGCGTTGTGCAGCCACAACACCAATTATAATCTGCAGATGATGCGATAGGTTAGCTGAGACATGCGCTCGCTCGGCGGGGCCCGTCTAATGTCTGGTTTGAAACTAATGAACTGTGTGTTTTCATGCCAGGTTTGAGGCTATGACTCAAAAGAAAAGGATGCTTTGAATAGCAAGTTACCGTCCTGTGGAGTCCAAGGTTCGGCTGAATCCTGGCTGACTCTCAGTCACTTCTCCTCTGTCTCTTCTTCCTCTAACCTCCCTCCTCTTCCTCCTCTTGGTGACGTATGGCTGCTCCATCAGACCAGTTTAATGACTCGCCTGCGGTGCTGATACGAGGCCATAGATAGGAAGCCGCCTGTCCGTCACACACCATTTCTCATCATCTGTTGTTCTTTCATTTTCATTTTTAGAGTGCAGGTTCACTGATCTTCAACCCAGACCTCATTATAATGTTGTTTACCGTTATTTAGATTCATGCAATCTCATTAAAAGCTTTAGTTTTGACCTCGCTGCTCTGCTGTTTCATCGATTTTATGTTGCACAAAGCCCACAACAAATGATCAATAAATCTTGATAGAACGTGGTTTGCAGCCTCCTTTAATTGGGTAGCGACATAATAATGATAATAATAGTAATTAACTTTGTTTGTTTAGCAGCTTTTATGCAAGAAATGCGCTTCAAAGTGCTTTTCAACAAAGAAACCACATGCAAAAGGTGCAAGTGTAATCTCAAAACGGCATCTAGAGGAGGAAACCGTGAAGCAGTAAGAAAGATGAAAATATCTTTATTTGTTGTCTAACATCAGTGTTGATGACAGTAAAAATCAGAGAGAATAAGGATGAAAATAAAACCACTGAATAATGGTAATAACATAAAGACAGACAGAGTACATAAAGCGCATAAAATCAAGTAAAATACAACATTTTTAAAGAGGTGCAGCAGTGCGGAAGTAGCACAAAAGCTAGTTAAAGGCTAACGTGATGAGACACAGTTTTCTTTTAAAAACATTGTGAAGAATTGACATTTTGAATACCAATGAGTAATATTGGACACTTAACTCAGTTTGATTGGTGTAAATAGAAGATTGAACGCTCAAGTTTTTGCCGCCGCACACCTTTAAAAAGGAGAGAAGAAGACAGCTGTCGCACCGACGTCGTTAACGCGTTAATAAACGAGCAGATGGAAGAGAGCCGCTGTTGTTTTATCAATCCACGTCAATGCGGAGGGAGTCGCCCATCCATCACTCAACAATATGAAGCGCAGATGCCCAAAGTGTGCTTGAACTGTATCTTTATATATCTTTACTGTATGTTTGCAGTAGCTGGGCTCAGCGGCCGGGTACTGCGTGGATGATAAACTGTAGTTTAGACCCAAGAGTGGCTGTGAGCGTCTCATCTCGCTCTCGGCAAGAAAGTGCGTTCCTTTAATTATATCTAATTATTCCTGCAACCACAGAGGCTCAGAAACAGTCATATGAATCACTTTTACACAGGTCATGTGGGCGGTGGGGTAATGTGAGTTCTCAAGTACTGTTTTCAGGTACTTTACTTGAGTATTTCCATTTAATGCTACTTTATGCTGCTATTTCATCATCTTTGGAAGCAATATTGTACTTTTAACTACATTTTATATCATTCTGAAGTGACAACTACATCATGTTTTACTTTTTTTACTTGAAGTATATTTTGATGGTAATACTGTACTTTTAGGATTTTAAATGCAGTGTATCTACTGTTGTAATTGTTATTATTTTGTCATTTAGGTATGAGGATTTGTTGTGGATAACACAATGAACCTGCCCACACGCGCATCCATCATCTGAATTAAGCATTGTGTTTGCACACAATCACACCTAGACCATTAATTTATGCACACCCAAACGGAAGCAAAACAGAGGCGAATGAATGCACTCGAGCACACAATGAGATGTAATAAATTCACATTAAACAATACAAACGTTAACGTGCCCACACAGGCTGACAAAAATGCAAAGCAGGGATTTTATTACTCTGCGTACAGCAATGAGAAAACCAAGCACACACACGTTCAGAGTGCCTGGTGTACTCGGCTTGATAGTATGGAAGGCTCGCCGCCCACTAAACTCAGCTGGAGGCCTGAGTCCGTCTGAAGATGTGCTGGTGTTTTATCTCACACACACACACACATGCACACACACGAAGAAGGAAGCGCACACACCCATTCATTTTTCATTCTTAAACATGCGCCCACAGATTCAGAAAAATCTCAGCTTTTCACCGTCTTTCATGCTGTCCAGCTGTTTGTTACAAAGACATACATGCACACACACGCACACGCATGTGCACACACACACACACACACACACACACACAGTGCAATCTGACCACGTGTCCTTGAAAACATCTATGAGGTGCTAAATCACTAATCCAGCTGAGTGCTAAAGGTAAATAGAGAGGACAGCCGGTAGCTTTGCACACACACTGTGATGTGAGGTGTAAACATCAAAGCTTCTGTTTCACTTTATCTCCTTTAGTTTATCTTAAACGAGTGCCGTGTTTGACACTGGTAGTCACTCTCGCTCCCACACTTTTACTGGGAGCGCGGACAATGTCGTAAATAAGTCCAGTAAAGGAAGAATCGCTGGGAGGAAGAAAGTAACTAAGAAGGAGAGAAGAAGAAGAAGAGGTGAGCGGCTGTGTTGACGGATTGGTGGCGATGGAGGAAGAAATGCAGGAAAAGTGAAGGGAAAGATTTAGAGATGCATGAAAGGCAGCTTGGAAACTGAGCAGGGATCCAGAAGATTAAATGGAAGGCTGGAAAGATCAATGCAGGCATTGAGGTTAGATTGTTAGGACGATGCAAGAGAGGAAGGTTTGATTGATTAAACTGATGATGAATGACTGGTTGAATGCAAGTTGTACAAACAGGAAGTTCAAAAGAAGTGATCTGATCTTTTTTTTTTATTTGATTCCTTCTACAGATCAACCTGATCATCAACTCTGACTTGAACGAAGAAAAGCCTCTTGCAACACCTTGGAAACATCTGACAACGGCAGGTGGCCGTCAGTTGAACGCAGCTGCTAGAACTGACTGATTCTCATCGGAAAACCAGCTCGCAACGATCCGGCAGCGGGAGCAGTCAGTAAGCACCAGCCATGGATATGTTTAAACCAGTTTTCAGCTCTCGATCAGAAACTCTTAAACTCCCAGTTCCATCAAAGCGTGGATGTGACTGAACACCACAAAGCAGCAGGGGACGCATTGGCTCAGCGCACACCTTGAGAACTCGTTGCCAATGACTTATTGGCAAGAAATGAGAGATACGAACTCCAGGGAACAATTTGAGGCTGTTTGCAGCTAGCAAGACTTTACTGGAATATAATCAAGAACACTTGTAGCTAGTTCCACCCAATCCCCTCTTCCCTGTCACTCCCCATGCCCAAAGTTGCTTCCTCCCTGTTTTTCCCTTTCCCCCAGACCCTGGTTTCATCAGTCTGTCCTTATTAAGGGTTTCCTTTTGGGAGAAAGAATCCATTTTGGAAGATACAGAACTCTTCAAGTAAGTGTCTCTCAATGCTGAACGCATCTCTCTCTCCACCTTCTTCTTCGCTCTGCTGGTGAAGAAGAAGAAGGTGAATTAAAACTCCCCTTTGAGCCTCCGATAGGGTAAGGGTCACTCTTTGGGATGGGCGGCCCAGCGAGGGCTCTTCTTGGCGGGTTCAGCACCACCACTTCTTCCCTGGAGGTTGGAAGTCGGATGGCTTGGCCAAGCAACAACCCCCTGGACCTCAACCAGACCCTGCCATGGGGGCTCGGGCTTGGAGGCAGCGGTGGGGCTGCGGCAGCCATGAGTGCCGGGCTGGACAATTTTACCCAGGAGTCCGTCACCAGAGCGGTGATGAAAGAGAAAAACTGGCCGGCGCTGCTCATACTCGTCATCATCGCACTGACAATCGGTGGCAACATCCTAGTGATCCTGGCAGTGTCGCTGGAGAAGAAGCTCCAAAACGCCACCAACTTCTTCCTGAGGTCACTGGCGGTGGCGGACATGCTCGTGGGCATCCTGGTCATGCCGATCTCCCTCATCAACATCCTCTATGGTGAGTGCTGCAACCCAGAAAGCGACTGCTTTTGTTGACATGTAAGGTAGGAGACACATGCAGCAAGCAACAAACACTATTTCCCCCCCGTAGAGAACAAAATTACAGATCTCTCCTCACAATAGCAGGAAGATAATCCTCAGAGAACAAAAGATGCTGTAGAATACATCTTTTGCAAATGTAGTTTCATAACTAAATACTTTTTGGGTCGGTCCATCCAAATCGAATGTATTTTCTCACTTACCCGTTGTGGTATCTAGCTGTGCAGATACTTTTATTGATTTTCATTTTTTAGCTTTTGTGCTATCTGCCTCTGAGATTTCTGCCTCCGCTCCAACACAATGGAAGCAGATTAAATTTAGTGTGTTCACATCAACACAAAATTACTTTTAACAGTGCTCTGTGAGGCTGTGCTTGAACACGGTCGTGCTAACAGGCTCGCAGTGACACCATTAACATGATGCTGTTCAGCAGGTAATGTTTGCCGTGTTCTTCTTCCCAGTGAATCATATTAGCATGCTAACATGTGCTAATTAGCACTGAGCACAAAGCACAGCTGTGACTGATGGGAATCTCATTAGTTTTGCAGGTATTTTTGTTTCAAAATATCATCAGATCCTACTCAAAGTATTACAGTTCTTCCTGAGGGAGGCATGAATGTCACTTTCATGGCTATCATCCAGCACTTGACAGTTCATTGAACAAAGATTGGTGACTTGCACTAGAGGAAAAGCCAGGGGATCACCAAAGTCTGAGGGTTTCATCGTATGGGGATCAGCAGTGTCTAATGTCTGCGGTGTCATCAGTCATCAGTGCAGGTTTTAAACCACTGGTTTGTGGTTATGCAAATTCAGATACAGTGATGGATCTGTCAGCTCGCCTTGTCATATCCATCACGCACCTGATCTCCTGCTCTCCACAGAAAACTAATAGGATCTGTCCACTCGACATCCATCAGTGGATCCAGAGCATCTGAGGCGAGTCAGATGCTCCGATGTGCTCTAAGTGCTTGCATTGATTTAGTTCTTTACAACTTCTTCCATTAATCATAAAAAGACAGAATCACGCGGATAAAGCTCATCCAATTCTTAATCAATCTCAGGCAGCGACCCACCCACTCGCCAGTTATTGCCAGCGCACTGTGACATGCACCCTGTCATTATTTCAAAACATTTCTCAGTGCAATTATTGAAATGAGTATTGCTTCTCTGAGACACTGCACACTGTAACGCTTCAAGTGATTCAAGGATGCCGACTTGATAATTGCAATATCATACCCGCCACCCTGCTTACAATACCCCTGCGGGACTCTGCATGAAAGCCTGCATTAGATTAATAAAATGTCTGATTGTTATATGGTAGGCTGTATGTTACATTTCAACCATAAATTAAAGAGAGGCTGCCGTCTTTTCACATTTCAGGCATGTCTCTACATTAACACCACAAAGGAGAGGTTAATTTCTTACCGTGCACCTGAAAATGTGAGAGCTGGCCTTTGCAGCCTTCTGCGACAGTAATCCTCGTCAATGCCCACTTTTTTTTACTTCTAGGAACCTGATTCATTTATGGCACGTGTTGATAGAAAAGAGGTAGCGTCACCACTGAAACATGGTCAGGGAGAGTGCGGGTCAGAAAAGAGCAACAAGGGAAGGCAAAGTCAATCGAAACAAGGTCAAATCAGACCTGAAGTCTGTCAAACTCACTCTCATTATGAAATACTGATTATAGCCACTTAAGCTAAATCTTAAAAGCCTAAAAACCTGCATGCGAATTTGGGTTAATTTGCTCCATCGTTTGTCTAAATTTTTTGGGTGATGTGTCAGAGGTGGAGGCCATTCTCGTCCGCTGACAGCGTCGACGGCCACATATGAATATGTTGACTTGGCTGTGCTGAGAAATTTAGAAAATAGATGTTTATTCTCGGCTTGGGCTGAGTGATTCGCGGTGTAATTCAGATTGTCGCGCGGCTGACAGCGATGTTGAGGTGAGAGGTGTTTTCGTTTATCAGCCGGCGTCACATGTGGTCATTTTGTGTCTCCCTGAGAAAACATTTTGATTAACTGGGTGCAAACGGCGATGGCGTATGAGCCAAACGGAGTCGCCTGGGAGGAAAATGTGTGTCAGTTTAGCAGCGTGACAGCTGAGAAAGACAGACACGGAAAAGTCAACAGAGACGGTATCTCGACAGGTTAAAAATGTCGTCTGCTGGAGTTTGGGGGATTTTTGTGCACATTACGATGATTTCACCTGTCAGGATTTCTTTTCTTTTTTTTCCATTTCTGCTAGCAGACATGATTGAAATCTAAACACAGCCCTCAACACAACTTGTTCCTTTATATGACATGCAGCAGCTTTTAACCATTCACACACACTCACACGACGACACAGCATCGGCGGCAATTTGGGGTTCAATATCTTCCCCAAGGATACTTCAACACGTAGATCACCGAGGCCAGGGATCGAACCACCGACCTTGGCCGAGCTCTTACCTGCCTCCTGAGCCAAAGCCGCCCCATGTCGAGTCTGTGCACAAGAAATTCAGCATGCAGAACTTCCACAGAGCTGTATATAGACTTTGTTTGAGACTTTGAGGCAGAGACGGTCTGAAGAAAGACCGGACTCTGCTGCGTTACGGAAGATTTTTAGAGTTTTTGGAGCTTGACTCATACAAGGGATTAAAAGTCAGGAAATCTCGGCGTCTGACTTCATTTTTTAAAAATCTGTCTCTTGCAAATCCCCCGGATTTATCAAAGCGCAGTTCTGAATCACTGGATTACCACTTTAAATCAGCTATTCAAAACAAGAAAAGGCAATTATCAACAGATACGTTTATGCAGAAATGGATCGTTAAGAGCTGAAGAAATGAAGTTGTGGATCAATATTAACATTTTGAAGCTCGTCTCGTTTCGCCCTGCAGCTCGTTTCTGTCCAAACTATCCATGTCTGCTCTGTCGCAGCATCCTTCGGGAATACTAAGCAGGACTGGAGGCTGATTGCTGCTTAATGGGCCACGTATGGCCAACGGACGCTCGCTCACTCTGTTAGTCCGAGCTGCCGCCGCTGATTGCTCCGACGTTAATCAATGTTTCACAGAAACAAGCGAAAGCGCGGTGAAAAATGAAACAGTGATGAGTCTTTTTCTGTCCCTGTCTGTCATTTATATACACTGCAAGCACATACGCACAGAGCCTGGATCTGTCTGCACTGTTACCCGTCACACTGGTACTTGACTGCATTGATCCCCACGGCTGGCTGAGTGATAGACCAGACACACGCACACGCACACGCACACGCACGCACACGCACGCACACGCACACACACACGCAGGCACGTCACAGAATGTTCTCACAGGATTTAAATCGTCGATGAATCATTCGCGATCCAGCAATAACGACAATGACAATGATGATGACGATGACAAGCATGAGAAAAGATGATGTGGATGGTAATTTGGCAACTTTTTGTCCACGTACACACACACACACACACGCACACGCAGTCTTCTGTCTGCTGTCACACTCAGCTTTTGGTGAGTGCATTTGAATTTCTTGAACTGGAAGAATTGATGGAGGCTCGGCTTGCAAGCATCACCGACACACACGCATTTGTCCCCAGAAGGAAGGCAAGTCCCCCACATGCGTTACACATTATATATTCCCCAACCCCTCACCCTAACCTACCATCACAACTAAATGCCTCACCTAAACCCAACCTAAACCTAAGTCCAACCTAACCCTTAAAACCAAGCCTGAAAACAGCTCTTTGAAGGACCATCTGAAAGCGAGAACCGGCCAAAACGTTTCCAAAAATACCCTGAATCTCAAATATGCTCTCACAAAGATAGACGTACAAGTACACACACAGGCCAGCTATTAACAACCTGAGTTAAAGGATTTTTAGACAGGAAAAATGATCTAAACATGCTGATGAAGTCATGTTTGTCCAATAAATCTCTGCAAATGTCGTAACTCCAGTCAACCTCCACCGGGTTCACACGCCACCGCCGTGTCCTCTGTCATCAGACACACACATGACCTCATTGTGTCTTGTGAAGGATGTAAATGGGCGGAAATGTCCACACGCAGCGTGTATGGCAGGAGCGGATTACGTAAGAGTGGCTGAAGGTCCTGCAAGACAAACGCAAACATGTACGACGAGTTTGGGAACTTCAGATGGTTCGCAGAGTCGGACTGGGAATACTGGAACACGCAACCATAAAGGGGAAGTGAAAATATGTATGTGTGTGTTTGCACGTTAGCATCAAATCTAGATCTAAGACTGACTTTCAAAGACATTCTGGCTGCAAATGAACTCATTCGTCACACAACCTTCTATCCATTGACTGCTCGACACCAACCAGTTCAGATTCATCTGGCTCGTTTCCTTACTCGGCTCCTCTTTTGAAGTGATAATTAAACACTGATAATATATGAAGTGAGGAAATTGCTCACGTTTGCAAGTGTGTGACATAAACACGAAGAAGGCGGCGCAGAATGTATCTCACCTCAAACTCTCCAAACGTGAAGCAAACACACAAATATCTTCGATTTCTGAGAATAGAGGAAGCAGGTGTTGTAAAGTAAGATCAGATCTGAACACAGAGGGCAGGGTGGAGGAGTGATGAAGACAATGAGACGGATGAGGAGCCGCAGAGAGGAAGAAGAGATCTCATGGACTCAATTAGGACACACACACACAGCCTAAAAGTATATGACCTTCAAGGCCAACTCAATCAAAGCCGAGCGCTCAAGGCTATTTCTCTGCATGGAGCCCAGCCTGGAAACACACGCACACACACATGCACAAAAACACACATGTACAAAAACACACATGCACAAAAACACACATGTACAAAAACATACACACTCGTTGATGCTGGACTCCTGACAGTGGATTAATATGAAATGTGTCACCTCCGCTTTAATGAATTGGGGAGAGAAATAGAAGCTGAGGGTCTGTGATATGAAATGCAGCGAGAGCCAGAATGGACCTGGACATTTAACTCCACAGAGGACACATTTGAAAGTGGACATCTTTAATAAAAAATGATATTTGCTTCTGTGATTTTCATTAAACTCAAAGACCTTAAGAACAATCCTGCAAAGGTTTCCTCACTGCGCTCTGACTTGTGGTCATATCCATCTGCAACAGATAATAAACATCCAGCACCAACATTCAGTGCCAATGCAGGACGTGATGAGCCTTAGATGTACTTACAGTATTAGAAGTACTCAAAGCATAAACATGTCTCCTGTGACTGTTAAATGTTTATATCGTATATCATTAAATTATTATTACTTACGCATTGATGTCAAAGCTGGTTGAAGTGGAGCTCATGATGATTTTCATTATGGATTCATCTGCTGATTATTTGCCTCATTAATCAACTGATTGTTTGGTTTGTGAAAAGCACAATTACCCAGAGCCCAAAGTGACACCTTCACAGTGCTTATTGTATCCACCCAAACCTCAAAATCATTAACAGCACATTAAAACAGCTAATTACAGAAAGAAAGCAGCAATGCCCACATGTGTGAAACATAACAGATTATAGAAGCTCTTTGTGTGCAAACATTTTGATTTTAAAGTAACTACAGCCCTCAGATAAATGTGGTGAAGTCAAAACTACAAGTACTAATACCGAAATGTAATGAAGTAGATGTAGAAAGGTGCAATGGAGGACTGAAAGTACTTCATATTTGTACAATACTTGAGTTAATGTACTTACTTGGTGAGTGTTGGGGTGATAGGTGTGTCTGTTAAAAATGAATTTATATACTATATACAGTATATATATAAACATATACTTTTACTCAGGTACTGCACTTTTACAATGCATAATAAATGTAATAAAATGGATTAGCATTAGCTGAAAGAGCACATTTTGCTGGTAGATACTGCAGTTATTCAGTGATTATCCTCAGGCAGAATGCATAATGATCATAATCAATAATCAGTCTAAATGGCAGAAATGAAGGCGTTGCAGTCCTTCGATCTGTTTGTCATCCAGCCTGAAAACTTCAAACCCTTTTTCCCTCAACGTCACTGCTTCTGGAGCGACCGCAGGGCAGTGAAACACGGAAATAAATAAAGAGAATAAATACTGACGCATCCGACTCCTTAAAGCCACATTTTCCATCAGCACATGCCGTAAACGTGGCTCGAACAGCCGCTTAAGAGCTTTTACGTGACATCAGGAGCGCCGGGTGTCGATAAGTGTTGCTGTTCCATCTAACAGCCTGTGAGATCATCCGCCTGCCTGATGCAACTGAGCAATCGGCCGGTGCTCACGAGGCGCTCTCACACCTCGACCTGAGAAAAGCCTCTCAGTGTCGGAAGTCAACTCGACCTCCAGTTAAACTAGTGGCGCTGTGATAAATCCGCGCCTCAGATCCCTCCTTGACCAGCGTCTGATCTGCGTTTGAATGGTAATCTTCCTCCGCCGACACACTCGTTCAGCCTCTTATTAAAGAAACAAAAAGGCTGCTTCATAACTGGGAGTTTAAGCGCTTTATAAACCGTGTTTAGCAGCGAGAGCAGACTTGAGTCTCGGTGTATTCACCAGAAAACCCAAAGCGCCCGCGAGCCGGCTGAGTAACACCTTGTGTGTGAGTGTGTGTCATGCAGTGCCCCCAATAAGTGTTTGACCTCTGAAAAGTTATGCAAGCTGCCTCCCACTCTCTCATACACACACACACACACACACAAACAAGCGTGTGATTCACTCACATGCATCACATACGTGCTGCTTGTCCTGCGAATCAGATGAAATTATGGTGTGTGTGTTTGGCTGCAGGTCTTGAAGGGAGTGTTCATACAGCTGCAGGATTTGAAAGACGCGGAGAGACACGCTGTGCAGTATTTAGGAAGCTGACAGCTGGAAATGAAGCCGAGCAGAGGTGAACAGGAGCACCATCAGTTTCCCCTGATGCTCCTCTGTCATTACTCCAGACAGGACAACCTTCAGGGAGCATACATGGAGAAAAGATCTGTCCTTTTCTGCAGCGTGCCTTCCCTGCTGCTGGGTGAAACACTGCCAGGAGATCCTTTTGGCCTGCTAAGCAGCCGGCTCGCTGATCAATCAGATTCATTTAACCCAGTCAAAGCGAAACTTAACCCATTGATTTCGTTCTCCCTCTGCCAAATTGCTCCCTGCTGGATTTCTGTTAGTTACTCCAGCTGCTGTGTTGGCGTCCCGGGTGGCCCACTGCTGAGATAATAGAGACTAATTTTTGTTCCCCGTGACCCAAACTGTTCACCCTGCAGAGCAGTGAGCCAAGATTGTGACGAGCGCTGCAGGGCGTGTCGCTGTCACTGCCTTTGACCTTTGACCTCCCTGTGGAGGGGGACAAAAAAGAAGGATTTCAGCCTCTGGGATCAACAGAGCATCAGTGAAAGAAAAACGGCTGGTCATTGTTAGCATATCTGATGTTGGGCTCTGTTTCCTGCTGCGAGTTAAATCACCATTTTACTTACAGTTGATTAGCCGTTACATCATTGGTGGACTCAGGCTGTCTGAGCGGCAAAGCTTCAAAAAGGAGAAAGGCACCAGCTGCATGTGGTGGAGCAGAAGGTTTTCTAGCATGTAGGGCAGCTTATGACACTGCAGAAGGTTTTCTCCACTAGACAACAACTTAGAGGGCATTGCATCAAGTTTTCTCCACTAGACGAGCCCCTTAGAGGGCACTTTAAGGACACAGTTAGTGCTCTTTGGTGGAGTTTGGATGCCTAACAAGCAGCTTTCACCTAAAGACCACGTGGTCTTTATGTGAAGTGGCGTGTGGTGAGGGAGCTAATAGCTAAGAAGCTAAAACCTCATTCAGGAGACTCTGTGAAGGACTGCCTTGATGCTGCTCCAGAGCTGCTAGCACAAGACAAAGTAAAACCGCTCCAAAGTGTTTTTTTGTCTGGAATAATTCATGGAGATGAACTGAAAACCTGACATGGAAACTCGCTGATAGCAAGTGTGATTTGGCCTTCGTGGCAGACATTTCCAAGAACCTCTCAGACCTGAACATCAACACCTGAAACTCCTGCAACTCCTCAACATGCCTTTGCTCCAGTTCTAGAAACCATAAGTACTTCTTGAGGATTGTCCCGTTCTGAGCAGACATTCATCAAAGTTTACATCTCTCTTTGCGACAACCCACGACTGACAGCAGCTCTGTTCTGGTTTCCACTCAAGTCTGACCCAAACCTGGATCATCATCATCATCATCATCATCGTCACTACCATCTCAGGGGTAGCAGTCAAGGAGAAGCAGTTCCAGTTATTGCAGACATTAGTGTGATATATGTGTTCAGTAACTTAGTGTGACCCTCGAAGGATGTTGTAAAAATTTAAATGGGTCTTTGATAGGAACAAGGGTCCTCACCCCTGCCCTAGAGGGCACTTTATCATGTTTTATCCACCAAGAGGAAACATGATGCCAGGACGGGAGAGCTGGCGAAGGACTCGCTTACAATGACGAGGAATAAACAGCCTGCAGCAGTGCTAGCAGCTGTGTGAGCTAAATGATAATGTCAGCAGGCTAACAAGCTCACGGTGAAGTGTTAAAGTATACAATAATTCCCAGTTTGTTCCCGGTGTGTTATGGAAAATAATCTGTCAGATCGTTCCTTATCTTTACAATCAGCCTTAATCAACATTGTTATTCATTAATTCACGTTTGTCAAATCCTTTTCGTTATCTTTCCAGCTTTTCTAAGAATCAACAGGATGCATCAAGGCTTGAATCTGCACAGCTGCCCTCAGGCCCAGCAAAGCTTCACTCTCTTTTCATCCATCCACATGCAGTGTGTTAATTAGTTGAGCAGCCCTGCACAGAAACATACAAGCAGCAAAGTCTTTCTGAAACATTAACGAAGCCTGAGCTTTACCTCCCTGCAGGCGGCATTCAAATCTAATCTTAATCTCTGCCCTCCGACGATAGAATCGGTCCACACATCTAATCTTAATCATAATAATCAGGGTATAATGCTTGTAAACTGTGTCAACGCTCTGATCAAACTGTTGCCTTAACCTGATTCCACATGGGAGCTGGGTAATTTAGCGCATGTGAAGTGTGCAGCGCCTCGTGCTTTGATGTGCTCTAATTGATTAAAGTTCAGCCGGCCTCTGCACGCTGCCTCTGAAGCCGTCGTACTCCGCTGACCCCGGTGACTTTCTTTCAAAGAGAGATGTGCTTCAGCAGCAGCTGTCGAGGAGAAAAGATGAAGGCCAGTCGGGTTTTTTTTTCCGTCTGTCATCCCAGAGTGGGCTGCATAGTAATCCTTGAAGAAATAAAACAGTGAATTTGACACTTTTTAGACAAATAAAGGACAATAAGACGTCACAATGGCTGAATGTAACTAAGTACAGTTACAAGTATTGGAATGAAGTACAAATTTGACACACTTGTCCTTGATTATTTCCAATTTATGCTATTATATTTCTGCCTCTCTGTCCAATGAAAACCATGTATCTCCAAAGCTGGTGATTTATATTTCTTCTGACAAACTGAAGGATGAAGTGTTCTTCTCCTCCTTCTTCAGCTAATCAAACCCTCTCGGATCAGCTGAAGCTGCATCGTCACAAAGCTGAAAACAGCCTGCTTCTTCCGAGCTCGTCACACTTTTTGGAGATACGTGGTTCTCACAGGACGGCCGCGCTGCAACCATATGATGATCTTCTAGAATATGATGCATTGCTGTAGATTAAAGCAGCCAACAGGATATAAAGGAGTTCAAATGAGCTCAACCTGAAACATCTACAGCAAACACATGAATGCAGCAGACAGAAAAACACTGACAGGGAACATTTCACTGCAGTACGAGTACTTTGTTTTCCTGATAATAGTCGAGGTTTGATTGCAGGACTCTCAGCCGTGTTTCCACATTGTGGTATTAGTAGCATTTTACCCTTTTATCAGGTGTTCTAACCTTTTCTTCCGCCCGTCTCTCTCCCCCCTCACCTTCTCGCCTTTCCTTACTCCAGACTACGCCTGGCCTCTCCCCAGCGCTCTCTGTCCGATCTGGATCTACCTGGACGTGCTGTTCTCCACCGCCTCCATCATGCACCTGTGCGCCATCTCTCTGGACCGATACGTCGCCATCCGCAACCCCATAGAGCACAGCCGCTTCAACTCCAGAACCAAAGCCATGATGAAGATCGCCGCCGTCTGGACCATATCTATAGGTCAGAGTGCATGACACGCATATTTAATGTATGAGCTATGTGAAAGATTTAAGAGTACTTTAACTTTTATGGAGTAAGTTTGCAGACTCCTGCTCCAAGCACAACCAGCAGGATTAGACGAGATCAATAACAGCTGGATTTGCATGAATTTGCCATCCACATTCATGCTGTCAACAGGAAGAGAGCTATTGATTTTGGAGATATTCACGACCTTTTCCAGTATAGCGCCGCTTCAAATTCATAGCAATCCATAAAGACAGCTGGGCTCAGCTGATTAAAGGAGGCAAACTTCAGATTTATAGTCTCTGTGAGACAGGAGAGAGATTTAAAGGGCCAGCTCGCCCAAATCTTCTGGTATGTAGCCAGGCAGCTCATGTTGCTTTTATTTTAAAATTAGTGCTGTCAGGCGATTAAAAAAATTAATCTAATTAATTACAGGATTTGTAATTAATTAATCTAATTAATCGCATTTTAATCTCATATCTGCTAAAGGTCCCCAAATAAAGAATTTGAATTCTAGGACATTACAAAATTGTAGTGCATGACTAATCAATTGAATACACCAAGAAGAGAAGATTTGATATCCACATTTTTATTGGTGAAGTGTGCTTCATAAATGAAATTCAAAAGAAAAAAGGTCAAGCACATCAGCAAACCAATTAGGCCAGGTGCATTATTCAAAAATGCAATAAAAATACAGTTAAATAAAATAAATAAAAATCAGAAATAAAATAAGGCTAAGTCTCAAATAGGCACATAAGCAGACTCTCAATCAAAAGGAATACTAAAGCTGACTCAATACAGCAATTCAAAATGAATAATAGTATAACATGCCTCTAAATAAGGCAACATCAATAGCAAGATGCCAACAGGCATTTCTTTTAAAAGGGTATCTCCAGTCATAATCTATGTTTGTCTCAAAATCACCACACCTATTATCAGTTCATCTCATAGCATCCATACACCCAACCTCAGCTTGTGGAAGTTTAGATTCAGTTTTGTTCAGAGATCAATCATTTACACCGAACATACAGCTGGTGAATTCTTTTCATCACTGTAGTTCTCGACGGTAGCTGGAAATTAGAGTCAGATGACGCTATCTGAAACGCCTCTTTTAGGCCCTCGTCTTCCACGATTGAAATCGGCCTGCAATCAGCAGCAACCCACTTTACGATTGAGTTTGTCAGTTTTTCTGTCGTTTCTTTGCTCATTCGTTTTCCTAACTCAGCAAGTGTGGGTTGGCGGAGTGAGCTCACGGTCGCACTAGCGGCACTAGCAGCAACTACATGTTTACATGGAGCGTTTAAATGATAATTCAGGCTGGAGCTGTTACGGTGATAGGAAAATTCTTTTTTACACAAGGTACAAATCACTGCGCTCTTGTTAATAGTCCCGTCTTTGTTCTTTTTATAAATAAACTTGCCGTTCAAAGGTCCAAGTAGGCTTGCTTTGCTCTCCGGTGTCGCATCCATGTCTGTTGTCACCCTGCTTTTGACTAGTGCCGCAGGTAGGATGCAACCTGCCACTGCAGCCTACGGGTCACTCAAAGGGCCAAATTTAAAATGCTTGCGCATTGACTTGCCACTCATGATTAATTGCGTTAATTTTTATAGCGCGTTAATTTGCAGCATAATTAATTAATCTAATTAACGCGTTAAACGCCCTATTTAAAATATCTGTTTTATGTTAGTTGAATTATCACATTTTTCTAATGTAATTCTTCAGATATGTCTGTTTTTGATCACTCCAGTCGCTCCAGTAGTGGTGTACTTTAGTTTATTAGAAATATTAAGTATAGTGAAGTCATTACACTTTTGCTTTTTGTGTTTAATTTAAATTTAATGGCTGACATATACTTTTAAAAAGTGTACTTCAAAATACAAGTTCTACGTAAACGTTTCAAAAATGAACCCTCTAATTCTGCAGTACTTAAAGTGGTATTTCAAGTATTTATAAAAAAGTGTACTTTTAAAAAAATCTATGAAGTTACAAATACTTTTAGTAGTAGTAAAGTGTACTTCTGAAGAGTATGCACTGTTAACATGCTTAATTAAAGTGTACTTCAATTTGAAGTTTGTTTAAGTATATTTCCAGCACATTGGTGATATATTACAATTGTACTACAAGTGTGTACAAGTGTACGAAGTGATTTTCACTGGTGTACTTCAGGACGCTTAAAGTTGTAAGAAGTTGCGCCACTTAAACATATTTACACTACAAGTATACTCAAGTATTGTTCAGGTGGTACTCAGGACTAGAGTATACTTCCGTTTGGTTGGTGTAGATTTTCATTTTGTAGTTAATATTTTTGGTCCGTTTACAGCAGAGAGGCACTGATTCAGCTTCACGGTCATCTCTGAGGGCTGGGTTTGTGGTGTTGTACACAGTATTTGTGTTTCTGTTAATGTGTCCATCCCTAAAGGCCTCCCAGATTGATGACTGTGATTCAATTTAATGGCTTTTTTTGGGATCCTCCGGCAGTTTCTCCAAAGGTCCCTTCAGATCACCTACTGACTTCCTGAGAGACGCCGGGAACGCCGTCGGTTTGTTGACGCTCAGAGCGTCTGGCAGCTCTTTCTTACACTTGGATCTGATTTGCATCACATACTCCTCTAATGTCCAGAGGTGGTCGCAGCACTTTTCATATTCATCTATATCAGAAGCAAAAAAAATGCAGATGAATGGGTTATGTCATCTGTAAATTTATGGAAACTATTAGGAGCAGTAGCCAGGAGATAGCATCTATGGAAAACACTGCACACCTCCAGCCAGTGTGTGTAAAAACACACTCACTGTAGCTGCAATATTAATTTGTTTTTGATTCAATAGCTGATGCTGTGAATCGGACAGGAACCCCAGATTAATGAAGCAGAATAAGAAGCTGTCTGGCTTCATATTTTAGTCGAATCTTGTAGGAACAAGTGTAAAAACAGCCTGAATGCCCTGCAGCTCTGCAGGTCTTACGAATCATTTCAAGGCCTTCTGTTCGTATTTCAAGTTTAATTTGTTTTTCTCGTTTCTTCTCAAGGCGTCCACACTGTAAAAACAACAAACTGGTTTTAAGAAGCAGGAACTCATCAGATGATTTATTTCAAGCTGGAATATACCAACAAGAAAACAGATTAAACAGTCTCACCACGATGTCCATTCAGGAGCTTTTAGTCACGTCACATGATCCTCGTCAGCAGACCGGTTTAAAATTTTGAGCATTTAAGGACGTTTCGTCCATGTTTCCTCCGTCAGTAAAGTTACTTCCTTCCTGACCTTGGAGGCAGCGAGTCGAGAGGAAAAGTTCCCTTTAATTTCCCTCGTTGCTCTGTTTCCAAACTCCCTGATCACTCGCTCTCCCTTCCCTTGTTAGAGCGATCTTTTCAGCTGTATAATAGCCTGGGGTAATCAGTTTGTTGTGTGTTTGTGTGTGTGTGTGTTCTGGCGGGGGGGGGGGGGGGGGGGTCACGCCCCCCCCTGAGCAAAGTGTTGAGGGATCAGATGACTTTTAGAACTTTTCTCTTCAGCCCTCCCTCTGTCTGTCTGACCTCCGGCTTCTGCTCATGTTGTTTCGTGCCCTTTAAGACCCAGGAGGACTCCCATGTCTAACACGCACAAACACACACACACACACACACACACACACACACACACACACACACACACACACACACAAGCGCACAGACTGTCTGAGCACACGTATCGTTAGCCTACCGTCCTAACATATGCAGCTCTATACTCAGTCATTGCATTAGCACATAAGCCCCCTTGGGATACAGAGGATTGTTCCTGCGTGTAATGAGTGCAAAACAAACGTCCTTCCAGAAGAAATGCACATCTTATATTTAGGATATCGCTACAATCTTAATCCTCACGTGGGATTTAATGCAAGTGAACTCGCTGACCTTCATTTGGGAGAGATTTGGATTGTTGCTGATAGGCTGTAGTTAAAAAACAGAGAATAAAATAAGTCGTTTGCGTCACGTTACTGTTTTGTGGTTGCATTTGGATTTTTTGGACAGGAAGCGCGATAACACGCACCGATAATGCTGATGTTTTGCGTCGTTTACGGATGCCCAGAATGATCAAACCAAGAAACCACGAGGAGTTTTTATTGAGTACCAAAAGGTGTTGTTCATGAGGGTGAAAACTGCAAGAAATTGACCAAAAAATGACGGTCTACGTTCCAGAGGAGTCTGATAACGGTGGAAATGGTGTAACATTAGCTATAGTTTTAAATATATGGTGATAGATTTACAGTAACAGCTACAAGCAACACGACTAACACTTGTTAAATCAGCGTTAACAGTTTCACGTAAGACAGGCGAACGTAAATAACGTATCCGTCTTGTTTCGCGGCGATCCACAACTTTAGTTAGTTAATTTTGACTTTTCTGCTTCCTTGCTAATAAAATGTAGTTTTCGAGTGCGTTAATCTGCCATATTTGATGTTAAGCAGTCACTGGGAGCGAAACTGAAGCTTCTCCTCTACAAAGCCGAGATATTTCCTTCTGAAGTACTTTTCCTCCAACTGTTGTAGAGTTGCTTTCCCTGCGAGAGGTTAGTTCTTGAAAGCGGCCTTGACAGATGGAGATGACTGAAACCTCAAGATACCAGCCTCAGTGTTACTTCACTCTCCCTTCTCGCTCTGTGCTTATTTACTACTGGCTGCTTTCAAATCGTAAGAAAACCCAGTTTTCCTCTTGGCTTTCCCTTGACCCCCTCAAGAGGTTCTGCATCACAGCACGCAGCCACGATCGAGGTCTGAGAGAGATCAATGCTCCGGGATTAGTAAGGTAACATCCAACAGAAGGCGTACCGCATTAACACGCCATGAAGAGCTTTTCTGCCTCTCTTTATCTTTGCAGTGTTGCTTCCCCCCCTTTTCCTCTTCAGGCTACTTAGAGCTGATGCACCAGCTCTCGAATGAAGTACCAATCTAGACACAACAGTTTCCTCTTTTGTGATGAATTTGAAAGGCAGAGCAGCGGTCCTGTACAAATTACCACGTATTGTACTCATTAGAGGAGCTGTTTGTGGCTCTTTTCAGTGCAGGCGAGGTTTCAAGTCAGGGTGAAAAGGGGATGTACGTGCAGAAATACGCTTCTCAGCTGAAGGACGACATATTAGTAGAGCACACTCATTGCTTTGCAGCCTTTGGACGCTAATTATTGGTCGTCAGTCGAGTTCATGCAAAGTCTCAGTTCTTCATTTGCATTAGTCCATTCTGACCCTGATGTTTTTAATATCAGCGCCACGGTTCAGCTTATCGGTGGCTGAATATCACCACAGGGACAGTTGGCGGGCCCCTCTAGAGCTGACATCAAGGCCCACAGCGGACAACAGGCACGTCTCAGCGGAGCCACCGCAGGAAATAATTTTTTCCACTCGTTTATTCACATCTCCCCCTCCTGACCCAGACGGTTTGATGAACTCAGCGAGGTGGATCATTGTTTCCTGTAGCTTCACCTGGCTGGTCTAAATCAGGAAAACAGCAGACGTTTTTTATTCACTTTGTGTTTTGCATTTTAACACTGAGGATTACTCTCTCCAGTCTGAAGCGTTGCCGCCGCGGCCTGCAGACGTCTTTATTAGCTCGAGAACATCTGTCAGCAAACCTTTGCAAAATGGCCTTAAAGCAAGATTTTGAAACTTTTGAAAGAAGAAATTAAGTAAACACACTCGACGTGTTTCTCCTACAGTCGTACTTGCTCTGGTTTGACCTTTAGCTTTATGTTAGCTCACGTTAGCTGCTACTGTTAGCAAACTTTACGTGGTTACGTCCTTATTGTGACACGTGGCCACAGTGGCTGCTGTGCAACAGTTAGACGGTGCTTTAAATAAAAAGACAGTGAACTGGGAGACAAACATCGAGGTGGGCTTTGGGTACAGTTCCTGTCAGCGCACTTTTCATCCAACAGGAAGTGAAAGCGCCAGCATTTGAGCCGCTAAGGGACTGTATGAAAATGATTGCAGTGGAGAGGCGGTTAAAACTTGTATTTCGGTTTTTAAAATTGCAAGACCCTCCTCAGAGTTATTCATATTTTATTCTGACTATAACCTTGATTCATAAATAAGCAGCAACACTCTCCTTAATGTAGCACCATCGGTACAACTCATTCCAGCACTAACAACCCAAAAGAAGAGAATAAAGAATTAAAGATGTTTTAATCTAATTTAAACCTTAAATATTTATGGAACAATAATTCTCCCAACAGCCACCAAATGAATTAATTAGAAAGGTTGAACTTAAAATATAATACAGACCAACTTTTTTTTTTTTCTTTTTTTTTTTACTTTTTATCCAGCAGAAGAAAGTAAAACAAGCAACAACTTTAGAAATAACATTTAATATGATAGGAAAAATAACAGACAAGATTGTTGACTGATTTTATGCACACTTGAATCCTCATTTGCAACCATCTGATTATTAATTACGCAGGAGAAGGCTACCCACCAAGGAAAATTAAATAAATAAATAAATTTAAAAAAACTCCTCCTTTTCTGACCTCCACTGTATTCATTTGTATACAGTCCCTAAATTTTCCCTGCAGCTTTAAACAAATATTTACGCCTGCTATCTCCTCTCAGATCACATTTACTGTGTTGGTCGCGTATAACAAGTGTACAGGAATTCATCTCGGTGTTATCAGAGCAGAGACAACTAAAAAATGCATGCAGGAAAACGAGGAATGCAGCTTTTGCATATCACAGTGAACACACACCGTCGCTGGATTTAACCAAAACCAAAAAGCAGCACTGACAGATCAAGCTGATTGACGCCTCCAGATACCAGAGCTTTACATCCTCCTCTCGTCCTCTGCAGTCCTTCACGACCGGCTGCTTTTGAATCTGGAGAAATCCCCAGTTTTCCTGTTGGCATTTCCTTGACCCCTCTGACGGTTTGTGCACCACTACATGCTGCTGTGATTGAGGTCTGAGAGGGCTTACAGCGATCAATGCTGACGGATTAGCAGCAAAACATCTGACAGAAGGTCCTTGCAGCCATTCTCTGTGGTGTAATAACACACTCTGCTTGTCGTGTTTCCATCCATCAGGACTTGGAGGGACAGCATCTTAACTAACAGGACATCAAATTACTTTTCGTGGCATATTATAAACCTGATATAGACCCTTTAATTTTCAGCCCTGCTTTGACTAAATGATGACTTTCAATGTACAGACGGGCGACAAATTGATGGAAAAAACAGAATAAATGAGTAGAGAAACACAACAAACGCAGATGCTTCTGCACAGGTGCACTGCATGATACAATTAAGCAATTAGCATCCAATCTGCTCTGTGACAGGTATTAAAATGCTGAGCAGGCCCAGTTGATTATGATTTTATAAACATAGATGGCTGGAGGAAAAGGTTCTAAGTGACTTCGAAAGAGGGCTCAGCGTCGGGGCTGAGATGGCAGGAGCTTCAGTTGGGAGCATGGTGACATGATGGCCGTGATGCTCGTGCATTAGTGTGATGTGTAAGGAAAAACTGAAGAGCAGCTCTTCCTCAGGTGACTGAGGGTGTCAGTGCAGGACGTGATCAGACTGTCAGCGAGAGGAGTCTGTCAACAATTACACAGAGAGGGATGTTATAGTCGGGCTGCAGTGCATAAACCCTCATTACAAAGATGAATGTTCGTCTGGGAGTTCAGTGGTGCTAAAACCATCTGCAGCACTGGTCTGCAGAGATGTGGTTGTTTTCGGATGAGTCATCCTTCAGCATGTTCTCAACGTGTGTGAGTGCATGTGTGGCGTTCACCACGAGGACGGTAAAGGCCTGAATGCTAGAGGGGGTCCGCTAGGCTGCTGTCATGGTTTGGACCCACTTGCTCCCTCAGAGGGAAGGGTCACTGCAAATCAATACAAAGTTGATCTGAGTGATTACCTCAGGGCTCGAGGGGTCCCTGAATGGTTTGATGAGTCTGAAAATGTTGTGAATCACATGTTATGGCCTTCATAGTCAACAGATCTCAACACAATTGGACACTTATGGGAGATTGGGGAACTGTTCTCCACCACCGTCATCAGAACGCCAGTGAGGGAATATCTGTTGGGAGAATGATCAATGCAAATGCATGTTGAAGCTGCACATGCTTCCTTTTCAATTCACACGAAGGCTCTGCGACAACAGACTATTACTATTAGCTTAGCTACCAAGACAGTTCACTGCTGAAAACCCGGTAAAGAGTCCTGTGGAGGAGGATAAAACGAGGCATGACCCCTCCTGATAAAAACAAAATGTCAGATTTCGTCAACAAAGCAGGAACTACGCCCACACATATTGCATATTTGAGCATCCGTGCGTTTATTTCCCCGACTTCCTCGTCGATTCTTGTAATAAACAGCCTCTTCAAACTATTCCAAACAGTCATCTTTCATGGAGATAAGCACTAATCCCAGTTTTTATCAGTCATCTCGAAGTAAACAACCTCGACTGGTTTTAACTCTGCGCGGCGTCTTATCTTGCAGTTTAAAAGCGTCAATATTCCCAAATCCACAAGTTTTCTGCAGAGAAAAATGAGCTTGTTTTGCTTCGTGGTTTTTAGTTTTATGGATTTGTGAGTTTGATTGAGGCTGCTTCCTTCACATTCATGCACATGTTTACTTACAGCCTGGATGCAGAATCCTCTGCAAACATCTATAAAATGTGCTTTTATTGTTAATAGTTATCTGTCTGTGTCAACCAGAGAAAGCACTCATGGACATTAATGTGATTTTGGAGGCATCAAACTTTTCTGTGGCACTCTAATTATGATCCCTCTGACTCTTCATTGTGTCCCCTCTCTCTCTCTGTTCTTATTTGCTAATTCTAAGATTCCCTGCACTGCTTTTCAATGAGCTATGCAGCATTAGCATGCAAAGTCATTTCCCAAACACACGCTTGATGCCTTGCACCGCATTTGCTGGTGTTTTCTCTTTGGGTTCACTGAGGCGTGCGGCGCTCGTGAGGCTTTTTTTTAGGGCAGCTCGTACCGTGATGATTTTCCAGCTCTCCCTCTGCTGGTACAATAATCTTCCTCCAGCAGCACGGCGCTGTAGCCGAGCCACGCCGCGGTCCGCCACGGAGCGAGTGTGTGAGGATGCTCGTGTCGGCCGTGCGCTCTGTGGATTTACAGAGTGGGCGAGCAGCTTTGGCTTCGGCAGATAACCGTTATCACCCGAGGGAGTGAAATCTGCTGAATTTCGAGTTTAAACAGCACAGCGTGAAGTATAACCGCTGTGTGACTGCCAAAAGTTGCACCGCGAATTATGTCACAAAGAAGCCAGAAATTACCCATGAGGCACTGCTCCACCACGAGTTGGCCCATCTAAACTACAAATAGATATATTTTATCACTTCCCACCAGTGGCATCCAGCAATGCAGGTAGTTGTGGCTTTACTGAAGGTGAATGTTTGTGGTGTTCGTCATCCATTCGTCCATTGTCTGCCGTTTGTGGGTTGTGGAGGCAGCAGGCTGCAGGGTAGTCCTTCACCCCGGCAACATTTCCAACTCCTCCTGGGGGGGGGGGTCCCTCCTGATGTGTTCCCAATCCAGATGAGACATATAACCTCTCCAGCATGTTCTGGGTCTACCCGAGGTCGCCTACCAGGTGAACGTGCCTGGAAAACCTCAAAAGGAAGCAGCCCAGGAGGCATCCCGATCAGACGCACGAACCGCCTCAACTGGCTCCTTTGAAGCGAAGGAGTGCACCACGAGCTCCCTGTGGATGTCTGAACTCCTCACCCCGTCTCTAAGGGTGAGCCAAGCCACCAGAGGAAAGTCGCTTCAGTCACTTGTATCTGCGATTTCATTCTTCCAGTCTTGACTCATGACTGTCAGGGAGGGTTGGAACAAAGACCGTCTGGTCGATCAAAGCTTTATCGTCTAGCTCTGCTCCGTCTTCACCACAATGGTCTGGTACGACCTCACACATTAATGCAAAATGTACATTTAAAACCATCAACATCTCTTTCAACAGTGACCCCAGTGCTCTGGATAATCAGAGGCAGAAATCTCAGACAGGTATCATAAACATCAGGAACCAGCCCTTTGAGGCATCCACCACATGCTGCTGGAGACAGCGTGAAAGAGCCCAGACCGCTGGACAGTCGGAACAATTTGCACATCACTGGACATTCACAGAGGGAAAATGTTTACAATTAATGCAAACAAATTCATCCTCCTGGCTCTGTGTGTGCAACCGAATGCAACGATTACACTCAGGGAGCTGCCACTGCTCCAAATTGCATTTTGATGTTGGCCTGGTCACCAGCTGTGCAAGAGAAAATGATGTACCTATGACTTAAATGGATTATGCCAGCCGGCACCGCGGGCAGGACGGCGCTCAGAGGGGACGGAGATGTCCTGACTTGTCTATGAAACACTCCTTTTGCCAGGAGCTTGAGAGCTTTGAGGACCTGGAGTCCCCTCTCTCCTCAGCGTCTGCCAGCCTGAAACAGTTCCCAGGTCAGCAAGCACTTTCAACATGAAAGGGCTTTGAAATCTGAAGCAGCACATTAGTCAGTGTTATTATCAGAGGTCAGAAAATCAGCTCGTCCTCTAAAGGCTCCTCTCACTTCGCTCTTTTGTTGGTGGACGTCCTGCAACTGCACTGAATCATGAACATCCATTACAGACTGATAGATTTAAAGAACTCAAATAGCATATTGATTCACAACAGGTGTAGCTCTCAGTTCCCATCTAATGTGTGTTATTCTGCATCTGTCTGTTCACTCTCATGATAATAAAAAGGACTAGAGGCCCACGAGCGTGCCCAATTTTTCAAAATTGGTGGATAATGAAGTCGTGTAGCCACCAAATGAGTTTTTGGTTGGTCATGAAGAAATTATTTTGCATTTTCCAACCACCATTTAGAGACTGTTACTCTAAAATGACCCTCTGTGTTTAGTTTGAAGTCATTTAACCAGAAAATGAAGTAGGAGCAGGTGTTTTTCTCCTCTCTGATTCATGGTTATTACCCTCATGGTTCATGGTTAAATTGATCTGTTTCCAGACAGGAAATCACACCATTTGAAATACAGTATTATTTTAAAACAAATAAAGGGACTTTAGGAGTGCTGAAAGAAGGATTTAAGCATTGTTTTCTTGCCTGTGAAACCTTGACCGTAATATTACACCATTACTATTTGTATATTGCCCTATTTTAACCCAATATCCTCTCTTTCTAGATAACACCTTTATATTACCCCCTATTTTTTACTCTTTAATTTCAAGGACTTAAGGTCATTACCCTCCGATCCCTGAGACATCTCGTAAATAAAGTGTTTGCTGTCAGCTCACGCTGGAAAACATTGATTTCTTTTACCCACCCTCTCTCTTCTTCTTTGTAGGTGTGTCAATGCCTATCCCAGTGATCGGCCTCCACAACGAGGACAAGGTCTTCGTCAATGGCAGCTGTGTCCTTAACGAGGAGCGCTTCATGCTGATTGGCTCCTTCGTGGCCTTCTTCATCCCACTGGTCATCATGGTGGTGACATACTGCCTCACCATACAGGTAGTCTGCTCTGTTTGTGCCTTCCACACACTTTACTTCCATACTTCACATTTCTTTTTCCTGTGACACCCCCTTCTTTTTCTTTATCCTCCCCAGGTGCTCCAGAGGCAGGCCACTGTCTTCCTGTACGAGGCAAAGACTTCCTCCCAGCAGCCTTTGCACACACCAGCAATGACAAATACGTTACAGCCTCCGGCCACCACCTTCCACCTTCCTCAGATCAACACACTTTCCCCGTCAGAATCACAAGGTAGAAACTGACCAAGCTTTTAGGTTTTAACCATAAATCACCAATACAAATATTTTCAATCAAGGAATTTATCGTAGATGTGTATTTATTAAAAGTCATAAACCATCAGCGATACCAATATGTTTAATTTTTGTTAATGAAGGGTGAAAACAGCTATTAGTGGTGGTTTTTATAACCCTTCTGTCGTGCCTTATGTGAGATTTTAACACCTCTACAAGCCTTAAAAATCATTAAAGCAAGCACTGAACAGACTGATGCCTTCGCTGTATTGAATCAACTCTTGAGGTCTGATTATTGCTCCATTTTTTAAAGTTTTCATTTTTAAAATGAAAATGGTTCAACCAAAGCCCAGCACCAATCCTTCTGTGTTGTTTTTTTCCCATTTGCCTCAGTTTGGCTTCACATTTGGCATTTGTGTGCCAAGTGTAAGACTATACAAAAAACCATTCAGCATGAAATTGTGTAATTGTAAAAAGACAAACAGGATAATGAATGTGCTATTTTAGCTAACACGCTGTGCCTGAGCCTAATCGTAGCTTAGCAGCCATAACTGTGGGCACAGGACACCTGTCAAGCTTAACATTTCTCCACATATTAAAACAGTGTGCACAGAGCTGTGATGATACTCTGCAATTAAACACTTTGAGGGTGGTGTATTTTTTTAAACAGTGATATTTTCTGCTCCAAAATGAGCCAGAACCATTAGCATGCCCTGCTAACTAGCATACAACCTACAACAAAGTGTTTCTTCCACACCTAAAGAGCACAACTGCTAGTATACTAGTTTTCATTAGTTTGTGGGGTTGCAGGTCACATTAATTAAAATCACTACCAGCACATTCACTGTGCAGTAGCTACTTCCCCACTGTGTGAAAGCCAGGATGCTAAAAGGCTACATCACAGTGAGGGCTAATGTTAGCGGATCATGAACTAGTCACTTTTTTGTATATTTAGCTTTATCCTTTGTGTTTTAGTACAGCGAATGGAGCCATAAAGTGCATATTCAAAACCTCTATTACATTATTTTTGTTTTAAAATGAGTTACCTGTTAGCTGGAGACCACATTGTTAAACAAGACAAGTAGCTAACGTTAGCTTCTTTAGCTAGCTAGCCACAGCTGATGAAATCTGTCAGCAGGTCATTTCAGCTAGGAAAATAAGCAAAGAACGGTCATTTGAAGCTACCAAAAACAGCAAAAAGCGGACTACATATCAGCTAATTCCCCAGCAGAGTACTGGTTGTGGTGCTGAGCAGATAGCGGCTATCTGTCCGATGAGGTCGGACAGCACGTAGACGCCAGCTGGTTCCTGAAGCCTTAGCTTCTCCAGCAGAGATGAAATTGCATGATGTGGCGCTCTTTCGCCATTATCCGTCCTCTGGCAGCCCAAACAGAGAAAAGTGTGAAACATTTTCCTCATGTTTAACCTTTTCATAGTATGTCCTCCTCCCTACAAAATGTCAGCAGCCTTGTTAACACAGGGACAGACATGCTTTCGCTGGTTGTTGTCCTGGGTGACATCTGCACCATTTTTCTTGGTTACTAAGTTGGGGGGAGTCATAGTGATAACAGACAAATCACATCCTTCAGTTTTGCACCTTTAGACAAAACAAACTCATACATTTGCACACAAATGAGTTCTTTTTTCATAGCCTATATTAGTCAATTGGTCCTTTTCTTTATTGTGCAATCACATCCTTGATCCTTCCTGTTCCCCTCCCACAGAGTTAAAGCCCCCGCCTCCTCAGAGCAGACGAAACACCTTGAGCTGTCTGAAAGGAGCCGAGCCCGGCATACTGCTCAGTGCCTCCACGCCAGACAGCATAAGCATCATTCCCAGCTCTGAGGCGGCGTCTCAGCTCAGCTCGCCAGCCGCAGGGCCATCGCGTAGCGACACGTCAGGCTGCCATGGGCGACGAGGGATGATGCAGGCCATAAAGAACGAGAGGCGGGCCTCCAAGGTGAGTATGAAGAGTGGGGCTGAGTGCTTGTCAGGTGGTTTAAGGTGCACTGGTTTCATGCGTGCACTCAGAGGTCGGGCTGGGCATTGAGCCTCAGTTAGCTAAATCTTAGTTAAAAAGTTCATATGACTAGCAGTGTACAGAGACGAACCAATCAAAATCCTCAAGAAGTTTAGTCTACTTCGGTATGTTTCATACTGTGAGACACTGGACCGCCCTGCACTGGCTTCACCGAATTCCTGCTGGACGGAGACCAAAGCGTTCTTCTAGCTATATGAAAAATTAAAATCCCAGTAGAAGAAGCACACTAACAAGGATATTAAAAAACATCTATCTATGGGCAAAGCATGCATTTCAATTAGAGAGCATTCAGGAAGCTTAGCCACTTGAGAAAAGGTATTTTAATTTAACTAAATGGAAGAAAGTGCATGTTTCTATTCATTATGTTAACCTCCTACCTTTAAAACTGCTGTTTTCCGCTGAAAGGATCCTCCTCTGCTGTGTTGTTATCTTTTCTTCTCTTGTTTTTTCCTTTCTTGTTTGGCTTCTCTCTCTCAGGGTCATTTTCTTTGCTTCTTTTCTCCTCCTTTTCCGTCCTTTCCTTGTTCTCCTTCTCCTCTTCTGTCCTTTTTGCCTCTTTTTACTTTCTCCTCTCCTCTCTTTCTATCTTCAGGTCCTGGGAATCGTCTTCTTCCTCTTCCTCATCATGTGGTGTCCCTTCTTCATCACCAACGTCACCTTCGTCCTGTGCCGGGGCTCCTGCAACGAGTCGCTGCTTCACGACCTCCTCAACGTCTTCGTCTGGGTGGGCTACATCTCCTCCGGAGTCAACCCCCTGGTCTACACCCTCTTCAATAAGACCTACAGGAGAGCGTTCTCCAGCTACATCAGGTGCCAGTACAAAGTCGGGGCCAACGCAGCTGGACAGAGTTGTAAAACCCTCCTGGTCCCCCCGCCGTGCCCATCGCATGCCGTGACCCCTCTTCTGATGGGCAGTCATGGCAAAGCGGGCATAGACAGCAACAGTAACTGTCGCAACGGCGGCAGGGGGGACAACGGGAGGCTGGCGGTGGACCCGGATGACATGACAGACGACGAGACACAAATCGGAATAGTGTCGCAGAGCCTCTCCGAATGCCACAACATCGGCATGCTCTCGGAGACGGAGCCGGAAACTGAGGTGGAGCAGGAGCTGTCGCTCGTCAGCTACAGCCCCGCCTCCAGAGAACACACAAGCAGCGTGTGATTGGGTGTTTTCTGTGGTTTCATGTCTTCTTTTTAACCTGCAGACGCTGGGCCGAGCAACGATTCAACGAGCTGGTGCTGGGAGCCTTTTGTAGGCTGTGAGTGGGTGCTCTTATTGTGAAAGGACGAGTCTCAGGTGAGGAGCCTCATCCCTGCACTGAAGTGCACAACTTAAGAGAAATCAGATTGCAAGACAAGTCAAATGAAAGAGTGATTTTCCAACTCAGCTTTGGAATGAAAGCCAATATTTCAGACGTGTCTGTTTTCTATGTGGTGTCAAAATGTTGGTTTTCATACCGAAAGTGGAAAATAAATTGTCAGGCTCATAAAATGTGGTGTACTTCATGGGGACGAAGGTACCAGCTGAGATCCAGACAGGGACAAAGTGGACATGATTAGAGACAGTCAGTGAGGAGCTTGTTCTCGTTGTTAACCTGGTATGAAGTCAAGCGGCCCTCGCTGGAGTCCCACTGATCCAGGTTACAGCATCAAGCGCCGACCGCCGAGGTCAACGGGGTCAAACTGCGACTTCGAGCCTTCACACAGTCCAAATGCAGTCTGAGCTCTGGTTTACGTGGACTCTCCCTCCACACCAAGCAAGCTAAACCAAATCTATTTTTGTGCCGGTCAAGCTTGACAGCAGTCATAAAACACACCTGAATGAACCTTTGCAGCATATATAATCAAACTATTCAGCCGACAGAAATGGGATTTTTCTCTAAAGGAAACTTTCTTGAGGCTGCAGTCGTAAGTTTGACTGAGGGGACCAAGATGAAGGAATGTACAACGACCACTGGTCTCTGGTGGACTCACAGTGCCATCTGGTGGTGGCATGACGCAGAGAGGTTGCTTCCCTCGGATTGAACCAGGGGCTAAAAGAGCTAAAAAAAAAAAAAAATGGTGCAGACCTTTGGTCCAACTGTCAGGCTCCTGCTTCTGTTGACCAGTACAGCCACTATGGCAAGGGTTCAAGTCCCATCTTCTAAAGGTTTTTCATGACAGCAACCAATTAATCAAAAGGGAGCAATCTAAAAGTGAAAAATAAAATAGAAGGTTTTTAATATAAAAGTTGCTCAGCTCTTACAAGGGACAAAATAAATAGATTTTATGACGTCAGCCACAGCTTGCTATCATTAGCGTCATCACAGATTCAGCCTCAAAAGAACAAGATCAAACTCACCTTTCCGAGATCTCCCTCAGCAGTGATCAAATCACACCTTTATTTTCCCAAAACGGAGGAAATTGATGCATGATGTTAACTCGTGGCCACAATCTCTAAATCTTTTTCTTTGATCTCCGGCTCTTTTTGTAATCTGTTCAGCTCGAGTCGCCATAACTCAGAGTGTGACTCAAAGACAAAACACCTTTAGATGTCATCCATCACATCAAATGGACAGGAAGTCGATCCGCTAAGAGACAGACCCCTGACTCTCCATCACGACAGGTGGCCACCGTTCACAGCTCTGCCACGCTGATTTTCCCGCCCTCCCTCCTCCCACTTTCTATTGACTGCTAACAGGCGGGGTAATTCCTCCACACTGCAGCTCTATCCACTGAAATATCTGCAGTGTACTGCCTCAGAAAAGGATTGCATGCTGTGAGGACTTTAAAGGGAACAGGTCATGGTGGCAAATTTAGATATCTTAAAGGTATACGACGCAGGAATCGTCTGAATGCCAACACAGCATTCGAGCACCACCTGCAGCATCACGTACCAACATGAGGCAGCGACTCAAGGGTGGTGCACCTGAGTGACGAGGCATCTTGCAAAAATTGCAGAAAGTCCTGCATAGTTTACTTTTAACAACAAATTCACCTGTTACGAGATAATATAGGAGACCTGAAACTCGGAACTACACTGAGAAAAGTGACGTTTTAAGCAATCACTTACTTTGCACATCAGATCTAGTTTACTAAAATAACCCTGATGATGTCATAGCGATGTCACTGGGGTAATCTTAAAGAGAAAGCCTTTAAAACCGGAGGTCTGAGCTTTGAGAGATGTGGCCATTTCGGAGGCAGGAGGAGGCAGTCTGATGAAAGATGCTGTTGAGCTGCATTATGGGAGCTGTAGTGCTGCTTCGATTTAAACTAATATTTGTTTAATTTGTCTCTTTTTACATGAAAGTGTGATACTGAATTGCTGCGGTACCCCTTTAGATGCAAGATACTCAATGACACACAGTCAATTACTGAGTTTTCCTGCCATCCGAGCTATTATTTCATCAGAGTAGTTGTCACTTCCTCCAGTGATCGATATTACATTCTGCTAATAATCCCTTCAGCCACAGCCAGAATTACAAACACCTGAATGTACAAACCCTTTTTTATCCGCAATCCCCCCTTCAAGGTCAAAGAGCAAAGGTCACAGCCTGCAGTGGACCAATCGAATCCGGAGCCTGAGGTCTGCAGCCACCTCTGCATTCAATTAGAATGAAGCATAAGAATTGGGAGTCGCTTCACTCTAATTCTGTGCACCTCTGTATAATTCATCCAGTATTTGTATGCTACAGACTTAACACAGTGGTCACTCACGCCACTTTTCTCTCCACGAGGAGAGGTATACATGAGCTAATGTTGGCGAGCCGGCGCCGAGGTTTGGCCTGCTAACGTCGTGCATGTTTGAAGTGACGTTCAAAAGGTCCTCTCTGCCTCACTTCTCTGTTCTCTCGTTAAAACTCGGAAGGATTGAAAACAGCGCAGGAGCGAGAGAGAAGAACAAACAAAGAGCAATCGACAAAATGCACACTGCAGACAGCTTGTAGCTCCTGCAGGCGTTCCAGCTTTATCGAAATACCAACATGAATAAGAGAGAAAACAATGGAGAAGAGAGGACTCTCTGAACTTAGTCCAATGGGTCACGTTTGATCCATCCAGGTGTAGGAAAGAGCAACAGCCAGGCCGGCCAACTCCGTATGTTGCGATGTAATAGCTATATGTTTCCCGTGTTCCTGTGTGTGTACCAGGCCTGGCTCAAATTGCCAGCTGAGATTGATTCAGCAACTTTTCTGGGTTTCTATCGATTGCGTCTGGCACAATGGATTGAATCGGGCTGTCCCTGCAGATGCCAATCCTGTCCGGCTCGCGGCCCAGACAGATGAAAGCAATCACTCGGAGAAAGTATCTGGAAGGATTTCAACTGGTAACTCGGTCCAGGTCTGGTGTGTATAGAAATAGTTGGAGCCGTTCATTGACACAGTTTTATTCTAATGCATTTGAAGAGGGTCAATTTGGGATTTTCCTCCTCTCCAGGTGCCAGGAAACAATGCTTTGAGCAAGAGCTACTCCAGAAAATGTGGTGAATTCGAATATCGTCTAACTCTATGAGTGAGATGTTTCATAATCAAACAGCTGAGCACACGTGCAAGCACGACATTCAGAAATGCTGATGTGCACTGCAGTTTGTGTTTTCTTCTGACATATTTTGTTCCCCAGAAAGGATCATTTTCAGTTTGTTCAAGGAAAATTTTCCCATTTTAGGAAATAAACTTATTTGTTTTCTTGCCGAGCGCTTGATGAGAAGAGCCACTGTCATGTCTGCTCTCAATATGAAGGTGGTGTTAGCCTAGCTTAGCATAAACACTGGAAGTAGGGGGAACAGTTAGCCTAGCTCTATCTAACATTAAAATAAAGCTCACTAACAGACACGTTAAATCTTGTTTGTTTTGTCCGCACAAACACCAAAAAGTTGTGGTTTTATGGGGAGTTTTGTGCCGTTTCTTGGTGAGAAGCAGGAATTTCCTGCATGTAAAAAAACTTCTGTAAAACACAACTTCTCTTTTTTTTTACACTTTGACAAGATTTAACGCATTAATTCGTGAGCTTAGGACAGAGTCAGGCTCGCTGTTTCCACCTATTCCCTGTCTTTATGCTAAGCTAAATCTTCAGTCAGTGGGAAAGGTAGAAAACATTTACAGCAAGCTACAGAGCTTCCTCTCTGTTAAAAACATGATTTAAAAGTGATAAAGTTTTCAGATTTAAATGTGAAAACACCCTCAAAACACTGACTTTCATAAGGTGTGGCATGCAAACTTCATCATGCCGACTGAAGCTAAAGTCGCTTTTGTCCAAACTGTCTTCACCCGGCAGTTAACTTCCCAAACGTGCGACTCTGTCACTGAACAGCTCTGAGAAACATCCCGAGCTGCACGTCGTTCAAGAGTTAGCCGAACCAGCCTTCTCCAGAGCGGCTTCCCTGCATTGAACGGTGTTAAACGAGGCGTCGGCGGCCTGTGACGCGGGTGAATCCTCTGGTTTGTCTGGCTCTTGTACGACCCGTCGCTCGTGGGTTAGCTATCTTTTTATGTGTTGAACCTTCTTCTGTTACGCAGTGGCTGTTTTTTTTTATACCATTTTAATTGTGAATGTTTGTCTACGACACCTTAAGTTTATACAAAGAATACGCCATCATCCACACAATGTATATTTTCTTTTTTTTCTGTGTGATGCTGCTATTTATTTATTAAAATATTATTCTAATGTGTGGACACTTGTCTTATTTGCACACAAACCACAAGATTGCTGTTTTAAGCTTTAAGCTGTTTCCCTCTGAAGTCTCTGAAGACTCTCTCGTAAATGCAAAACAGCGCTTAAACATAAAAGTGGCTGAGGTGAAGCGAATGGCTGCATTTAAATTGGATTCAGCTTCCCCTGATTGGACATTTCTTTAAACCCACCTCAGAACCAAACCCCAGAGCAGCACTACAACAACTGTGCGGGTAAAAGTTACTGAACTGCTCAGCTGATGATTAGCAGCTACGCACCTCGCTGTGTAATTTGGGGGATTTGATAATAACAGTGCTGGCCACCATTACGTTCTTTCTGCTGCAAACATTTTGCCGTCAGTGGGAGCTTTTATCCAAAGTGCTGCATGGTGACGTGAAAAGAGCTGAACCTGGAGCTAATTGAACCGTTAGCCTCGGCTGTGCTCAACCCACTGAGCCTTGCAGGAAGCCCTCATGTCATGAGCGCCATACCCACACCGGCAAATCACATGAGCTGCTCGCTTTAATAACACGCAGGTAAATGAAGTGATGAAACATACAGCCCATGCACTGCATGAGTTTCAAAGGATTTGATTGGTTAAAGAGGCGCAACGTGTGATAGCTAGAGCTTAATTGCACAAAATGACCGTAGAAATTGAATTTGCAGGGTTGCATGTGACCAGCGATCACCTGGGATTTCTTACAGGACACACTTCATTAACACTTAAAGAGGCTCAAATGCGTTTCAAGCCACTTAATAATGAATGACGGAGATGTAAGCGAGATAACGAAGCCTTCATGGCCAAAGGGCATTGATTAAATGTGCTATTGTTATATTTCTGTGTTGTGATATACAGGTCAGTGAAGCTATAGTGAAACTTAAGTCATTAACAAGCCACAGATGTCTGCAACATGACTTTTCCCTGCTTTAATGTGGACTGAAGTCGATAAAGGTCATAAATTACATGTTAAATAACACAGGGATCCTGCGGCTGTGCAGCCCCTCTCATCCTCATCACCAGGTGTGATTACCACGTGCAGCCAGAAGGTGGCATCACAGTAACCCAAAGCAGACATCACAAGAAAAACCAACAGTAAACTACAACACAGAGAACCAGGAAGTCCACAAATGCAGTTCTTTGTGTCTTATTTTAGTTTTTCTATGCAAAATAGTCTGGTTTGAACAGTCTTCTGAAATGGAACAAACAATGGAATAAATAGTCAGAGAGTGGTGGAGGGTTTAATCTGTAACACAGGTCTCAACCACCACCTCAGAAAGCGTCCAGACAGCTTCTCTTAGATCAGCACCGCGGACAGCGACAGAGCGCGAGGAGGAGTTTCAAACACGAAGCAACAGCGCCGCCGTGTGGTGACGCTGCAGGATAGCAGGACCCTGACCTAACAGTGGCTGCACAGCACTGCGCACTGATTTTATTAAAGGAAGAAATGCAGTGACAGCCGTTCCCGGGATCTTAACACTCCTGCAAGTTGTTGATGTGTAGTAGGGCGGTCGAAACGTTCGGGGCTGGGTGAGCAGGTGTGAGAGGTGGGCCTGAAAAACAGGCCTAGATCCAAAGGTGAGACGCTGAAAACAGCTTTTCTCCTGATAGTTAACAGACAAAGGTGATATTAAAATTGCTTTGTTGTTCGTTTGCACAGGTGGTTTGCTGAGTGGCATGTCGGCATATTTGCGATACATGTTTTCAAAAGCATCATTAATTTTAGATATGTCAGAGACTGTGTGACATTTCTTTAACATAGACTTTATTTCTGAATGAATCAGTGTATTACCTGGTTTATCTGGGATGAAAAAAAATGTCTGCTGATTATTTTTTTAACCTTCATTTGGTTAATTTGATCGAAACGAGCCTCCACGTTTGTTTGCATGCGTTTGCCTTTACACACAGAAGCGCCTCTGCCCGCTCACACACGCCGCTCGGCGGAGTGGGTGGTGGTCTCGGCTATCACCGGCAAAAGTCGCAGTGCTTCGGACACGCATGCGCGGTTCCACCGATCTGCTGCATCTCCCTGATGCGTTTGAGCTGCGTCAAGCTAGCAGGAGGTACCACGAGAAACACCAGCAGTTAAGGCATTTAACGTTCAACATAAAGTCTCTTTAAACGACTAATTTCTCTGTTGTGCAGTAGTACAGAAGTATAAATGCGCAACATGGCAGTAATGTCATTATTTTAGAAGTTTACGTGTAGCAGTAGCATTATGCGTAGCGTTAGCATTAGCGCTACGTGGGTGGGCTAGCGAAGTTAGTTTGAGACAAATCCGTAAAACTGCACCAAATAAAACAAGTGAAGATTTAGAGGTTAAGTGAGGTTTATGGTTAAAAAAAATGAAAGGCTGTTTAAAACGTTTACGTCATACAGTTTTAACGAAAACTGAGCATTATAAGCTTCATGTAGATGTATTAAACTGCGTTATGTTGACTTAGTTGTACCTAAAAACCCGACAATTTAGTGAATAGTTGCAATAAAACCAAAATGGAATATCTTAAATGTAGTTTTAACTAATGAAAAGTGAAAAGCATGTATTGATAGAAATAAGTTAATGTTTATTAATATATTGTAGCGCACAAAAAATGCCTTCAAGTGATGAGAGACAACTATGAACGCGCACTGTGTGCAAGGCCTTAGTTAGGAATATTTATATTGTCCACTTAATTCATTTAGACAAAATTGTATGTACTAATTTGACAGATGATGCATAAATGTGCAACAAATTAGGTATATGTAGAGCATCTAGCTAAAGATAATTTGCATCTACTTTACCTGGTAAGGCTTTTAAATTCAGGTTAAACAAGCTAATTTTTTCGACAGTTTCAGGATAGAACAAACTGTGTGCATTGGGATCAATGATATAATCTGAAAACGTTTTATGTAAAGGGTAGATTTCAATTTCTTGTATATTTTGCGTTTCCCCTCAATTTATCGACTTTTATTTTGAAACACGTATCGGAAGTGGTGTTTGTGTACACCGGGCCGCAGCTTGACGCGGGTCAGCTCGACGGACGCTGCCTTGGAAACGACATAAATCCAGTCCACGCAGCTGGGTTGCGAGCAGGGACCCAGATTTCCTCACTTCAAAGGCTTCTCTCCTCCTCCTCTTCCTCCTCCTCCTCCTCCTCCACCTCTCTCCATCCATCGAGCTGCGAACATGGACGACCTGGAATGAAATGCAGAGCAGGAGCTGAGGGAGCCGTTTAGATAAGCGAGAGAAGAAGAAGAAGGAGAAGACGCCGCAGGTGACGGGAGAGACCGCGGGCAGGTAAATCTGATTTTAAATCGGCTTTGCATGTGACAGCGATGGTGTGGACACATGTCTCCTGTGTGCGCACGTACCGGGAGAGGGAGGGAGGGTGCGTTTGTTTTTGTTATTGCATCGCGCGCACTCACAGAAAACAATGCACATCGCACGTACAGAGAGGCTGCATGCTTATTAATTAGAGCCCATTCATCTGCAGGGCAGGCAGGCAGGCAGGTTTTCACCCCTTCCCCCTCACCCCACCCTCCTCCTCCTCCTCCTCCCCCCCGCAATCGTGACCGCCGCCGTTTTCCACCGCGCTGGTCAGGTGTGTCTCCGCTCTCCTGCAACAAAATGTCACCGGTTGGTCGGATGTGTCACAGGGCTTGGCGGGGGGGGGGCAAGCTTGTGGCTGCATGTCGACCAGAAAGAGAGCTGCGGGGCTTATGCAGGAGGCGTGCAGGGGATTAATCTGTGCCACTCTGTCTGTCCACGCACCGCTAAAATAGCACGTTTTTCAAATGGACTTCAGCGCAGAGATGATGTCTTTAAACGTGTGTGTGCACGCACGTATGTGTCAGCCCTGCTCTGTGGTAGACAGTCAAGTAGATATCTGTGTTTGGGGACATTCAGAAAGCCTGTAAACCCGTTTAGATTTATGTGAAGTGCATCTGAATAGCAGGCCTTCTGGATTGTGATATGAGCATGTTTGATTTTTGTGGCTCATTTTGCTGCTGCGGCTCTCCACGTTGCTCCTGTTGCTCGCTTGATTCCAGAGCTGCAAGGATTAATCAATGGGCCGGCAACTATTAGATTAATAGCCAGCTGTTTTGATAAATAGATTAACCGTTTGAGTTTTTTTTTTTTTTTTTAAAGAAATGAAGGTCAAAAGTGTCTGATTCGAGCCTGTTAAATGTGAATTTCATCTGGTTTCTTTATTTCTCTGTGGCAGCACACTGAGGATCTTTGGGTTGTGGACATTTGAGGACGTCGTGTTGGGTTCTGGGAAACACAAATCAATGTTTTCCTCCATTTTCTGATATTTTTTGATCAACAGATAAATCGTTGTGGAAATAACTGGTAGTTGCGGCCCTGCTTGATTCTCTGCACGTCCTCAGCTTGTAGCTGTAGTCCACCTGGGCTGAGCTCACCTGGCTGTGGTGCGAATGATAAGCCTCCATCATACTTTACAGGAACAAGATGCTAATTAAAGTGTAATCGAGCAGTTTTCTGTTTGAATTAGCAGAAACAAACGCGGGGAAGTTGTCCGATACTGCTAGAAACCGTCACGTTATTTCACCCTGATCGTTATCGTCGCAGAAACTGAAGAAATGTTCACGCTAGAATTCAGTTAGTCTATTAAAAGAAAATTAACCGGCAGTCATTCTGATAATTGATAGAGTTGTTTCAGCCATTTGTCAAGATAAAATGCCCCAAAACTCCCGTATTTTGATTAATCAAACGTGAGCATCTGTTTAACAGCGATGCACGTTTTCGGGCTTTAGATCATCGATCACACTAAACAAGTACATTTTTTAACTATTTCCAGACCAAACTGTCAGTGGTTTACCCCAAATTATCTGCAGATCCAGGCATCAAAGCAGGACGGTGACATCCTTTTATGCCGTCATGTCATTGTCATCTGTAAACCTCCGTCCGCTGATCTGAACCCCGTCAGTGCAGTGGGGCTATAAGCAGGAAGTTGCATCCACTGAGCTGAATGTATCACCAAAATAAAGGCTGCAGATCAGCACCAAATACATCAGTTTAACTGTTTTCAGTGTATTGTGGCACATTGGAAATGGCTTCGTTTTGGGGGTTGTCGTTTGGGGGTTGTTGTTTGTTGCAGCTAAACAGGAAATGTGAGCGGCTCGCTAATTAAAAGTGCTTTTATTCAACATTTAACCGCAGAAAATATCCACTCTGGCATGAACGAGCGTACTGAGTCCAATCTGTGAACAGCAACTGAGTCCTTTCAAGTCTAGACTGCGGCCTGGGCGAACAGTGATTAGATAATAGGTTGCCTTTGTGTGTGTGTGTGTGTGTGTGTGTGTGTGTGTGTGTGTGTGTGTGTGTGTGTGTGTGTGTGTGTGTGTGTGAGAAGCTGCTGTACAGTACAGAGTTGTATTCATAAGAGACGGTGCTCAGACGAGCTTGCGCTGATTCCTTACATAAGCGAATCATCGAGGAAGGAAGGCGAAGAAGGCTGAGCGCTAAATAAGCATAAAGGCTCAAAGAGGGCACAGCGCAACACACATGTATGCAGAACCACGCGCACGCACGCACACACACACACACACAGGCAGTAACTTAACCGAGCGCGAGGCAGAGACAAAGCGGGAGTGATGCTGTGCTGGTTGACACAGGATTGTTTTCTGCTGAGGGCACAAAGGGCATTTTCCTGGTTTTTCAAGCGCTTTTTAGGTCCCCCCCCCCCCCCCCCCCTACACACACACACCCCACCCCCACCCAAAGGAATTTCCAGTTGGCTTTGATGAACAGATTTCTGTTTTGTCCGAAACCCTCTGTACAGCGTGGCTCTCCAGTCATTTTTAAAGGGTGAAGTAAAAGCTTTAGCTCGAGCTAATTGAGCCAAACGCTCGGAGGCGTGAATCCATCTGTTGCTGCTGTGTTTTTGAATGTGTTTTTCTCATCAAAGCGACACGAGAAGATTGACGCCACTCTCGTACCTCTGCGGTGAATGTGAAGCTACAGCTAGCAGGCGCTTAGCTTAGCTTGCTAGCAACGACTAGTTTTCTGCTCCTGTTTATCTGCAGATTAAACATGAAGCTAACAGCTGAATGATTCAGATTTAGAGGTGCTGGTTGGTCGAGGAAGCCAGGTTAGCGGTTTTGCCATGTGCTTCTAAGCTAGGCTAGGCTAACCGCCTGCTGGGACTAGCTTTGTACTTAGCATGGGTTAGCCTCCAGGGCTAAGTGAAGCCAATGTGTACAACAGTTCAGCATAATTATGACTGCTTTGAGTGACAGCTAGCCGCTAGCTTTCAGCAACCAGGCTTCAGTCAGCTCCACCCGTGCTCCACCTCTGTGCCCATTGTTGGGTTAGCCTAGACCTTAACGGAGGCTACGTCCATGTTCTGTACAGTCATACCGACTTTTCCTTCCTTTCATATATGTCAGCAGAGCCAGAGTAACGCCTTAAAGCGACTAGAAACCCAATGTTAGCAATTTACAGTGAGCAGCTTTTTGGTAGCAGCAGTGTTTCAGAGGAGTCTTCTAGTTTTAAATACTGATTGATGGACATCAGGAGGCCGCCTCGGTCCTTCAGCGAGGACCACGTTCTGCACGTTCCTTTCCAGGGCAGCATGTTCTTTAAGTTCGCATCAGACGAGCCGGATCACTTTGGTCTTCCTCCTTTTGCTTCGCCGTCTGCTTCCGTCTCATCTGCGAGTCTTTCTGATGCAGGGTTTGTTTTGAAGCGCTCATCATTCTCTGCTCTGGTGTAAACACAACTTGCCGCCTCTGCACAGCACTCCTGAGCGAAGGTTGGTGGAATATCATGTTAACTTTGATTCGATGCATGTACTCGCTCGAGGTTCGGGCTCTTCGTCTCGTCACTCGCGGTGTAAATACACAAAATGTCGGCCGTGTCATTTAAAGAGCGGGTGGCAGCCTTCCATCCTGACGCTCTGTGTGTTTTCGTGCGCCGACACCTTGCAGAGCCTTTGCTGCAGATTTGAGGCTGCTGCTTTATTCTGAGCCTGAAACGCTGAGGTTGATTAGGATTCCAGAGGTAAGCGGCGTGTTTTCACAGTAATCTGTATTTCAGGAGTCGTCCGTCCCTCGGCGGCAGGCGAGCTACGCTTTACATTTTCCAGATGCTGCCGTGTTTTCCCTTCTTCCTCCCCGAGGAGCTTGTTCTGTTCCAGCTTCCTCTTTGAACCAGGTGGACGGAAGATCTTGGCCTCCTTCGGATTTTCCTCCCAACGCTTGCTCGGTGCGTCTCGTTGCGGCTGAATTAACTCTGAAGATGCACGGCAGCCTCTTCAGGGTGCACTCAGACTGAGTGATGCGGCCACTTAGAGATCCTCTCCGGGGCTATTCAGAGTTTGAATAACCATCTGACACGTTGAATAGAATCTGTCCGTCATGAGTTTCCACACAGCGTATCTCTCTCCGTTCCCTTTGAAAGACGGCGCAGTTGTAGAAAAATGCTTATATTGAAAGGCTCTAAGTATAGAACATGAATATGTCGGACTTGCGAATGAATGGGCTGAAATCTACCAGCTGAAACTCGCTATAAAAACGTACAACAGTGACTTTAAAGATGCAGAGTTTACAATCTGTTTTGAGTGGTTGCAGGTGGTAATTTGGCTCTTCTGCATGTTAGCATATTTAGAGTATAGCTGGAAATGTTCGTGCATGCGCCTCATCCAGGTGTTTTAAGGTTCACCCTAAACTGCAGAGTTGATGTTCTGGATGCAGACGAAGCAGAGACAAACCTGCACCGACGGGCTGCAGCAGAAACCTTGATAATATTATGATTACATACAAGCACATGAAGAGCTTTCAGCTAATGATTGTTAGCATTATCTGTTGATCCCAGTCTGTTCTCTGTAAGTGATGCAGCAGCTGAACTGCGTGTTGTAAATGTTGAAGAAGCTTTAAAAAGCCGTTTTCTTTCCTGCATCGATCTGCTGATAAACCACACGCATGGACTCTCCGTCCTCGCTTCGTATCTGCTGCTGGCAGCGCCGCCATTATTATAAAGTCACCTCTGCATCATAACTCCTCAGCTGCAGGCAGGAAGAGGAAGCTGCTCGCCGTTATTGCCGTCTGGAAATATGCGTTTTCTAAAGCGCGGGATCATCGCCCGCCCCAGAATCCGCAGAGCACGCCATCCGTCATCCACCTTGGCCGCCTGACCTCGCTGCTGTAACTTGGTTGTTTTACCCTCGGTGGGATGATGCAAAGTGCGAGCGAGGCCGGTGTGTTGGTGGCTGCTTCGCCGCACAGCTGCTGCGCGTCTTTAAAAACAGCGTCTTTAATGCTGCTGTGTGAGATTTCTTTTAAAAACACACACACAGCATCTTCACGCAGCACCCGAGGACGTGTGATCACGTGCTGGTGGATGTATTGAACCCCAGCTATTGATCCAGCGTCGACCGTTAGCGCCAATCTGAGCGAGCGGCTGATTGAGTGTGTGTGTGTGTGTGTGTGTGTGTGTGTGTGTGTGTGTGTGTGTGTGTGTGTGTGTGTGTGTGTGTGTGTGTGTGTGTGTGCTGTGTTAACTGCTGTGATTTAAAATGAGCGGAGTTGAAGCGGTCGGAGCATGATGCTTTTCATTGATCCCTGCGGTGAAACCGATCTCCGTCCACCGGGAGGTCGGAGGTAGCCTGTAGCGCTCAGTGCCTTGCTCAGAGGCAGAGCGGTTGTTACAGATCCTCAAACTTCAGGAGTTTTGAGTCTTTGGATTGAAAGGTCTCAAGTTTTTTGGGTCTAGAAATGCAAATTAACCAATTTTACACAAAATATGTGGAGTTTGAAGGCATTGCATCATGGGAAATGTAGGCTCTAGTGTTGTTGCAGCTTGATGCCAATAAGTCAAGATATCTTGGCCGCTGTTGCTTCTTTTTGTTATTGATCTGCCACTTGCAAGTCGCCCAACCTAATCATTTAGTCCAATTAGAGCATAAACATTTAGCTGACTGACAAAAAACTGTTTTCATAATTGATCAATCATCAGTCAGCGCCTGATCATAGCTTCTGAAATGTGAGGATTAGCTTCATTTCATCTGTTTTTATATCAGTTTAAACTGAATGTCTTGTGGCGTGGACGAAAACAATTAGTCTGAAGTCATCGCCTTCAGCTTTGTTAATCGGAGGAAAATAGACGAATGAATTATGAGAATAATCATTAGTTGCAGCCCTGCGTCCAATCCGAGCAGCCGTTTTAACCAGAAACGGGGCGAGACAGTAAACTCCTCAATGCGGGCTCATGAAAACAAAGTGGAAGCTGTGACGTTGGCGAGTGAAGCTTCCTGCCTCGCTGCTGCTCAGCAGACAGTTTGGATTTCACTCAACATTCGATTCCTCACTTCCTGCGAGCGGAGACGGGTTCCCGCGCTGCAGCGTTCGGGCGAAAACGGCCAATTGTGTGTGCTCCCTGTCTCTGGGGGTAGGACCACCTTCCCGTGTTGCGGCAGCGTTTTTTAAAAGCACGTCACGCTGATTGAAATCCCACGTCGTAGTTTGTCTGTGAGGCTGTCGCAGAGCATTAAGTGATGGGAAGTACGCTTTGGCATATTAAAGTAAACTCATGGGCTGCCTCAAGGCGAGACAAACACACACATACCTGTAACACACACACACACACACACACACACCCTCCCTCTGTGATATCCGCTCTCTCTGCAGCTTGTGATGATGTCAGTTTGAACCGTTTCCAGGTAGCATAGCCTCTTATGTTCAAGCTAGTGTTTGTCTGTATGACTGTATTTGATCCGTTTGTACAGCATGACAGAAAGACAGTACAAATTACGTGTTTAGATTGTCATGATGTGTGATGTAGCATGTAGCTTGTTAGCGTGCTAGCTTCAGCTTGTTCATAAGCATTCAGTGCGCTTCTAAAAGTGACAGCTTTGGCAAAAACAGGCCAGCGTCGGTGCGGTTTTAAGTGTTGACGACTATCTATTTTGGCGTTTTTCCCAGCCGACGAGCCTCTCGACGTTTCCTGGTGTCTTACTGGTTTCTTTGTCAGTCCCACCTCCCCAGTTTGAAGTGGGAGCAGAGAAACTGGGACACTGGGACACATCACATCACAGCTTTAATGTGACCTGTCTCTCCCTGCCTTCATCCCAGTGCCTGGGCCCTGCGCTGTCCACTGTCCCTGCACCAGTACACCCAGTTTGCTGTGTGTGTGTGTGTGTGTGTGTGTGTGTGTGTGTGTGTGTGTGTGTGTGTGTGTGTGTGTGTGTGTGTGTGTGTGTGTGTGTGTGTGTGTGTGTGTGTGTGTGTGTGTCAGGTCACATGGTTCTGCCGGATGACTTGTTGCAATCGTGCTGACGCTGACACATTTAATTGTGAGAGACGGGGTCGCAGAGGGCCATGAGGAGGGTTCTCACCACACACACACACACACACACACACACACACACACACTGAATACAGTTCAGAAACACTGCATTCATTCTGTGGCTGACCTGTTTACTAACCACATTAGCAGAGAATAGAGAGGGACAGAAAAGCCGTTTTGTGCTGATGTTCAGTATCAAAAAAATAAAACCTGGAGTGTTTCTGCTCTTTAAAGGACCATACCGGTGTTTTTGCACATTTTAGCCCTTTAGCTAAAAGCTAAATACTTATCAGGGTTTCCCATAATGCTTAAAAGTCTGGGCGCCCCGTCGAGCCTGAAATAAGTGCCTCTGCTAAGTGTGACACGCTTATGAAATATGATATTAAACTCATTAATCTTCAGGAACATCAGTGTATGCATGACTCAAGCCTCTCTGCTAGCTTGCTGCGTTCATCAAACACGAACCTACTTCACGCCACCCACAGCAGTCTCACACTTAAAGTGACACCGCCTAACATCGACACATTACATTTACAGTCCTAAAAACATGACACACACACAGGAGACCTTTAACGAGTGAGTGCTGACTGTAAAGAGTCAGAGAGGTGCAGACATTATACTGTTTATACTGCTGCCATGCTAATACTTCACGTACTGCTCCTTTAAATCCTACTGCACCCGCTCCAGCTGCTTACTCACCTGATTATGTACCGTTTACAGCCTGTTTACATGGATTTAGGCAATCCTTCATGTGACAGTTAAGAGCTTGAATTTGAAGTCAAAAAGGCTAGCATTAGCAGCTAATGCTACTTCCAGTTAGCCCCTGACTCTTCATGCACCCATACAGCGTTATTGAAAGCAGCACATTCAGAAGACCTGAGGTGAACAGCAACCAATCAGCAGCATTTTAGTGAGCAGAGATTTTAGTGGAATGTTTTCCCACAGCGTGTCGGTCAGATGTCAGACTGTCCTTGAACGCGCCACCAAGGAGAGTTTGGAAAACGTTCCCTGCACGCCGCGGTGAGCAGGACGAGGCGGGTTTGAATCCGGGGTTTATGGAGCGACACCTCCCAGTAAAAACACATCCTCTCCGTTACCATAAGAGCATTGACTGGTGTTTAACACAAGACCAGTACAGAATGGTTTCATCTCACTGGAACTGGTTCACATGGCGCTCTGTGATAAACTCCACCCGTCTGGTACACCGAGTGGATAAAAACAAACACCACTAATGAATTGCAAATACCATTTGCCTGTCAGGAATGGGGTTTTTTTGGAGTGTGTGTGTGTGTGTGTGTGTGTGTGTGTGTGCGTGTGCGTGTGCGTGCATGCATGCGTGCCCGTCATTGTGCCTTTGGCTCTTTTGTCTCACATGTTTTATTCACTGTTCATTAAAGTGGCGGTTTCATAACACTTCATCTGCATTCACCCTCAGTTAAGAGGTACTGTAGACACACACACACACACACACACACACACACACACACACACACACACACACACACACACACACACACACAGGAGACAATGAAGTGACTGAGATCTCTTGTAGAACTTCGTTGCCCCAGTCTAAACTCTCCTCTCTCTCCTCTCGGTCCTCCTCCGACGGCTTCGTTATGCAGCCAAAAATGAAAATACTTCCAAAAGAAACCATGACAACAACTCCGCAGAGCCAAAGAAAAAAAAAAAAAGAAAAGATAGCGAGAGGAAGCGAGTGTAAAATCTCTCGTCTGCTCCTCTCTCCTCTCGCTCTGTTTTGCATAATTTGTTTTTAGGGAGGATTAGTGCAAAAGAGGGGGGAAGTGCCATCGTAATTGTGATCATTTTGTACAATGGCTCCTCACCCAAGAGCATCAACAAATACAGACATCAAAGAGAGGAGCCGGAGGAGGGCGGGGGCACGAGGGAGCTGGAGAGTTTAGGGTTTCAGGAGGAGGAGAAAAGGAGGCCAAGAAGGAGGCGAGAGTCAGAGTGTGGTGAAATCGTGGCGGTTCAGATTTAAACGATCTCCCTCGGTTTGTTTGAACATCAAACGGCGCCGGCTTTCTGCCGTTTCGGTGACATCAAACAAAACAACGTCTGAGAGCTCGTCGCAGTTTTTAAAATTTTTTTAACATTTTTTTGTTTCTGCTTTGTTCTGCTGCTCGTTCGCTGACGCCTTTGTCGGCCGTCATCTGGCGCGCGACCAAGCCGAGAGCTCCCCGGCCCGCATGGCGAAACCAGAGTAATCCTGATTCAGAATAAAACATTATCTCTGTTTCACTGTGTTGGCTCACCGTCCTGTTTTCATAGCCGTGCGCTCGCTGCCGTCCGTCAGGCCTGGATTTACAGCCCCAACACGGATTTCAAACGGTCTGTTATTGACACGCAGAGTTAGTGGGCCTCACCTGAGCCACTAATGTGATGTCTATTATCAAATATCAGAAATATTTCCCTGTGGCTTTTAAAGTGTTCTGGCTTGTCAAAATCCACCCAACAGACGTGTAAGAGGATGAAAATAAGCCATATTATGCAAATTCTCTCCCACTAACACACATGGACGAGCTACCTAAAATGTTCTGTTCTTTGAAGGAATAAAACGCAGGAATATTCAGTTATTGTTCATAAACTCAACACTCCTCCTCGCTGTGCGCACACTGCGAGCAGCTCCTTTAGCATTGTTACATTTGCTTTAATGGAAAACTGATTCTTAAGCTAACTGAGCTAGCCACCGGTGCCGACGAAAGACCAGCGCCACGTCGCTCTTCTCGGCGCTGCTTCCTCCATTTTCCTGGCTTCCTCTTGTGCGTGTGCTGCTCACTGTTTTGGTCGTTACCATTTTACGAAGTCCCGACCTCACCTGCGAGCTGTGATTGGCTGGGAGCTACACGCTAGCAGCCTTCAGGTTGCAGCCCAGAATCGTCCTGAACTGTAATAAAATGCAGGCAGAGTTCAGTCTCTGCAGGTAAAGAGACCGTCACACACTTCCTCTCATTAGTGATGATTGAGCAGATTACTTTAGATCATGCCTTTACTAGTAGATTACCGTCAGTAGATCTAATTCTGTTTGCTCGTCACTTGCAGTTAAGTGCTTTAATTAAAGGGGCCTCGCGCTGACTTTTCGCGTGAAGTTCAATTTTCTCATCACAAGGTGTATTACTCAGTGAAAACAGTTACATAATGTCCTCTGTGGCCGTTTAGGAGCTTTTCACAGCTTTAAAATAATAACTCTGATGATGTCATAGTGATGTCATCAGGGTTTAGACTGTAATGTTCAGGCAGAAAGCAGTGGGAATTTAGAGGGAAGAGGCTGTCTAATGGAAAAAAGGGTTTTCTGGTTGCATTATGGGAAATGTAGGATCCAGTGGACATTTTTGAACAACAGACTTGATTGACATAAAACTATTTTCACATTTAACTTTTTTTTGTCTGAACGTGAAAAATCTTTGACCCCTCCATGAACGCCTTTACAGAATCCACTTGATCGGCTCCGAATCTTCATCATTTCACTGCTGCCGTGCGTTGTCTTGAAAACCGAGACTGAACTAATCAGCCATGTGTTGGAAACAGTGGGAGTAGGTGTCACAGTACATCCAGCACAGCCCTCCATTAAGCCTCTGTTGTGCTGCTGTCTTTACCTCATTTACATCAACAAGAGACCCAATAACACTGTTAATTATACATTCTCCCTCCGCCGCTATTCTTAGCATCCGTAAGCTCCACTTCTTCATTCACACATGAGCTGCGCTGCTCGTGCTAATTAGCCCGCGTGTTTTACACAGTACTACAAGGGATGTATCTGGAAGTGTGTACTGGCTTGCCGAGTGTGTATGGTATCAGCGGTTTGACCGTGTGCTGTGGTTGACAGAAGTCGGTTGTTGACCCTTGTTTTGTTTCATTTCATGAGGTATAAAATTGATGCTCCCACACGGCCCAGGGGTTAAAACGCTGACCAGAAACCGAAATGTTTCCATTTTGAATCCAGCTGAGGACCATTGTTGCATCGTAATTATATTGTGAGCAGAGAAACGAAAGGTCCAGATATGACACAGGATTTAGTTGCGGTGTTTAAATAATGCAGCTTGTTTGGGACTTAAAGGCGGCTGGCGTGTAGATGTTGTCATGAAATCTTGCGTTCGGTTTGTGTGATTTTCGTGTTTTAACCACATTGAATGTTCTTCTAGGATTTAAAAGATGTAAAACTCTTAAAAAATCGACATCAGATCAGCTCTTAAGAGCAGCATACGGACTATGTCTTCATCTTCTTCCTCCTGAAAGTCGAGATTTTGTCAATCGGATCTTCAGTTTTGATCAGCCTTTCTTCCTGCCATTCAGACAAGCTACAGTGCGGCTAATCCGTTAGCTGTACCCCTTGAATATACATGCTTGCACGTAGCATGTCAGGTTAGCTTTCAGTATGCAGCAGCAGCCAGCTGTCGCATTAGAGGGAAGCTCGGTCCCTCACGCAGTATATCATCTAATTATATCATCATAAACAATCACGGCTTGTCATTCCCATTAGTTACTGTAGGAAGCTAATTAGCTGTGACTATGCAGGTCCCTCCTATGGAGCAGGACTTTGGGGGGGGAGGCTTGTTAACCTTTCTCAGGACAGACTGAGGCTCGGTGTAGCACAGCGGGAGGTGTGTGTGTTTTCATGTGGCCGAGCAGACGGAGCAGTAATAGCATTAGCTGACGCTTGCCCGACCGCCTGCGGGAATGATAAGTTTGTTTAAGGACAGTAATTAATACGGTCTCCGTCTTTATCTGTCTGTCTCTGGCAGACGGTCCTGAATATAAAGCAATGCACATGAAAAGTCAGAAATGATGAATGTGCTACAAAGTGGACCAGACTGTGAGCATGAGCCCCCTTCCTCCACAGGGAGATGTTTGGGTGCAGCAGTCAATCCAGGGGGGACGTCCTAGCACCTCCTCACAAACAGGCTGCGGTCTGCTCGGGATCAGAAGGATCAAGTCTTTAGTTAACTGTAGATACAGACGAGGGAGAAGCGCGACAAACAGCCATGACCAAGACGTGAACTTTGGATGTTTTCCCAGAGAAGCTCATTAGTCGTGTCGTGGCGTAGCCGAGCCTCCAGCGGGTGCGGAAGCGTCCCCGCGGGCGCCGCAGGAAGTCGACCCTCTGATGAAAAGCTGGATCTCAGATGCGACTGTTGTGTCTTGTCAGTTTGCAGCTTTGTCATAGTTCAGTCACGTCTCACACAGAGTTGGGAGAGTTGGAAAAACTGTCTACCTGATGAAATGCTCTAATTGGCCTGACGTTCATGTGACCTTTGAGGGAACGTGAACTTAGCATCCATTATTTTCTATGTAGGGAAACATGGAGGTCTGCTCATCCGTTAACGATGACGCTGCTGTGGTGTTAAAGACAGCGTGGAAACAAGAGTCAATCTTACCGTTTGATGTGATTTTTTAGCACCAGCTGTAGGACATCAACAGGGAAATATAAGCAACGTAATATTTTAAGATGGGAAAGTTTAAGTTGGAAACTGAACCATTATGAGGGTACACATTTTTCAGGAGCTACAGCCAGTAGTCACTTAGCTTAGCATAAAGACCAGAAACAGGGGGAACAGCTAGCCTGACCGTAAGGAAAGAAATCTGCCAACCAGAGCCTTTAAAACTCGTTTATTTCAACCATGTGACCGAAGCAGTGACCTTGTTGTGGAATCAGGTCTGGTCTATTTCCTGCAGTTTACTGACATTAGCTTGAACCATTGTGGGTTTTGCTGCATTGTACGCGCCTGTCTTTCAAGACGCTAGCAGCCAGCGGCTAACAGCCTCTGATGGGGCGACTCATGCAGCTGCAGCGTCAGCAACTTCGACCTGAACGCTGTCTCTGTTGTGTCGGGCTGCTATAAATCCTCCAGAGACCTACTTGGATTTTAAAGTTTCTGGTTTTCACTGGGACGTCCGACCTCCCCCTCCTCCCTTTACCTCACCGTTTCCTCTCCATCTTAACCTCCATCCACCCCCCCGTCGAGTTCCACTTTTGAGCAGAGTGGATTCCTCGGCGTGCTCCCATGGCTCCACGACACACTTTCCGCTTCTTCTCCTTCTTCTTGTTCATTTTCTGCCTCCCTCTCAGTCTCCTGGTACCAAAAAGTCTCAAGACTAAAGACTTCCTGTAACTTAATGATCATTTAAAATGTCAACTCAATGAAATTTACCATCATGTGATCATTTTTGATCAATCTGAGGTGATTTTAGCTGTCAATATAACTGATCAGACCACATAAGGTCAGCGTATAAATGGCCTGATCCCTCAGATAGAGGATGTTAGGGAGGACAATCTGAGGCTTGTAGTGTCTCACAGTGAAAGACAACTGATTCTGTATGTAAGACAGCAGAAAGATCATCATGTCAGTATTTCTGTCTTCGTGACACACCTGTTGTTTGAATCCCAGAGGTCTTGTGGTAATTAAAGATCTAATTTATGAGCACAATATGTTGTGCTAAATCATGTTCTTGATTTAATCCATCCATCCATCCATTATCTATACCGCCTATCCCTTTCGGGGTTACGGGGGGCTGGAGCCTATCCCAGCTACAATGGGCAAGAGGCGGGGTACACCCTGAGCCGGTCGCCAGCCGATTGCAGGGCCACATACAAAGACAGACAAACACTCACACTCACACTCACACCTACGGACAATTTAGAGTCATCAATTAACCTAATGCGCATGTTTTTGGTCTGTGGGAGGAAGCCGGAGTACCCGGAGAGAACCCACGCATGCACGGGAAGAACATGCAAGCTTCACACAGAAAGGCCCCGCCTGACCCGGGGTTCGAACCGGCTGTGAGGCACGCGCACTACCTGCTGCGCCACCGTGCAGCCCTCTTGATTTAATCATTTGATTTAATAGCATGTTGGATCAGCAAACCCCCAAAATCCAACACATTCGCGTAAGTTTGAGGACGTTTGAAGCCCTCCAGAACCTTGAACACCTTCCACCATCATCGTCCTTTTTAGCTCCATCATCACGTAAAATATCTTTTCAGGGATCTTGAGGAAACAACATTTTGTTTAACAACTAAAAGCAGAAGTATATTTAAATATCTGAGTCCAAAATTAGAAAACAAACCATATTAGATCAAAGTGATGCACAGTGAGTGTGGAGGTAAACGCACGACAGGACTAATGCCTTAAAGGTGATAAATTATGCTAAATCTAGAGCACAAATGATTAATTTGAGCACAAATTCTGTGAGTTTTTGTTGGTTTTTTTCTTCTTTACGCCTCCAGACTGGAAATCGGTCCCTGGTCGCTCGTACCCAATCTCCTCATCACGTCTTGGAGGTTACAAAAGACTGACAGCTGATATTGATCGGGGTACAAATTGAAGCCTGACGTGTCTCAGCCAAGTCTCAGTCTGGCATCGTGGCCCCGTGGAAAGACTGCAAATAAGTGGTCCTGAAATAACTATGGCTCTGTTTTTATATTAAAAGACGAGTAAGAAACGTATCAGACTGTAAACCTGCGTTTGATGTCCTGCAGGGACCATGAAGGCGTTTCCTTTTCCGACTCGGTCGGCATCACTTTGCCCTGCAGCTGACCTGAAAGGGTTTGTGTGAGCAGAGTAAGAGCCTGAGGTCAATAAGAAGTCGGTGCTATGTGTGTCAGAGGGGGGGGTCCGCATCATTTCATGCATGTAAACCAACATCATGAGCATCTCCTCCACGCCGTCCCACCGCTATCCTGCGCTGAGCAAAAACTCACGCTCAGATCAGCGCAGAGACGGGGGATACCCACTCTGTCGGACACAGGGGAGTCAGAGGAAGAGATACTCACCCTTACTCACTTATTAATGAAACCAGAAGATCTGGAGCGAGAAAAAACGGCGGAAAGCGAGAAAAATGTGGGGAGGGGCCGAACAGATGAGACAAATAAGAGACGAAGAGCTGCCGTTGAGGCGATGGGGGAGGAAGAGGAGGAGTGTTTATGTATTATTGAACAGCCCTGGTGTTAGATTATTTACCACAGCTGGGGGGGGGGGGGGGGGGGTATTGGCACACACACGTGCACACACACACACGGCGAGACGCGATCACACTCTTGAGACAAGTCGGCGCAATCTGAGGTGGTTTGTGTAATTGAATGTCAGGAGCCGTCAGAGGGAGGAAGAGCGGGAGGGAGAGACGTAAAGAGGACAAAGCAGTCACTTTTTATTAACGTGGGCACGCCTGGACAAACAAACAAAGGCGCACGTGAAGGCGTCTGACGAGTGTGTTGATTTAGGATTGGCGCTGCAGCGTTAGCACGTCCCGCCGCTCACACTGAACACACGCTCTGCTGTGTTTTTGTTTACCGCCGTTGTCTCGGCTTCGTCCGTCTCATCATGGAAATGTTAATTGTGCATCAGAGCCGTCGGAGAGACTGTGAGAATGACACGTTTCCAGAGCGCTGACCTGGGAACACACACACACACACACACACACACACACACACACCTCCCACGTGCACATATGCACACAGTTAGAGCGCACAAACACACTAAGAAGTCACACATATTTTAATTCTGAGACACACGTGCCGCACACGCACAAAACCACGTCCCAAAAATAACAAGCGTGTCCCACATAGAGAGTTCACTCCAAACCGAGAGGAGCCGAGCAGCTTCCCCTCACGTGTTCGCTCGCTTTCATCCTCTTCCTCGCTCTTTCTCTCTCTGACATGTTAATGCTGCATTTAACGCCGAATCTACGTTCACTTCCTGTTTCTAATTTGATCATTGCTCTCCACAAATTGCATAACTGTTGGAAACGCTGTCAGAAATCCCTTAAAGTAATCCGCAGCAACCTCAGAATTGGACATTTCAGCCCAAGAAGTGCCTGAAGGCTGCAGACTTAAACCCAGAAGTTGCACTCTGTAACCTAAAAATTGCACATTTCAACCTATAAGTTGCACAATTTAACCCGAGTGTTGCACAGTTCAGTTAGCTTGCTTGCTTATCTCTTGGCAGAATACACTTGTACAGTTTGAGCAGATGCTTTTTGTGTTGCAGAAGCAGCTACATGCTCGGTGTTTAACTGCTGTTATGAGAGCTAAAAGTGGCTAAAAAGCTCCGTAGAGCTGCAGACGTCGGTGCTGATTCCCTCTCTCGTCGTCTAACTCCTCACATTTTCTCTCTTTGTCTCCCCCTCTGCGTCCCTCGTGGTCTCTCTGGCCACAGTTGTGCCTCGTTAGCACCGTTTAGAAACTTCTTTCTGGCTCATTTGCCTCTTGGCTCGTCGCAGCCGCGCTGACATTAAGCAGCGCGATGAGCGACGGCGCCCCGCGGCGGACATGACACCTCCGTCTCCATCAGGGCTCGCAGCTGAGCGCCAATTTTCCTCGGCTTCCTTCTTTTCTTTCTGTCTGTGCGGGAGCTGTAATGTTGTCAGTGTGCTTATTTTTCCTGCAGGGAGTTTAAATAAAGGGACGGCACAGGTAGCAGCGATGGACGCCCGAGTCTCACCGTAAACCAATCATCTGTCCTCTCTCTTTGTCCAGCAGTAGACCAGCATGCCGTTAGTGAAGAGGAACATTGAGCCCAGGCACTTGTGCCGCGGGGCGTTGCCAGATGGGGTGACCAGCGAGCTGGAGTGTGTCACCAACAGCACCCTGGCAGCCATCATCAAACAGCTGGGCAGTCTGAGTGAGTATCCCTGTGGTTCAGTGGTGTTTTTGCAGTTCAGGAGTTAAAATCATATCAAATTAATGAATTTAGACGTTTTGTTGCTTGTCCGCACGTCTTGAGTAATTTTAGCTGACATGAGGCCAAAGCTCAAAGACTAAAACTGCTAAATTTCGCTGCGACTTCAGTGATTTGTTGATTTGCTCGCGGCATGAAATAAATTCACACAAATTTGCTGCATTGAGTTCAACTTTGGTGAATTTTGATCATCCTGACAGTGCTGAACTTTAAATGGGACGGAGCGAAAATAGAAGAAGCTATCGTAACTTATTAGCTGTTTGACCTTCTCCACACAAAAGAGCAACGGTTCACAGACAGTTTTGAGACAAGAGTCAATAGTATGAAGTGGTATGATAGTTGGAAGTTTGCTAACTGACCATTAGCAACCATGTTAGCTTAGAGAGCGTTACTTCCTTCTCCAGCTTCTGGGAGCGTCTGGGGCTGACTCGCGCAAACCTGGCTGGTTAGTTAGCCATTGGCTTGCCAGCTAAAGCAGTTCACCCACTAGAACGACAAGTACAGCCATGCTAATGGTTATCAGGTCTAGCACAGTGGCGCTTTGAGCTAAATGCTAATGAGCTCACAATGACAGTGTAGCATTTTGATGATCGGCACATATTGTTTACAGTGTTCACCATCGTAGTTTAGCATGTTAGCATGCTAATGCTTTCTTCCAACTGGCTAACGCTGTCATCCCTAGAAATGTTCCACTAGCATGCCTAAAGAGACACATGCAGCTGGGGGGCAGGATTGTCACATCTATCTGCACACTCGATTGAACTGGGAAGGAGACGGAGACTCCTACAAAGTTTCCAGTCACACTGCACCCTCCAAATTTGTCATGAGCAGTCAGATCCAGAGGTGTCATCCTCAGCATTTTAAGAGCAATCTCACCCAAAACTAATGAATTCAGAGCGACGTTCTTGGTAACAGTTCATGGAGATGTACTTTAAGTGCTAACATGGCCGTGTCTGATGCTAACTATACGTATTTCTGTATTGTGCAGGGCAGTGAGGGCAGCTGTCGCGGTGTTTGAAGTAAATTTCAAACAGCCCATTAAAAAAAAAGGTGGATCCAAGGTGGATTTTTATGAAATCCAATAACACATATTAACACACTGCCAAAATGCTCACTGTGACTCAGCCATTAAGGTTGACCTACAGTAAAAACACAGCCTGATGAGTCATTACAGCCATTATTAACCTCTCCTGGATTTTTTCACCCTGAACAACTCGCAGATGCAGATATTCACAGCTGAAGCCGCTGCCTTTTCGGCGGGGTTGCGCAGCACGAACCCATGACAGAAAAGAGATAATTCAGCGGAAACGTGGAGGGTTTAAATTTAATTAGCAGCCATAGTCCAAATGAAATTCAGCGACGGCTTGCCTCTGCTCCATCTGTCACGTGGTGGGCTGACAGCGGACACGAAGGACATCTCTGCACATCTGATTTGGTTTAGAGGTGACGGCGTTATTGAGGAAGGCTGCGCTTCCACATCTCAGTAAATACATTTAAATATTTGCACCTCTGTGTCTGCCTCTGCAGACAGAAAGGCCTTTTAAGCATTCGGCCCGACAGGTGCACAGCAGGAGGCAGCCTGTCCTGCTGAGCCAGACGAAGGGAGGAGGAAGAGGAGGAAGTGTCGGCTGACCTCCTTCCCTGTGAATTTCTCTTCTCATCCATCTCCTGTTTTATTCGCCTATTTTGGGATTTTTTTCCCCCTTTTTCATTTGGCCCGTATCACACTGAGAGATGTCGAAGTCCTGTTAATTTGTGTTTCCCGCAGACTTTTACGCCTGCTGCCCAAGATAACAACTTCCTGCGTTATTCCCAAATAAAATGACCATTATTTCTTCATCGCTCACACTGTTATTGTGCAGTGTTTCTCTTCTAAAGTACAAACCTGAATATGGCTGCAGGCGCAAACACACAGTCTGATTTGTTGTCCACCGTGCAGCTCCGCTGAAGCAGCTGTTTAAGGTCGCCTCACCCCGTGGCGAGGAAGGTCGCTATTTTGACCCATTCCTCCACGCTGCTGCGCTTCACTTTGGTTGCACGGTGTGAAATATGGACGTAGTCTCTCTGACATCACCTGTAGGTTCACGAAGAGCCGTTGTGAATCAAAAATGGGCAGAGAGGTGAAGCGTGGGTGGAGATATTACTGCTGTGAAGTTTGGTATTTTAATATGGGGGTCTATGGGGATTGACTTGCTTTTGGAGCCAGCTGATTTAAACTGTGCTGACTGGACGCTTCAATAATTAACTTTTCAATTAATAAATGACAAAACAGAGTAAATTTTTAAGTTCTGTCCAGTGTTTTTGACCACGACAGGCACTATTTTTGGATCGTTGGCTGTTCTGCTCTCCTAGCATTTGCCATGGATGCAAGCATGCAGGTGATGCAGAACTCATTTGTGCCAACCAATCAGGGGAAAGGATGCTGCTACCAGCTCCTTAAATGTGCTTTTCTTTGTTAAACATCACTTTGAATGAAGTATTTTAGCTCAAAATGAGTCATTTAAGTACGTCACCTTGGCCTCCGGGAAGGTGCGATGAATAGTTTCCACTGTTTTAGATCAATGGAGAAGAAGTCAGATGATTCATTGATTATGAAAGCAGCCAATAGTTGTAGCCCCTGATGACTGTGTTTGTTTACAGGAAAGTGCTGCAGGTCATGTGAGCAGACAGATTGTTTAACACTAAACTAAAATGTCGTTTTCTCTGCTGTTTTAACTCTGTGAATGATGAAGATCAGAGACATGAAGCAGGGCTCAGCTGGCCAACGTGAATGCACTTTTCCTGGGAAGAAAGAATATGATTAAAACCCAACCGTGCGCGTGTCTCTCTCTGTCCGTCCAGGTCGCCACGCAGAGGACATCTTCGGGGAGCTGTTTAACGAAGCCAACAGCTTCTACCTGAGGATGAGCAGCCTGCAGGAGAGGGTCGACCAGCTGGCCGTGAAAGTCACCCAGCTCGACTCCACCGTGGAGGAAGGTAGGGACGGGGTGATGATCGGCCATGTCTGACCGTGGAGGGGGTCGGTCCTCACAAGTGGCCGTAAAAACAGAGGACAGTTTCATGAAGTGTTCCTTCAACACACTGCAGACGGATTTATGGGAAAATCCAGCTGCTCTGTTTACGCCGTTATCTTTGTTTATATGAGGCGACATTTCGTGTGTGTGTGTGTGTGTGTGTGTGTGTGTGTGTGTGTGTGTGTGTGTGTGTGTGTGTGTGTGTGTGTGTGTGTGTGTGTGTGTGTGGGAGTCAGAATCATTTTCTCCATCATTAAGTTGTTCACTAACACTGAAGGTCAATTCTGTTAATGCAGTAATTGATAGGCATTCACACACACACACACACACTGACTCACACACACACACAGTCAGGCTTACGAGACGATTTCAGAGCTGACTATGGTGGCCCCGGAGGCTCAGACTGAACTTTAACGTGAAATGTGAGAAACCTTGAATCTGCTGCTCTTCTCCTTATTTCTCTTTTTTTCATTCTGTCTTTTCTCTTCCCTCCTCCCCCTTTCTCCTCTTTCCTCCCTGCCTTCCTCATTTGCTCCCTGCTTCCCTCCTTCTCCTCCTTCCATCGCTCTCTCTGACTTTCCTTCTTTTATTTCCTCACCCCTCTTCTTTTTCTCCCTCCCCCGGGTCCCCATTCTTCACCACACTTTCACCCCTTGTATTTCCTCTTCCCTCCATTCCTCCTTCTTATTTTCCTCCCTTCTCTCTGTTCTTCCTCTTCTTTCCTCTCTTCTCTCCTTCCATTTCTCCTCTCTCCTTCCTCTGCCTCTTCTTCTCTCCTTTCTTCCTGTTATTTCTTTTCCCCTTTTATTTCCTTCCTTTTTTCTTCTTCCATTGCCCTCTCTCTCTTTTATCTTCTTCATTTCTCTCCTCCATCCCACCATCCCTCCCTCCTCTTTTCATTTCCCCATCCTCTCCATCCTCTTGACTGTTTCATTTCTCCTTTTTTTCCCTTTTTTATTATTTCTGTATCACCCTTCTTTTCACCCACCCTCAATATCTTTTTCTCCCCCTTTCCCTCAGCTTCCTTCCTCCTTTCTCTATTTCCTCCCACTTTTGTTTCTTTTCCTTTATTTTTCCCTCCCTGTTTTTCTCTCTCGCCATCTGTTTCTCTCTCTCTCTCTCTCTCTCTCTCTCTCCCTCCCTCTCCCCCTCCCTCCCTCCCTCCCCCCTCTCTCTCCCTGCTGATACTGCATAGTCATTCTGCAGCACGGCGGCCTCAGACAGAGCGTCAGATAGAGCAGCACAGACTGGGATGAAAAGGAAAAGCTCAGCAGTCCTCTGTCTTATCCTCCCCTCCTCTCTTCCTCTGCTCCTCCACCTCCCTCGCTCACACTCTTTCATCTCCTCTCTCCTCCTCTGTCCAGCTCCATGCCTCTTCCTCCTACGCCCAAGCAGCCTCGTCTGTTATTCATTTCCTAGCAGACATTCACTCTGTCGAATGTGTCGAATGGTACTCGTCTTTCTCTCGCTTCTCAGTCGCATCTTCTTCTCTCTTTGTCCTCGTCCCTCACTCCTGCCTCCTCTTTCCTCCCTTTTTCTCTCTTTCACTGTCTCCAAACTGGCAGGGAAGCGACACAGTATGAATGTTTTATGAAAGGAAAGAAGGAAGGAAAGAAGGGACAATTAAAGGAAGAAGAAAGGAGGAAAGGAAGGGACAATTAAAGCTAGAAAAAATGGTGAAAGGAAGGAAGGGGAAATTAAAGGAAGAAGAAAGGAGGAGACAAGTAGAGGAGGAGAAAGGAAGAAGAGAGGGAAAATTAATGGAAAAAGGAAGGAAGGTAGGGACAATTAAATGAGGAGAAAAGAAGAGAAGGAAGAAAAAAGGAAGGAAGGATGGAAGAAAGGGACAGTTAAAGGAAGAAGAAAGAAAGGAAGGGGAAATTGAAGGAAGAAGAAAGGAGGACACAAGTAGAGGAGGAGAAAGGAAGAAGGGAGGGAAAATTAATGGAAAATGGAAGGAAGGAAGGAAGGAAGGAAGGAAGGAAGGAAGGAAGGAAGGAAGGAAGGAAGGAAGGAAGGGACAATTAATGGAGGAGAAAGGAAGAAACTTTTGAAGGAAGAAAAAAGGAAGGATGGAAGAAAGGGACAGTTAAAGGAAGAAGAAAGAAAGGAAGGGGAAATTGAAGGAAGAAGAAAGGAGGGGACAATTAAAGGAGGAGAAAGGAAGAAGGGAGGGAAAATTAATTGAAGAAGGAAGGAAGGAAGGAAGGAAGGAAGGAAGGAAGGAAGGAAGGAAGGAATGGACAGTTAAAGGAGGAGAAAGGAAGAGACTTTTGAAGGAAGAAAAAAGGAAGGAAGGGTGGAAGAATGGGACAGTTAAAGGAAAAGGAAAGGAAGAGACAAAGGAAGAAGGAGGAAGGAAGTGAGGAGGGAAGAAATTAAGGAAGGAACAAAGGAAGGGAGTGACATTGAAAAGAAAAGGGAGAGAAGAAGAAGTGAAGGAACTGGGGGACAATGAAAGGACAAATAAAACAGAGAAGGGAAGGAAGGAGGAAATGAAAGAAGGAACAGAGGAATAGCTAAAGGAAGAAGGAGGACGAGTCGAGCCGGGAAAATGAAATTGAATCTAGATATTTAAAAAAACTAAAACTTGATCCCAATAATGTTGAAACAAACTCATTTTCCTGAGAAACGAGTTGAAATTTCAGCGATTTTTATCAGCAGTTATTGCAAAATGTTACATCAAAGAAATAAAAACACGCATTTTGCTTCAGTCTGCAGTGAAATATATGAAATACATAGAAAACCATTGTTCTCAGTTTGAGCCCATTTGACACGAATGGTTCAGGGAAATCAAAGACTTCCAAATTAAACCGTAATTAGGTTTATATTCAAGTATTCTACATTTCCGGAGCCTCAGCAGCAAAAACTTCTCTCATTAGCTGCTGAGTTTAGTCTCTGACCTGCTGCTAAAAGATAGAAACTTTAAAGATATGAGTTCGTGTGAACGTGAGGCCCGACAGAAAGGAGTAAATGTGGGAGTCAGACCTCTGCAGGTCCCATAATCTGCTTTAATCTGAAGAATTATCTGTAATCGACGTATTTGTGTGCATGCAAATGTGCAGACAGGAGTGTTAAAGTCAGACACACAAGAGTTTTAGGAGATGGAGAGATCAGAGTGTGTGTATGGTTAGAGGGAGAGAGGGAGCTGGAAACGAGTGTGTGCGCGTGTGTGTGCGTGTGTGTGTGTGTGTGTTAAAAAGCGAGAGGGAAAGCTCGAGGTCTCTTTGAAGACACGTCTGAATGAAAGTTGCATTAGCTGCTAGTTTTGTGGATTATTCATTTGGCCGCAGGGACCGAAGCTTAGGAAGGCATGATCAAACAGTGAGCAGACAGGAGGGCGCAGAGTCTGCACACACACACACACACACACACACACACACACACACGCACACACACACACACACACACACGGATCAAACGGCCAGTCGCTCGGCAGTTTTTGAGGAATAAGTCTTTGCAGTCAGAGGTTAAACCTAACACACTCTGCTGATGACTTACACACACACACACACACACACACACACACACACTCCCTGCTGGTGACTTACACACATGCACACACACGCACACACGCTGCATCATATGCAGCTCAGTCAAGTAAATCACTCCCAGGAACATATGTCGCATTAACACGGTCTAAACCTTATTATATACTGGCCTGATGTATACTGAACCTGTGTGTCTGTGCGTGCGTGCGTGCGTGCGTGCGTGTCTTTAGCCATCTGGTAGATCGTGGATAGCATTGCAGTACTGTAGCGTTAAACCTCCTCTGGGGTTAAGGGATTGACACACATGCTTTGATACTTTGTCTGTCTCTCACTCTCCCTTTCTCACACACACAGATTTTAGCTGTATTGGTCATGCACACACACACCACTCATGACTGCTGCAGTGTGTGTGTGTGTGTGTGTGTGTGTGTGTGTGTGTGTGTGTGTGTGTGTGTGTGTGTGTGTCTGTGTTTGTTAAACTGGTGCAACAAGCTCTAAATCTAATCTGTCCCTGTTGTCCTATTATCACCTTCTGTGAGTGTGTGCGTGTTTGCATATGTGCAGCGTGTGTGTGAGTGTTTGCATATGTACAGGGTGTGTGTGTGTGTGTGTGTGTGTGTGTGTGATGCGAGCACAGTCTCATGTGTTCGTCTACATGCATGTGACGTGTTTCTTATTGGACGGACTTACAGGCTCAGTATTTCATCTCCTGTGTTTCTGCTCCTCTAAGCATTTTCTTACACTCCCAGAATGCCTTTCAACCATCCATAAACCCATAAATCTCAGCGTCCAAACCGCAGGGACCCCCGTGACATGGAGGGTCTGGAAAAGCCCTTTTTGTTCTCCGTCGCTCTATCTGCTGAATCTGATTTCCTACCTTTTGTATTTGACGACAGAACAGTGTATGCTGACTTTATTGCACGGGGAGACCGAGGCAGATTAATAATGCAGGAAGATTTTAGATATTTTATCAGGCTGCAGTGACACGAGAACTGTTTCCCACACTGCAAATACAATGAAAAATCAATGAAAACACATCTTCTTGTGTTTTTACTGTAAAAAAAATGTGTCCATAATGTTATTAAAGACAAATCCAGACTCTCAAATTCACCCACTGGAGCTGAATCTGCAGTTATCCTTGACTATTTCATCAACGCTGAAGCTGAATCTGGTGGCCCAAAACTTTGAATTTAAGCCGTTGTGTCCTCATTGATCGACAGGGTTACAAGACCTCATTCGTTCCCACACATCTGGACTTCACTCAGCGGCGTAAACTTTGCAGGACACCTTCAGTACTGTCCGTCTCTCCCTCCAGTCTCTCTGCAGGACATCAACATGAGGAAGGCCTTCAAGAGCAGCACCATCCAGGACCAGCAGGTAGTGTCGAGGACCTCCGTCCCCAACCCCGTGGTGGAGATGTACCACCGCTGCGACAAACCTCCTCCGCTCAACATTCTCAGCCCCTACAGGTCAGCAGCTCAGCCCGACTGCAGTGCGCCGGCAGTTCAGGACAGTTACACTATGTTTTCGTCAGTTTCTTCCAAACCCTGTGCTTAAAGTCACACTGAGGAGCCACCAGGCCAGTTTTTGCAGCACATATGATGAATGCAAGAGAGCAGGAAGAGCAGCTTTCAGAGAAGAGTTAACCAGAAATGACCCATGGCCTCAGCCGATAAAGAGATCAGCCAATCACTTTAACTTGCACCTGTTTGGATCGTTATTGGAAGATCGTAACTGTTGTTTCGTCTCGGTTGATTTCCGCCTCCCCGCAGGGACGACAAGAAGGACGCGCTGAAGTTCTACACCGACCCCTCGTACTTCTTCAACCTGTGGAAGGAGAAGATGCTGCAGGCCACCGAGGACAAACGCAAGGAGAAGAGACGGCAGAAGGTACGGCCGAGCGCGTGTGTCGGCGTGTGCGGGTGGAGTTCGTTTGTGTGCAGGTGTGTGTTTGTGTGCACCTACGCCCTGAGCTGGATGTGCGTGAGTTTGACAGAACAGTAAAATAAAATTCATCTTCTGCTTTAATTTGCCGATCTGTTGTTTCCTGCCTCGACGTGTCTTTCGTTAATGCTCTTACTTCATTTTCTGCTTTCCTCTCTTACTGTACTCTCCATTTAGCTTTGCTTTGTTGCCTAATTGGTTATTGATACAGCAGCAGTTGAGCAGGCTCATTATCCGCAGACAAATAAACGGCCTGAGGGGAATACGTCTTTTAACAATAAATGAAATGAGCCGTGAGTAATAATGAGCATATTTAGACCGAGATGTGCTGCAGCTCCCACTCTGTTATATTACAGCTGCAGTTCAGTCTCAGTAAGATACAAGCAGCGAAGCTCAGCAAGATGAGCGAAACATAGACCTGCCATGAAATGCAAATGAAATGTCTACATGCAAGTCTGGTGTTGTTTAGATTGTGAACCTGCTGATTAATTCACTATCTTAATATTAGGTGTTCAAATCAGATTTTTGAATATGAAAACCTTTATTGAACGACAGTGACTAAGGCCCTGGACCGCAAAGCAACAGTTTTGCATCTAGATTTAAACCCAATCCAGTGTTTTCTGAGTCAGATAAGGTTTGAATGCGTTTGATTGACAGTCGCCAACAACCCCACATCCGTCATCGGCCGATCGGTGTTCCCCTCGGACTCGCAGTCAGTCTGAAAAGCTCCTCTCCTCCACCCTGAACCGCTGCTGCTGTACGCCTTTGCTGCACTTTGTCGATATTTCTGTTCGATTTGACGCTGCTCACATTTTTTTGCCGTTCCCTCCCTTCAAACTGGAGACTTGGCAGAATAAAACCCCTTCAAGCTCACCTGCAGGATTTTTCACCCTCCTCTTACCTCACCTTCCAATGCACACACCCCACCCTTCTTCCTCCTCCTCCTCCTCCTCCTCCTCCTCCTCCTCCTCCTCCTCCTCCTCCTCCTCCTCTGCTCAGTCTAACGCACCAGCTTGTCTTTCTCCCATGTTTCCATAGGGCTGTCCGGCCCACCCTGACAGGCCCCACTCCAGACAGGCCCCACCCAGGAGCCCCCTGTCCATCTCTGTAAGACAACCCCCGACCCCTAACCTGCCCTCTCTTGCCCCCCACTTCACCCCTGCACACCCCACTAACACAGAACACACACTCACCCATTATAGAGGATGTACGACCTCAGGTAAGACACACAGACACACACAGGGAAGCACACACAACATATTAAAAGACACACACACACACACACCTCCCCTTCTGTTTGTGTATGTGTGTGTCACGTTCGCTTGCCACCTCACCCTCTCTCTAACCCTCTGTGTTTGGTTTGGTTCGGTTCCCGCCTCCTGTTTTTTTGGCTCTGTTGGCCATAGTGTGTGTCGGTGTGTCTAATAGCGACTGGTGTGTTTGTGTGTGTTGGCTCAGTGTGAATTTACCCCATGGTGGAGGAGCTGGTGGTGGGGGTCCTGTTCTCTTCCTCTGCCCCTGAGAAATCAATAACCAATGGCTAACTTTGTCTCCACTCTTCTGTCTACCTTTCTGCGTCTGTCTCTGTTCCAGGAGCAGCAGAGGCAGGTGGAGGACCCGGGCAGAGAGGTGAAGAAGGTCAGTCCCCACATGTCACTATCAGCTGTTTCATTTCAACACCACCTCGTCGACACCCCCTGAAACTAGCTTGAAATTAGCATCGCTGTGATTATACACTCACATGGACAAAGTGAATCCATCCAGGTCTCATTTAATTTGATTTCGGTGAGCTAATTTGCTTTGTTGGCAGACAGGAAACTGCCCTGGCGGTGCTAACCTTTGAGGGGACGGCGAGCCAGAGAGGCCACACAGAGGAAGCTAGCGTATTAGCTTTGTTGCGCTCCCTTTTATATGTATACTGTGACATCTGCCTCTGCATGAAGTACTCCACAAAGGAAGAGTTGATGATGCAAATATTTATACGTGTTAACTGATTGTTGAGCTAGCTAGCATGCTAACAGGCAGATAGCAAGCTTGGCTGGCAATCCATTTTCTGGCTAGCGCTAGCATTTTGCAAGTTGGTTTTGCCACAAGAAGTCGCTCCATCACCAAGCTTCCAGCACCACCTGGTTCACGACGACGTACGAATGAACGTTGTAACTCCAGTTTCATGTCCGCATGGAGCTTTTCCAGCAATTAAAGTTTTCTTGTGTCCCATGAAAGACAGTTTTCAAACTATGACAGATTTTAAACCAGTTTTTATGCTTATTGAAGCTCATTTTGTTGTACACCAAATGTCAGACACCCAGTCTTACTTGTGTTTCATTCATCACTGCTGTGCACACGGTGCTACACATTAGCTAATGGCTGAATTGAATGGATCATAAAGGTGCTTCAGAATATATGAGATGCAGATACTAAACCCACAGTGAACTCGTTGAACTCAGCTTTTTATGAATAAAATTGAAGAGCAGAGACCGTTGCCAGCATTGAGAACACTTAATCACTCTAAAACCACCTTCAATAAAAGTACATTACAGCAATCTACTTAAGCAAAGACGGTGAGATACGCTCCAGTGCCTGTTAGCACTGTCTCTGATGGGATGTTAGAGGTACAGCTGTGCGAATCCCTCAGACCACAGCATGTGAACCCTGAGGTAGCGTGACGCGCTACAGAAACCCTTTCAGCAGATGTGGTCCTTTCAGTCTGAACTTAAACAACGCCGTCACTTACATTATTCACCTTCCCGCTGTTGTTCCTTTAAAGGTGCGTAAGGCTCGCAACCGGCGCCAGGAGTGGAACGTCCTGGCCTACGACAAAGAGTTCAGACCAGACGCGAGGCTCACCCCCTCCCCTTACCATGGCATGTCCTCAGAAGGCTCCCTGTCCCCTGATAGCAGGTAAACACACACACACTCAAGCTGTCCCCATATGTGTGAGGTTTCCCTCGAGGGTCCTGTTGCCTCATCACAGTCTAGCCTGACAACATAGACCCGCTCGTATGTTGAGCTGTCTCTCCAGGGACCGAGGACAACAACAGTTGATGTAAGCGGTTTACGGGGACACATGCACACACACACAAACTCGTGGTCTAGACTTTTAGGATTGGTGTTTCAGGGTGACGTTTTCTGCCCCCTGGATGTCCAAAATTTGTCTGTCCTGCAAATACTATAAATGGTAATAAATAGTGTGCAGGTACCGTTACACAACCACTCACACACCTGTGAAACTGAGATAGAGATATCAGCCCACCTCCTTTATGGTTTAAAGCTCTATGCTGCCCTCTACTGGACAAGGTAATTCAGAGCATATGAGCTTATACTGTATTTTATGTGGGTTTCACAGTGTCATTTGTTCATACATTTTGATATTATGCCCAATATTATAAGGATTCTGCGATTTTCTTCTTCTTTTTTTAATTATTGTTAAATTTTAAATAAACAGAGTTGAATTGCAAAAAACAGTAAATAACAAATGTAGCAAAGTAACAAAACACATAAAGAGAAACTTGTTTTATATTTTGTATCCTGTACCCACCCACTCACATTACCCTCAACAGGTCAATGGCGTCCGACTCCTACCCGGCTAGTCCCAACCACCCCTCCACTCAGGCCCCCAGCACCGTCCACCCCACCGACCACCATGCCAGGGACCACCTCAGCGCTGCGGCCCAGACCCAGTCGCTGGATCGAGGCCTCAGGCCAGCCAACCCGCCCTCAGGAGGGCCCGCGCCTGCAGGGCGGCATGCAGCCTCCCTGGGCAGGACCCCATCAGGACACGGGGTCCAGGGTGGTGGAGATCCGACGGTCAACGGGCCGAGGCAGCAGTCGGTTAAGGAGTACCGGGCCGGGCACGGGTAGGTTTTCTACTATTTATACAAACTTTTGTGTTGATTCTGGTTAAAAAATTGCGATTGAAGAATAAAATAATGGCATGTTGAACTGTGTTTCAGGTTTACATCAACGTTTCAGTGATTTCAGTTTAGTCTTGTATTTCCCTAAAATGTCATTTGTGACGCTGAAAACTTTTCTATCTAAATTTAGAAAGGTGAGTAATGTCTCGCAGTGGTTCAGCACATTAACAGTCTCACGGCTTTTACCTTCAGACCATGATTTTTAAACTATAAAGGTCAAGTTAATGTCAACTGACTGCTGCTGTGAATGTTAAAACAGACTCATCTCACCTTTTCAAAATGTCTCTTCGTGACTTCTCCTGCACCTGACACCCATACAAACAAGTAGTGTGAGACTAATGAAATCACACATTTACCCTCAGCTCTCGACGTCAATTGTCAATTTCCAGAAAAAGGAACAAAAAGTACACAAAAAGCAAGTAAACAGACAGAGAAGTATAGACTTCATAGTTTATGAGCAACACAATCACTTTTCTTCTTTCCTCCCCCCCCCCCCAGCGGCCAGCCCTCCACCATCCCAGAATACTATATCCCACCCGCCCCTCCTCCTCCTCCCCCAACCATCCCCTCCGCCCAGACCGCCTTCGACTCCACCACGGCCCCTCCCTCTGCCGCCGCCTCCGCTGTCCCCCCCACCTCCTCTGCCCTCACCCGCCCCTACTCCCCTTCCCCTCCTCCTCCCCCGGCCAACTACGTGCCCTCCCCCGCCCACCCCCCGTCAGGCGCACCCCCTGCAGCTCCACCACCCCCTCCGCCCGGGGCACCTTCAGCCCTCCAGGCTCACCCATCGCCGCCGCACGCCGCCGTCGGCCAGTCAGCCGTGGATGCGGCGCCCGCGACGAGGAAGTCCACCATGCTGGGGATGATCCCGATGAGCGACGCCCGCTCCGACCTGCTGGCCGCCATACGTAGAGGTCAGTGTGTAATTAATGTTTTAAGAAGTCAAAGGTCAAGTTAACTTCATATTGAACAGTTAGTTATGCATCATGTTTACTGTTAAAAGTAACTATTTTTAATTAATATTTAAATAAAAAACAAAATTATTAAGTAGCCACCTGCTGCTGTTACTCAGATATATTTTAGGAGAAGCAGGATAATAAGAATTAAGTGATTAATATACAGATTATACCTTATTATTAGAAAAGTTTTACCTCCCTTCTAGTAAAAAAGTTTTAAAAAAAGATAATTAAATGACATAAGTTGGTGATCATTCTTGTAAGGTTTTACCAAAAAAAGCTGAATTTGATGTTTCATTAAAAATTCTGTCATTATAGTAATATTATAGCAATTATCAGCAATCAAAGTAAGAAATTTAAATTCTGACTGACAGCAAACATACATTACATACATACAAACATACATTGGTCACGCCCCTGCTCCCTCCTCCCATCCTCCCCCCTGCACCCTCTCGTCCCCCCCTCCAGGTATCCAGCTGAGGAAGGTGCAGGAGCAGAGGGAGCAGGAGGCGAAGAGGGAGCCCGTCGGCAACGACGTGGCCACCATCCTGTCGCGCCGCATCGCTGTGGAGTACAGCGAGTCCGACGACGACTCCGAGCTCGACGAGAACGAGTGGTCTGACTAAAAAAAACAAAAAAAAAAAAACAAGACGGGGGCTCGGTGGGTGGTGACGACTGCGAACAGGAGGGGGAGAAACGCTGAGACTCTGAGGTGGAAATGAAGGGGTTTGGTTACTTTTAATGTTCATCATTACAAATTCAGTCACACATACATTCACATGCTTACGCAGGTTGGTCATTTCAGTTTGCTCGGTTGCCCCTGATGACACCTATTCTTGTACTAAAAACCCTCGAGGTTTGTGTGTCTCACCACCCGGGGTGTGTGGCGCGATAAACACACACTCACGTTCACACCATTTCAACACCCTCCCTGGTTAGTTTTAACCACTAACACTCAGCTGTGAAAAACAAACGCACCAACCTCTCCCTCCCTACGTATTAGAGTGATAATTATCAGCAATATTACAGGCTCTCAAACTGTAGGTAGGTGGGCCCCCAGTGAGCACGGGGGGGATGTGTTTACAAAACACAATGGTATAGCACAAGAAAAACTAATTATAGTGCAATCTTAACTTATTTGCCAAATGTTGAGACAGAGTTTATGAAAACAAGTGAGGAAAATCAGGGATAAACGGCTCCTTAGAGGATAACTCCGCCTCACTGGGACGTGCCTGTTTACAAAACATGTGCACTCTCATTAATAGACCGCGCTGTCATTGTGAGGGTTTGGCTCATTGGTCACCTTAACCAACGTGAGAACCTGCGCCGAAATGAACTCCAACAGGTGCACGTGCTAGCAGATGAATAGCTAGCGTGTTGGCTAGCTGTAGCTGTAGCTGTAGCTGTAGCTTGATGTTAGCATCTGATCCGGTTGGATATTGCAAAAAGATGCATAAAATTAGACATGAAAGTCTTTGGAGCTCCTTCAGATCAAAGATTTTGTAAGTAAACTTCCCACTTAAGTTGTAGTAGACCTGTAAACAGGAAGTGAGCAAAGTTAGCCAAACAGCTAAAGACTTTTTGCAGCAGACTTCTTGATTTAGGTTCTGTTTGCAGAAATGTGTTTACAGCAAGTTTGACTTGTTGAAAATCTTCATATTTTGGATAAAAGTCTCTACAGTTGCTTAAAACTTAAGTTAATTTTGATGAAAAATCGTGTTGTGTGTTTCTGATTATGACTCAAATACAGGCCTGTTTTACTAATAATTTAAGCTAAGAGGTAACAACAATTCAAATCTTGTGTTTTTAATTTAGGCTCCTTTTGTTTTTGTCTTTAACGTTTTGTATATCGTGTTTACATTTGTATTTAATTCTTTACTTAACCAGATAGTGTCATTAAGATAGAAAAATATGTATATTAATATATCAAGAAAAACAATTACAAGTATGCTTCAGAATACACGAGTATAGTATTTTAAAACCTATAAAAGATTTTAATTTCTTTTTGGAACTCATTTTCTTTGTGAGGAGTGTTGTGCTTTCAACATGCGTGGTGAAATTAACGTCTGCTGAGTACTGGACGCACAGCAGGTGTCCACATGCGATGCTGGTTCTCTGATGGTGTTTTTGGTGAAGCCAAACTCTCATGACGTCAGCGCCGTCTTCGAGCTCGTACTTTTAACATAATGTATAAAAGCTGAAACTGTGACAAAAGACGCCACCCACCAGGTGCACGCTGGTTTGGGAAAACAAGCACCGCCAGCCTTGTTGAAGTTTGGCGGTACTCATCCTTCAGTGTCCACGTCGCGGCGTTGAACCCTGACGCGAGCGAGCTTACGCCATTTTACTTTTTGGTCTGTTGTAGTCATTCATAACACGAAGCCTAACATTTCAGCCAGTGACTGTGTGCTGTGGTATTTGGTCTTATATAAACGCTTCCACTCTTAACCACACCGGAGCCGCACTCACAAAGCTCGGCTCGCCGACCCGGGGTCAAAGGTCGTGTCCGCTCCTTCGTGCGACCCTAGGTCAGCAGAGGCTTCGTGAATGCAGCCCCTGGCCTATAAATACATAAGTGTAAGAGACTTACGACAGTAATATTCAGTATATTATCTCTTTTAGGTTTGGCTAATCCTCGGTATGAGCTGATTGGACTGTAGTGTTTTATAACGTGGTTTTTCCTTTTCCAACGTGCTGCAGTGAGTTGTTCACTTTGGGTTCTTTTAGGGTTTTCTTCTCAAGGCCAGAATCGAGGTTTCGGATAAAATAAAGAAGTTCGAGGATGATTCCTTTTTTATTTTTTTATTTTTACCTTCTTAATCAAACCTCAAACCAAAGCACCCAAATATCCCATATGAAACTGGACTCCAGCAGCATTTATTGCTAGCCGTTTGCATTTTTTTTTTTTTTTTTTCAATTTTCTGTCTAGAGCAGCGTTGGCGTTTCAACGTTCTGAAGGTCTTTCTTGGTTTTTGGCATTCTGGGTAGTGCACATTTTGGTACAGACCAATGTGAAACGTATTCGCCGATGCTGTTTAATTTTTACGTTAACTGGAGAGAATTTGACTTCCTTGTGTTGAGCATCTGAACAAAACATGCACTTAAAGTTCAGTCGCGCTGTTTTAGATTAAATGACCCGAAACTCGCTTTTAAAGTGAAAATTAGCACTTGATTAAAAAAAGCTACGATTAGCATTTCAATGTGTAGTTTCAGCCTGCGTCACAATGCTGCTGAAACATGATGTTCTTAAAAACATCAAACTTTCAACCTAGTTTGGCAAAATGTTAACCTGGATTTGACCTGCGAATCATCAATCAGCGTTTACTGGGTAATTAACCTCATTGGTGTATTTATATACCGAGTTTGACTGCATAGTCGTTGAGGCTTTTATTGTGTTGGTTTACTGCAGAAAACACCAAGATTTTGGAGGGATGGGGCTCAAACGTAGATCTTTTGTTGTATATAAATTCCACATGATAGCTGCAGAAACGGCAAAGCCAATAGCTGCACAGAATAAAAATGAATATATCTGCAGAGCGGACTGTGTGATGGGTGGATCGTCGATGTGTTCTTGGTTGTTCTCCCTGATTGTTTGGTGTAGATTTCAAGGAACTGCGGCAAAGCCTGCATTTACGGACGTTATTATTGAAGCAAAAAAAAGCACATTGAACAGGAAGAATGTGGATCTGCCGCAGGGCTGGGCTGAATTTAACTCGAAGAAAACGGCTGGAGCCATAGATACATCCAAGCACTTATCTCCAATACAAAGCTGTGGCTGTCCAAATTGGAAACTTTCCCACAGTTACCAAATCTGGGAGACAATAGACGCCCTCATATGTTGAGGCGCCAAACGGCCAAGATTTCACTTCAAGCGTACCTCGTGTATCTGTGGCTTCTGGCTTGTAAGAAAACTTCATTATGTGTTGAAAATGTGAGAAATGAATCTTGTTGTATAGACTTTTGGTAAGGCAGCCTGTAAAGTAAAATCCATTTGGGGTAATATAACATAGACAATGAAGCAAAATAAAACTGTGTTGCACACTAAAACCAACTGTTAAGCAAGTATGCATGTAACTCTAGACAATAAATGGTGAACAAAAGTGTGACCCTGTGCTTTCTTTACATCAACGCTTAATTTATTTTTAATTCTTTGTTCCTCTGTGCTGCATCGCATACTTTAGGCTGTGATGTTGATATTTGAACACCATGAATCATCATTTCTTGCTGACATTGTTGAACAAAAGCTCCTGCACACCCACTAATCTGATATACCCACTAATATAAAGACGCTGGTGGAAAATACTGAAAACATGTGATTTGAAATCTTTTGTTATTGTATTTCTTTTCAAAGCTCGGAGCTCTTAAAGCCCTAAAAACACATTTTCTTAATCAGAAATCAGCTCCGTCATTAACATGCAATAATAAAATGTCCGTGTTTGTGTTTTTGTTTATTCTCCTGAAGTGGGCGTGTTCAGTTGGGGAAAGGTGAGGTCATGTGCTTCCTTTGCACCGATTGGCAGATGACGGTTGTGGGATTGTTTGTTGCCGGGTGACTGTCAATCAAACCACACCCACAAAAGTTGGGACATTGTGTAAAACAAATAAAAACAGAATTCAGTCAAACAAACTGTGTTTACCAGCACTGACTGACACGGTGCTATCACCTGTTACCAATCAACCTGTTTACCTGTGGAATGTTCCAACCAGGTGTCTGTGGAGCGTTCCACTACTTTCCCAGTCTTTAGTGTCTCCTGTCCCAACTTGTTTGAAATGTGTCGCTACATCAGATTCAGAATAAGAATATATTTACAAAAATCAATAAAGCTGATCAGAGAGAACATTAAATATATTGTCTTTGTGCTGTTTTCAGTTGAGATTATGTCAAAAAGTATTAGCAAGTTATCAAATTCTGCTTTATTTATGTTTTACGCAGTGTCCCAACTTTCTTGAACTGGGGGCTTGCAGCCTGTAGGGCAGCCTGGGGGGGCCCTGCATCACATTTTCTCCACTGGACAGGCGTCCCAGAGGGCACTTTATCGCATTTTCTTGCACTCTGGGACACCATAGAAGCCACTTTTGCAGGGTTTCTTTCAAACATGGGGTCACGAGATCACCAGTGCACCAAAGGGCTTTGACGGATAGACAGACATTAAATGATAACATTCGTTCAGCAGCATCAGTCGTCTCAACTCGATGATGATGATGTAAATCCAGCGATCATCAGCCCACCGGTGTCGCCGTGGGTCGTTCCAGCGCCGTGCTGGTCGGGGCCTTGGCAGGCTGGAGGAGGAGCCGACGGGTGCCGTTTGGGAGAGAGGAGTCATTTCAGAGCACAGATGGCGACACAGCAGAGAGAAAGTGAGAGAGGTCAGTGGAAAGTACAAGAAGCACCGCAGACAAACAAATAACAAGAGAAAATATCCGTCAGCTGAAGTGTGTTAGTCAGAAAAATCAGATACAGTTTAAAGAAGGCGTCCAAAATATTTCTCTTCTTTGCTGCTTTCATCTAATTTTAGTCTGGACCTAATTTTGGAATCAAAAGCTTCAGATGAGCCTCTTTCAACACAAGAAGCACTTGATTTATCTGAAATCCAAACCAGTTTTCAAGATGACTTGTTCATGCTTGAGTCCAGGTTTCTGTAGAGACACAAATGAGATATTCAACACGGAGTTAAATGTCTCAGACATTCATTTACTGATAACGACGTCACACAGGAGCCGCAACATGAGTCACTGATGGCGAACTGATTACTTTTATGGACCATATCCACTGTCTGAGAATGATTAACTGTAAGATCAAACCATGTTTTAGCTTATTAAATTACAGTCTTTAATTACTTTTTCATGAAGTGCACAAAGAGCTGAATCGATATCACGCTGGTTATCGTTCATTTCAGACAGCTGCACCATGGAAATTAAGCTACAGCTAGCTTTGTGGTACATAATCCGTCTCAGTGAACATTCATTAACCCTAACTTCCTGTCAGACCACCAGGTTAAAAATGACCATGTTAAAAAAATGGGCTGTATATCTCATTGCAGTGGACAGGAAGTGCTTTTGCTGCAGTGACTCCTGCGTATAAAGGAGGCTATGACCTGCTGAAGATTTGAGTTCAGTGGATCCACTGTTAGGACACACCTGTAGAGGTGAACCCACATGACCTGCATACCCACTTGAAGGACTTACTTTGTTATGTATGTAGGTCCAGTATGACACTAAAGCCTTATGTCAACCTGCTGTTTCCAGGGATGAAAGCTCAGGTGAAAGAGTTTGACCCAGGGACAGCTGCAGACGCGACAATCAACTCAAGATCGCAGGGAGGTAAGTCATGAAACTATCAAGTTGAGCGACGAGTTACTCTCTGTGACACAGCGAAGTATCGTCTGCATAATTACGATCGTGGGGTTCATTCTTTTGCATAATTTGGCTTAATAGAAGCATGTAAAGGCTAAGTAAAAGAGGCCCAAACATTGAGCCCTGAGGAACTCCTCGTCATGTTATGTCACTCAGTTTAAAAGCCGAATCACAGCTTTAGAGATGAGACAGTGTTGTGTGGACAATTGTGTCAAAGGCAGTAACTAAAGGTCAGATTGAACAAGGACTTTTCCTGAATCAGTTTCTAAACAAGCATCATTCAACACAGAGGAAACCGTTAAGGCTGTTTTCCTCACAAAGACGGTTCGGTGCAGGTCTGAGCAGATGTTCGTCCCCTCGTTTTTTAAAAGATTGATGGCCGCGCTTCTAAAAACATTAGGGAAATCACTTCATTGTCGGAGACATGGTTGACTAATTGCTGCAAGTCTGTTGCCAAACAGCTGAAAACCTTGTTAAAGAAGCTTGTTGGCAGAGCACCAAGGCGGCAGGTGGATGGCTCGGAGAGGTCCGTCGCATGTGCTGTAGTTCGATATAAAACTAGCTATATAAAAAAGGTTTAAAAGAGGTTTTGTTTGCAGCCTCAATTGATTTTTAAGCAAAGATTGGGCTTTCTATTCAATTCAGCTTCAACTCCTGCAATAAACCTCACAGCTAGAGGTCTCTCAGTGGGCCGTCAAGGCCTTACAGTCGCTGGACAACGATGACAACGATGACAATAACTCCTGGAAAGCTCTGAACACGGACAGATCAATGATGTGCTGATCATGATGCATCATTTCCTGCCCACACGGAGGAAATGATCTTCACAGGTTTCAATCAGATGGTCATTAAAATTTCAGATTTTAGAAGAGGTGTGCGCGTGCGTGCGTGCATGTGTGCGTGCATGTGTGCGTGAGTCAGACACAACAGATGCAGGAATATCATCACCTTCTCTACTGTTTTGTTTTTTTTGCTTTCAAACACATGCACGCACACGGAGGTGATTTGCAGCATCCTGCAGCAGATGGTAGAGAGAGCCTTGTGAGTCATAGAGAAAGAAGAGAGAGAGAGAGAGGGGGAGACAGACAGGAGGGGTGGGAGGGGGTGAGTATATGGGGGGGCAGAGGAAGACAGACAGGAAGGCTGAGAGAGAGAGGGTTGGCGCTGTAATGACGCAAAAGGTGTGTGTGTGTGTGTGTGTGTGTGTGTGTGTGTGTGTGTGTGTGTGTGTGTGTGTGTGTGTGTGTGTGTGTGTGTGTGTGTGTGTGTGTGTGGATGCTGCGTCTTTTCCCCTCGTCTCATGTCTCTGCAGCACTCACATCTGGCCACATGATGGAGCTCTTCTCCTCCAATCTACAGGCTGCATAGAGGTGATTCAAGGAGGCGATCATCACACACGCACGCACACACACACACGCACACACACATCCACACTGGTGTAGTTCACACTTTCACTGACACAGAAGCAAATTTGGCTGATTGAAGGTTAAATTTTCTCACACACTCACTCACCTGCGTCATGTCCGAAATCTCCTGCTGCAACGTTAATTAATAAGAAGCTTCAGTGTGTGTGTGTGTGTGTGTGTGTGTGTGTGTGTGTGTGTGTGTGTGTGTGTGTGTGTGTGTGTGTGTGTGTGTGCGTGTGCGTCCTTTGGGGATGCATACCTGCACATAGAGGGATTTTTTTCACACCTTTCCTTCTCCTCTTCCAGGCCTCATATATCTACACGTGTGCGTGCGTGTGTGTGTGTGTGTGTGTGTGTGTTGCGTCTTCTCTGACCGGATTCTCCCTCTTCGTCCTCCTCCTCTTCATCATCTCTCCCTTTCCTTCTTCTTACTTTTTTGTTCCGCCCGTTTCTGCTGTTATGCAAGCAGGGAGTGGTTTAATAATTCAGCAGCATCTTTTTTTCATGGCCAGGCTTTCCTTAACACCACACTGACCCGCGGTATTGACTCACACACACTCACGAAGCCCACACACACTTGTAATAACACCCACACGCGCACAATGTCACGCAAACATCCGCCCACACACGCACACACACGCTGACGTCACTGCATCCATTCCAGCACAGAAAAACAGCATGAGGCAACTTTCTTCTTCTGTTGTTTGCAGTTTATTTGGCAAATTATTCTCCACTTTTTTTATTTTTTGCAGTCTTTTTTTTCTCTCTCTCTCTTTCTCTCTCGTCTCGTTTATTTACAATAGTAAAAATAAATCTTTCTCTTCAAGGTTTTACATTCGACATTTACAAGTGCAATGTGTAACATGTCCATCTTATAAAGTGCATTTGTACTTTTTAATCGTAACTGACTTTCACAACACAAAGAGGAGGAAACAAATGAAAACAATAATAATAATAATAAAAACAAAAAACATGATTCAAGGACACTGCTTCAGTTCTCTGACATCACAGTATCGTTACCCAATAGCACCCTCACCTTGAGGGTTTTAAAACCTGTGATGCTCGTGCACGCGTGCTGCTTCCTCATCCGGACCGACAACATCGATGCATAAAACAACGTTTTTCTACAAAGGCCATACTCGGTCCGATAGAAAATTAGCTCTGTAATGGTTTTTTTTTTTTGATTGACAATCTCTGCTCGCCTGAAGCGTCGCCAGAAAGCGTTAGCCGGCCGACGGCGGCCGGTGCTGCCTGTTTCCTGTCGCCACTCGCCCCCGAAAACCCTGTGTGTTAATGCTTGTGCTCAAAAAGACAAAAAAGAGAGGATGATGAGGGGAGGTGTAAAAATAGAGATGAATGAGAGGAAGAGGACGTTTCTGTCTGCCGAGGCAAAGTGAGCGTTTGGGGAGGGGGAGTCGATTTCTACTTCTTCACTACCTCCCCTCCTCTTTTTTTTGCCTTTCTCTCCTTTTATCTGCTTTCAGGGGAACTATTTTTAGACGGAGCCTGACCGACGAGCTTCCTGCAGGCCGAGGATGGCAAAAATGTCAGACGAGAGGAGGAGGGGGGGGGAGGCGAAAAGAGAGAGAGGGAGATGAAGGTGGAGAAAGATGAAGAGAAACGAGAGGGAGGAGGAAGGAGAGCGGCGAGACGTGTGAAGGAATGAAGAGATGAGGATGACGAGTGGGAGGAAGGAGCGAGGGGGATGTCTTTGAAACGACCTGCTCTCCTCGACACGACTCAGACAGCATGACGTCACTGGAAACCTGACTCTGTGACGTCCGCCGCTCTGCGCGTCGCTTCATGGAAAAAACTGACTCCGGTTTAAGGAAGTGGACGTTTTACTGATATCATCTCTCACTCTGCTGCCTGAATCACTAAAGCCCGACGTCACAGAAGCGGCTCTGATTGGCTGTCCTGATCAGCAACGTCAAGGTCAAGTTCCCCGCCCTCACCCCGCTGCTCGTAACGGCGCCGAGCGTGTTTTCGTCGTCATTTTTAACATTTACTGACTCGGACTCTGCCGTGAGAATCTGACAAACGTGTATGTACACCAACCGAAAACGATAAGACACTAGAAAGTGGAAAAATATGGCACTTTTTCAGCAAATCACGACTTCTTTTCCCCCAAAAAAGGAACATCTGTTTATAGGAAGAACACAGAAGAAGAGGAAGAAACACACACACACTCACAACATGCTCACAGCAGCGACCATGTCTTGTAACTCATGCCCTGATGAACATTACAAAAATATACATTTCTGTACAGCATTGCATAATAAAAATAACACGCACACTCACTTGTACAGTATTTTTTTCTTTTAAATGGAATTATAGTCCTGTATAGCGGCTGAAGAAAACCAATTCTGCGTGTGTTTACAGTGAGAGTTGGTTGAGTTATGGTTCATTACAATTGGCTATGATCCCGGGTGGAGAACACACACACACACACACACACACACACACACACACAGTGAGTGGTCGCTCCACTCCTGCCCCAGGAATGGTTGACTTGAGTGGTGGCATATTCACAGATGAGTGTTATTAACTGTTAAAACGATCGCTGGATGGACATGCCAGATGGGACCGTCAGCGAGGTTTAAAATGCAGCTGCTTTAAGTACCGACGTTGAGTTTACCCTGGAAAAAACGCCAAAAAAGCTTTGCCTGTTTTCAAGTTTATCCACGGCAGGTTTTGACGTTTTATTCACTGATGGAAGTAAAAACCAGAAACTGACCTCACCTTTAAGACACACACTTGGTGAGCTAACCGCTAACATGCTAACGCTAGTCGCTCACAATAACTCCCTCAGCTTCCTCTGATCTTCTCTGGATTGTACATCATTTCTTACAGTATAGTTATATATTTATATTTCCTATAATACAGTTTTAGCAGGGAGAAAACACTAGCGAGCTCACTAGCTGTCAGTTTTTCTTTTAAATTAGCGTGCCGATGTTTGCTAACATCGAGCTTGACCGAATCCGCTGATTGCGTTGATCTCATTGAAATAAGAAAGCTTGTCTCTGTTCAACCCAAGTCTGGGTCATGATCCCAATTTGATCCATTTTTAAAAGGAGACAGACTGCTTGAAAGCTACATCCAGTGTGTTAGCGTTAGCTGAGCTAGCACAGATTCTCCATTAACATCGCATTTAAAGGGCCGGACTATGCAGGCTGTTTCTTTAACTTTTAGAAAACCATTGGTGAGAAACTGAGCCGGACGTGACGCTAACGTCGGCTAATCTGGTCTGTGTGTCCCATCTAGCATCTCCAACCACAGGTGACTAAGCAAGTCTCACACATCATTGTGCATACAGGAGAGCCGTGTGCCAGCAGGATCTGCATCAGATTCCTATGTGAAATGGATTTAATTAACTCTCTGGGATCGATCAGTTCAGACCCCCCACCCCCAACACACACACACACACACACACACACACACACACACACACACACAGTGCTGCAGTTCACCAAGCTTGCCAAACTCCCTCCACCTCATGTTCTCCAGCTTCAGAGCAATTGAATGTATTTCACTTAATAATTGATGCAAGTCTTTTCACCATTAGGCAGCTCCATCGATGCGGTGATGGAGCAAAAAGAGAGAGCGGCAGAGGGAGGTGGTCGGCTTGTTTAACCTTCAGATAAACCCTTTTTTACCGTTAGCATGAAAATAAAGCTAATTTTAGAGAGAAAACATTATGGCATTGCAACCCGCCATCTATAAATGGAAATAGAGCATTTGCTTCATATTTGGGTTTGTCCTACTTCCATGATTCACGGCAGCTGAAGTGTATTTTGGAAACCCCCGGCCAGCCAGGCCACATCTCTCTCAAATACAATGTGCTATTTGTTGCTTTGAAATACTGAGTTTGAGTTGAGTCATCCTGCAGATCACCTCGTCTACCTCGCTCTCTTCTTCTCCATTGTGGCTTTTTTTGTACACAGCGAAACACAGTTGGACGTTATTGCGAAGGAGTTCTTGTTCCAATAAGGCCAAAAACAACAAAACAAACACACAAGAGATCAAACAAAGTCCTTGACAGAGAAGTGTAGCTGTTGTCCTGCTAACAACTGATTGTTTGCTGCTGCCGAGAAAAATAGAAAACACTTCTACTCTACGTTTTAATTTACACTATAGAAAAAAAACATGATCTTAATACCTGCGTCTCCTGAGCGCCATTTTTAGCTTCAGTGTGTTCTTCGCTGTCGTCTGTTTTGTGGTTTATTTGGTAGAAAGCGTTGAATTTGGAAGTGACTCCCTGTCGTATTTTCGAGTATTGAGTGTCTTGGTTTTTTTTTTTTTTTTACAGCCCGTACAGTTTCCGTGAACCATTTTCCCAAAGCCAGTACACCTCCCACACAAGTATATTAGCAGCATGCCAGCAGCTTAGTCATGGTACGTCTCTGAGGTTGTGCAGAGGGACGCCGGAGTGAAAACTATCTCCGTCCATCATTTAAATGCAGATAGAGGTTAGCAATAAATCCGCTCTCACAGTGTTCACTACATCCTCCGTACATTAGGCCAATTCCCACCGCCATTATTACCGAGATGTTATTAACATTAGCTGGATTTAACTCGCGCTGCGCCCTTTCTGAGGGAAATAACTTCGCCCTGATTGGGCGCCTGGTGGACGTGACCTGAGGTTACGTTAAAGCGCGTCTCGCCTGGCGTTTCCATTTCACGCCGCGTCACCTCGACACTCTCGCTTCTCATTAACCCGCCGAGCCTTCAGAGGGGCCCCCGGGCCGAGCTGCTTCAAGGCAGGGTGTGTGTGCGTGTGTGTGTGTGTGTGCAGGAAATATCCAGCTACTGCTGACAGGCTGCAAGTGAAAATGGAAGGCGTGGAGGAATTCAGACCATGTGATGTTTTACAGCTTTAGATCAGAAGCACAGATTTCTGCACGCGTCTGGCTCGTAAAGGCTCTGCCCCTGAACGCATCGTCAAGCATCAGCTTGGAAAACATTCGTTATGCCACAGCAATAATGTAGAAACCGTCCAGTTTCTGCAGAAGTACAACGTGCACTGTAACCAATCTAGATGAAAAATGACCTTTTCACTATGGATTGTGCTCAGCTCGAGCTAATGGATAATCAATCAGGCAGTGGAGTCAGAATCCATCGCCCGATCTCTAAATTTAGAGCTGCACGGCCGAAAAAGACGTGACGTGGATGCCGGTAAACTTCGAGGTCCCCTTTTCCTGTAAAAAACGCCTGCTGCTCTCACCTTGACCCTGTCACCAGGCTCGTTTTACCGGCACTCATGAGGCCATACGTTGCTTTTTGCATGCATAATTTCTGCTGCGAGAGGCAAGAGGACGACGGAGGATAGAAAGGACGGGGTCACAGTGGGACCTTGTGAATGCTAAAGGACAATTTGGGAATGATTTTGCTTTTTTTGCCTTCATTTTGACTGTATTTAAGTGAATACCTTGCCACTCCCAGAAGACATCTGCAGATTAAAGCCTGTAAAATGCGGCCTCACCCTTTAATTTGATAGCCGTATTTATCTACTCTTTAAAACTGCCCCTGGTGGTCTCGTTTGCAAGCAGAACCTGGAGGTGGTTTCAAAATGTGGAGCTTTTCCTTAACAAACGCCGCTCTTTAGACGTGTTCGTCCACACTGAACGGGCTGTGAAGGAGCAAAAGAAAGCCTGGCTGGGATGGTCCTTTAAAGCCCGCCTAACGCTCCCCATCAAGATGGTGTGGAGAACAGCGTAGCCTACTTTACAGCACCCCCACCCCCCAGCAGCACAGAGCATTCCCAGGGTAGCGGCGCTCTGCAGTGGCGCTGTCCTTGGTGCTGAATTCAGCTCTCTCTGCTTCACAGTCACGGCGCCGCGGCTGGCTTAGAAACCCGGTTCCCTCCGACAGGGAGCCGGTTTGCTTTCATCACGGCGGTGACGACGCACGCCGGCCTAAATATGGAAATCCCTCTCCGGTTTTTGCAGACTGGCGGAGGTCGGTAGATTAGGTTTTCGGATTTGGGTGTTTGAGGAGGGATGGTGTGTAGATTAGGAGTTGTTTTTCATTCCTCGCCAACTTCATGCGCTGCAACGTGTTTCACAAAATACAGATTGTGCCGTTGGCATTGGGAAAAGTCAGAATGGGCTCGTTAATGATCGATGTAAGAGTTAATTATTGTTGCACTCTCTGTCTACAAACTCATTAATTACTTCATCTGCATCAGATCACGGGAACATGGTTGTTAAAATGTGTTTCACGGGAGGAAATGTGCCTGTTTTCCCTATCAGGAGAAGACTGCAAAGATAGCTCATTGAGAATACTCAAGGTCATTCATTGTGTATATTTAGCTCATCATATTTTTATCCACACGCCACTTAATTTCAAACACATCAGTGAACACACAGACGGTATTTTAAGACGGTTTCACTGCCTCTGATTGCATAACCATGCAGCGCTGCCCGAGCTCAGGTCCTACGGAGATTTAGGACGTGTCTTCCTCAAACCTGCCGTCACATATATGCTACTCTTGAGAAGTGAGCCTCACTTCCTGCGCCCTAAAGGAGGTCAGTTGGAAACGTCACCTGACGCGCTCCCCACAACCACCGTGAGAATACCTTCATCAGGTTTTTGCAGTTGGTTTCTCGCCGCCACCGTCATCGCTGGATTTCTCCAGGCCGCAGACAGGACATGGTCTTTGTTAAATCTTTTTTTTTTTTTTTGACCATGCACCGTCTTCCCTTCTCCCCGTGCAAGAGACGCTTTCCCCGCGGCCAGCCGTGCCTTCGCCATCAGCCTCCCAGCCCTGATATGAAGAGTAGAGGAAATCTCCTTCCTCAGCCTTGACCCTCGACCTCTCTCCTCTTCATCCCCGTCTCTCCCTCCTACGACCCCGACTCTGCGTCAAGCGTCACGCCAGACAGAAACCGGCCGTCCCTGCTACACGTCACTGGAGGTCCTGGGTCTGAGGGAAAGGTTGGACGGGACGCACCCACAGCAGGCCATCCACAGCGACTTCTGGATGTCCGGGTTTCGGAACGCATAGATGATGGGATTGATCACAGAGCAGCAGGTGGCGGGGAGGACTGTGGCGTAGGTGTATATTACGGGGTAGCTGGAGTCAGCCACGATGGAGTACATGGCAAACGGCAGCCAGCACGCCCCGAAGGCACACAGGATGGCCGACAGTGTGGAGACGCCTTTGGTGGTGGAGATGGCCACGAACTGGTGCTGCACGGCGATCTGCTGTGCGTGGCGGAAGGCGATCTTGCAGATCTGCAGGTAGAGCTGCATCATCAGGGCGAAGACGAGCAGGAAGGTGACGGCGAGCGCCACAGCGTTGTTTTTGGTGACGGGCCGGCAGATGCTGCACGTGGACTCGTCCCTCAGACAGTTCCAGCCGAGCGCCGGCAGCAAGCCCAGCGTGAGACACGACACCCAGATGAAGACCACCATCACGTAGGTGAAGGTGACCGTCCGTTCGGTGTGGTACGTCAGGGCGTTGTACAGCGACAGGTATCGGTCCACCGTGATGGCGAGAATGTTGAGGACGGACGCCGAGAAGGCCGAGATGAGCAGTCCGACCGACAGCAGCGTCACAAACTCCACCGAGCTGTCGACCAGATAGGTGAAGACAAAGTTCAAGATGAGGCCCAGGCCGGCCAGAAGATCCGCCACCGCCAGCGATCCGATCAAGATGAACATCGGAGCGCGGAGCGTCGGAGTGTAGAACAGCACGGCGATCACCAGAGCGTTCTCGCAGGAGATGAGCGTCCCCGTCACGCAGAGCGCGATATCCCAAGGGCTGACCTCCTGGACGGCTACAGCCGTGGTCGCTGGCTGGAGGTCAGGGGTCAGAGTTCGCACGACAGGCTCCGAGGAGGAGTTCGAGAGGTCCTCCGCCAGGCTCCAGGAGGTGGAGGAGTCGAAGGGGTCGAGGGGGGAGGAGGAGTTGAGGCTGCTGCCGCTGCCGCTACTCATGGCTGCTGCTGCGGCCAGGGAGAGAATCATAGCTGGAGAAACGAGAGAGGAGGAGGAGGAGGAGGAGGAGGGAAGGAGGGAAGGAGGGGAAGGAGGGGAAGGATAAGTAAAACATAATGAAGACAAGAGGAGGAGCAAAAGGAGCAATGAGGAGGGAAGAGGAGGAGAAATGAAGCAGGAAGTTGCAGTCAGTAATGTGTAAGAGAACAGACGAGGAACGATGAAATATGCACAACAGAAAGCCAGAGGGAGTTCAGAAAGAGGGAGGAGAGAGGAGAGGGTGAAAAAAATAAATATCAGCGGGTCAGGGTAAAAGTTCAGAAAAGAGCAAAAAATGGGTTGAAAAGACAAACGGTGACCAGAAAATAAAGATGAATGAAGAGAGAAGGAGGAAAGGAGAGTTAAAAATAATAATGTGAGGAAAGAGATGAAAGAGAAAGGAGGAGAACAAGTTTGCAGATGGGAAGAGGAGGAGGAGGATGGGGGTGATGACGAGGAAGAGGAGAGCGTGAGTAAGACGGCAGAGTGAAGCAGGACGGGAGGCAAGAGATGAGGACAAAACAAAGGAGGGACGCAGGTAGTGAAGGACAAGGAAGAGGAAGGTGTTAACATTTATCCCCTCCATGAAGGGGACAAATACACATTTTCCATCCATCCGTCCATTCATTCATTCATTCATCCATTCATTCATTCATGAAAACAACCATGCTCTTGACCCCAAGCACGCACGTCACCAGCAGCTCCCACGCGCCATGCTGACAGGTAATTAGCGGCAGCACAACAGCAGGTGTGAACACACGCGCACAGACGCACACAAAGAGGTGAAAGTAACGCACGCATGACGGTGATATTCCTTCCTCTCTGGCTTCAGAGCAACGTGACGGACCCCCGCAAACACCACCAAACAACATCAAACCACCGAACAGCCACGCAAGCTTGGATCTGGTGCATTCCTACCGAGAAGATGCCGGACGCTGAAGAAGACGCTCAGCTTCCTCACAGTCAAATCCATCATCAACAAATTCTATTTTTAGAGCATCTCTAAAAATGGTGCATGACGTCCTGGGGCACGACGCGGCGGTAGCTGCTGTCCTATTCACTGGTGGCGTGTATGAGCGCGTGCCCAGACGTGCGTCCGTCCGTCCGTGCGTGTGTGAGCGCGCGCGCGCGTGTGTTTGTACGTAGACCCCCGTTCATTCGGATTCTGGTCCACATATGCTGCTGCCGCACGCGGACTGGGGGGGGGGGAAAAAATCCAGCACGAGGCTAATTTTAGCTCAGCCAGCCGAGCTGCCAGGGCGCGCGCGCGCCAAAAAGGATGTGGAGCTCCATTCACAAAAACATTTCTCCCCTCACACACCTCCCACCTCAACCTCCCCGCGCACCCCTCCTTCGCCCCCCGCCCCCTTATTTTCATCTCTCTCCTCCTCTCTCTCTTTCATGCTCCCGTGCACGCACGCACGCACGCACACACGCACACCACGCCAATGACTGCAAACGGCCGGAGAAGGTCACCACCGCCAAAAGCCCCGCAGCTGAGGGGCGCACATCCCTGCGGTAACGGGAGCTCGCGCAGCCCGGAGCATCCGCTCATTCAAAGCGGCAGCCGCGCGTGCAGAGAGGCCCGTCACGAGCCGCTCAGCCCGGAGCGCGTGTGTCAGCCACAGAGAGCACAATAAATACCTGGATCAGTTTCATTCAGCTGCAGCAGTGCAGTCCCTGAGCCAGCGCGAGCGAAGGAAGGAGGGAGGGCGCGAGGGAGGGAGGGAGAAAGCGGGATGGAAGGAAGACCACGCCACAGAGACAAAAAAGAGAGAGAAATTTACCAGCTTGTCTTCTTCTTCTTCCCCGCTGCAGGAAACCAGGATGTCTCTCTAGTCCTTTGTCCTCCACTGTGTGTGTGTGTGTAAATATATTTTTTTCTTCTTTTAGGGTTTCCCCCCTCTCTTTCTCCCCTTTTCTCCCCAGTCAGCGGCGCGCGCTATATTCCTCGGTTGGCATGGTTATTAGCCTTCTGTCGGAAGCTCCGTCCTCGCGCTGCACATCCTCGGCCCCTCATTGGACGCGCTTGTCATTCTCCTCGTCTGACGTCAGAAGTCTCCGCTCCTCCAGTCACCGTCATCATGGTCGGTGTGTGAATCACGGAGAAAATGAATTAATCAATTCACCTTTAGGAAAAGAAATTCACGTCTGTTTTGAATTCATTTAATCTTGTTTCAATCTAGATTTCATTGTTATTTCTTCTTGTTCTTGTTCTTCTTGTTCTTATTATTATTATTATTATTATTATTATTATTATTATTATTATTATTATTATTATTATTGTTATTATTATTATGACTGACTGAGGTTGGATGTGGATAGTGTGTATGTGGTGGTGTTTTCATCCCATCCCACGCGCACTGGACTCAGGTAGGCCCACGGAGCTGCACAGTGCATCAAACTGGACCCACTCAATAGCGGCGCGTGACAGCTTTTCTTCCTCCCAAATATCCTTAAAGGTGAAACTGGCCCCCCGCGTTTCTCCTGCCATAAATATTGCGCCACCAGGTGTGGGGAAAAAAAAACACAAAAACAAAACATACAATTTCGGATTGCGTTTCAGTGGTCTGGTGCTGCATCTTGCACGTGCAGCCGCGTGCGTGCTTGCGTGCGTGTGTGTTTGCTTCTGGTCCGCAGCATGCAGCCAGTCAAACCAGCTATATGGCGGCGGGGAGGATGGCGGTTATGCAATGTCGGAGCGCTGCATTGCTCCCGCACACACACACACACACACACGGACGGACGGACGGACGGACGCACGCACGCACGCACGGACGGACAGACGGGCTGGGCCCATGTGTGTCGCCACGCGTGGAGGCAGAGCGGCGGAGTGCGGCCGACCACGAGCACCGGCTCCGATCACACAGCGGCGCGTCCGCTGCGGGCTGCCTCACGTCAGCTGCGGCCTCAGAGTGAAGATGCGGCGGCCGGATGTCGAAGCTGCGCTGAGTTCAAAGCTGGACTGAAGTTAGGTCTCATCAGCGGTTATTAATTAAGTGTTAACAAAACAAAGGTAATCACATGTAGTCCTCACAGTAATATTAATATTATGACAGCCCAGGCCTCCTGTAATGCCACATTTTAATTCCATATAATTAAATATTTCTAGAAAGATTAATGGTGTTAATTTTGTTCAGGTGTAAACAATGTTTTATTGATATTAGATTCTATTATTAGAAATAGCAGTACCACAGTGTACAAATACTCTCTTACAAGTAAAGTCAAACATTCAAAATTTGACTTGAGTAAAAATACAAAAGTGCAAGCTTTTAATATTCTTAAAGTTATGCAAAATGTCAAATTTAAAAATGGATTATAAATAGTGATGCATTAATTTGTGCATCATGTTATTGTTGCAGCTGCTGAAACTGAAGTTATATTAGAGCGAATTCATACAATGTCAGATAGTTTAATCTATAAAACTCCATCAAATAGTTTTTTTTTTCTTCATATTTTGTATGAATAACCTGAATCCGAAGAAATTAAAGCTTTCAAATCAACATAGTGAAGTAAAAAGTACATTTCCCTCTGAAATGCAGCATAAACTGGAAATACATGAGTGAAATGCCTCAAAATTTTACTTAAGTGCAGTACTTTATTAAATGTAGTTGCAGTATTTTCCACGACTGGTGAGTAAAGACCTCACAGTACTTGAGTAAGACTATAAATTTACTCTTGAGTGCCTGATAACACGATCAAACTCACATTTTCACCTCAGATTGTACAATTTTCAATTATGTCATTACAGTTACTGTTAATGTGGTTCGAGCCACTGATTGGCCTCAAGAGGGCGCTGCAGTTAAACAGCGTCATGTCTCAGACACCACTGGCCTGGTCTTAAAGTGAACAGCAGCTAAAAATCGTGTTTTTCCTGTCTTTCTATTGTTCTGTTTTTGTGTGTTACATATGAAAAAAGATGATTTATTGTCCCGTTAAAATATATTCTTCTCACTTTAGCTACAGTGCAAAAAAAGCGGCTCCAAATCCTCAAATTTCCTGTCGCGAGCTTTCCCGAAAATAAACTTTAGCTGCTTTTGTGCTTTTTAAACATAACGTTAAAACACAGATAGTGTAATTTTATTGTGGAAAAACTCAAACAATTCATTTCTTTCACATGTTTTAAAATTAGTTAATTTATCAGCAAATTTTATTTGTGTTTTATACATCTGCATTTCCATGATAACAGGGCATCTGCTGAGGAGGATCATGTGACAAAAGCTCCAGAAAAGTCACTGAATGGAGTTTATTTCAACTAATAATGTGCATTCAATGTAAGAACTGGTCATAAATTGCTAAAAAAAAAATGTATAGTCTTATTAATATGAATATTAATCCTATTGATATCTAATAACCAGCAGGACACACAGGTCCGCTCAGGTCCCTTCAGGACTGAACGCTCTGCTTGGATTCATTAACGTCCTCCTCCTTGAGATTTTCTTTTTTCTCTCAGGCGAGCGGGTGCGTGACGCTCGGGCTGGCTGGCGTGATGTGAAGAAGACGACACAAGCTCACATTTTTCTCGCTATCGAGCTCAATTACATCACCGCACCTCCAGAGCAGGAGGGTCGCGGGCCGCCCCGCTCGCCCTACACCCTGCCAGCCTTTGACTTCACCCACTCCTCAGCTCCCCTCTTTCACTGTTAATCCCACGAGCCGGCGGGTAAATGAAGGAGGAAAGGAGCTTTTGGTTCACTCCTTCCTCCTCCCTTCAGTTACACGATGAATCACCCCACATGATTAGAATACAGATGAAATGCGAGTGAGTGCGCGTCTTCATTGACGCCCTCCCCATGTCCGACTTCATTCATCTTTCCAGCAAGGCACCATGGGTAATTGAGAGCTGTTACATCATCTGGCTGTTCTGGTATGCTTTGTAGCAGAAAGCCGGCCCGTCTCACTTCTCCCTGAGTGTCTTGGTCTCATTCCATTTCTACTATGCTCACTCTTTGCGCTCTTTTGTGCAGCGGTGACAAAGCATGCCAAAGTCAAACTGTATTACATCATTGATGCATTTCCAGCGGCGGGCTCTGTCCTCCAGCCTGCATCTCCTCTTGAGATGAAAGTCACTGGAGGACAGACGTTTCATGTCGAGGAGTTGTGTAACTCCTTCAGATTTAGGGCAGTGGCGCACGGCCACGCTTGCGTCTTTCCATGATGTCGTCTGATGTGCAAACTGACATGTCAGTAAGGGGAAGTGAGGCGACGTACGGGGGGTCGACGGTGCCTTAAAAGCATCAGGATGAGCAGACTTGTGCTGGGTTGAATCTCCATACAGTACGCACATTGGCTGGAAACATCTCAGCAGCCAGAGAGTGGATGACTAATACTACTCCCACCTCATTGCCCCCCCCCCCCCCCCCCTCCCCTTCCCTCCCCTCACTCTCACATACACACCTACACACTCCATGCAACAACCACTGGGTTTCCCTTGAGTACGACACTTAAAGGAAAATCCACCGAACAAGTCGAGGCCTCTTATTGATATTTACTGTTTTATTATTATTTGAAGAGTAGGAGTTAAGCATTTACTAAGTGAGATTTCTCTCACATTGATTCTTGAGAGCGGAGGCTGGAAAAAATTACTTTTAAGTGATAAACATGAGCAAGTTTCCTGAACTGTTATATATGCGAATATTGGAGGGATTTTTAAGGTTATTGTGATATTTCCTTTCCATGCCGCAGTCCGTTTTGTGTTGTTTAGCAGCGTGTTTTTATTTTCCGTATTCGTACACGTCTCTTAAGAGAAATGTATTTGCAGTGCAGCCACAATGAGTTGCATAATAACATCAAAAATAGAAGAGAAAATGCATTTTAAAGGTGTGATTTTTAATATATGACCAGAATTTTACTAAAGACATTGGCAACAAAGTGTGAAAACGTAACACTTGTGACGTTATGTCAAACATGTCTGTGTATTGTGTCGCACAGATATCTACTGAAGTTAGCATGCTAACCAGTTAGCTGCGGCCGTCCTGCCTGTAATACCGCTTTGTACCACAAGAGGCGATGATCCAATAGTATGCACCTGAATTCAAGTTCCTCACGTACGTCATTTGACCCAACGCTGACTAAATACACAGATTTAAAAAAGTTAGTTAACCATGATCATAACCGAAATATGTTACATTAATAAAAACGTACTTTTACCTGAGCCAGTGTGTCATTTTTAAAGTTTAATTCTGCTGCATCACTGAACCAGAGCAGTGATGCTTCTTGACGCTAAACTTGTCACACTTCTTCCTACGTCATTTACGTCGCGTGACGTGCTTCCTTTGTTTCCTCTTGTTTCACCCGAGCAGAGGTCTTACAGAGCCATGTTACAGACTGAATCACACACTCAATCACCAGTGGCGCTGTGGTCTCTTTCCCAAGCGGAGAAAAACATGTATTATTCAGCGTGCTGCTGTAGGATTAAGAGGAGGACACCGACTTTTCATACCCACCAAATCCCTGCAGCACAGTCAGGACATGTGATTCGATAGTTAGCAATGGCTCCGGGGAGTCATAACTCTGCTTTGATTAAAGGTCTCAGCGAAAGGTCAAGAGAGAGAGGGAGTCAGAAAGAGAGCCAGAGAGCAAATTGATGGACTACAGAGAGCCTTTGGTTGATAGAAATGTAAAATGTCCCTCTTCACCATCAAAGAGAAGCTTGAAATGAGTGTCTGCTGTGATAATGACGAGTAGTTGGACCACCTCCGCTCTAAAAGACATTAAAAATCTTACATTTCTAAGCAGCCAACATTGACGATGTGTTCAGACTGGATGCAAAGCAATTTTTCACCTCACATTATTTACCTAAATGTGACTGTGAAGTCCGAGTTTATTCGACACAAACGGGCAATGCACTGTGCTAGCTAAGAGGTGTTAGCTGTAGCTAGCTAGCACCTCAAATAGTTCAAATATTTTCAACTCACGGAGATGCATCTTCATCCTAAATCAAGCAGTCTAGAGTGTTTTGGGGCTCTTCATGTCCTGAAGCACTAATCAATATTTTTCTATTAGTAATTGCTTAATTAACTGTAATGTGAGAAGTGATTGTCATCCAATTTGTAGTTCCCCTCAGTTCTAAAGAGCTTTTTAGTGTCCTTTGGCTCAGATCTTGCGACATCAGTGCTTTGGTTGGATCTGACCGCTCTCGTTAACCTTGGCAGTTATTTTTTGAGAAAGCAGGAGCTAAAGAGCCCGATATATCTCAGGGAAGTTGGTGAAGACCCAAACAGAGCTCGAAGAAAAGTGGGTGTCGGACCTTTGTTAAATGGCCAAACGAATGCTAACAGTGCTGCTGGATGTGTAAACAGCTGCTGATTTAGTGGTGGTAACAGGGATAATGATGTTGCTGTTCTTTTACATACAAGTAAGTAGTGCTAGAATATGACTCTGCTGAGATAAGTGCATTTGTTGCTGCCAAGCCTGTAAATTTAACCTCTCAACAGCTGCGCTTGTTATTTGTCTAAACCTCACTTTGTTCAGTTGGTACATACCTGACCAATAAGAGCCCACCTGCGTGAGTAGGAATGAACACGATTGTGTGCACATGCAGGCCATTATCTCAGCACAGTGTGCCGCCGAGTGGTCTTTAAATGGGCCTTAGTAATGATGATGACGGCAGCATCGACACCACGAAACTGGAATGATTCAGAGAGACAAAGGGAGGAGGAGAAAGGTGTGCACTGATAATCTGTTGGCAGTGCAAGAGAGGAAAAAAATGAGAGTTAAGCTTCAACGTTTTCTGCATTGTATTATTCATCTGTGCTTTAATGAATGCCCAGTATGCACCGCTTTTATTTGTGTTAATGATACGCTGATGTCAGTACCTAATCGAGTGTACTTTTAGAAAAACGTAGTGTGTGTTCACTTAAAATGAGACTAAGTAACATCAGAAAGTTAGAATAACACACTGTCTGCAGTTAAAGCCCTATCTGGTCTGGTATGACCGTTAGCTTGTGGTGGCTAATGTTAGCAACCTTCAGATCGAAATCATCTGCACCTGATGTTTCTGACTTTAGTTTCTGCTTATGGTCCCATGGTTCAGTCCGCTTTATGTCAAGGTCACCTACTGGTTGTTCTGGCTGAAATGAATTATGGGAAATCCGATGTGCCTTCAACCCGTAAGCTAATTGCTACTTTTAATCTCATAGAGTAGCTTTAATGGGATGTAAACTAGGTCAACATGAGAATTCTCACCAGTAAAACCATCATAGACAATTAAATAAAACCCTAAATTAAAACTCCAGTTAACAAAAAATACACAACTATTGTCCGGCAATGCATTTTTTATAATCATGTTGTGATTGTGATTCATTTTGAGGAAAGCTGCACCAGCTGAAGTAGAAATTCACTGGAATTTCAACAATTTTCCTGTTTCAAGACATCAAGGCTCTGCTCCTCCCTTCCTCCTCACTCCGTCTGTCCATCTGTCCGCAAAGAGCAACATGCCCTCCAGTCCTGGCTCTGCTCTTTTTCTTTCCACCAACTGCACCCGTCCGTCCGTCCGGCCGTCCATTCGGCCGTCCATACCTTTGTCACAGCAGCTGGACTCAGACCCGGGCATTTCAGTGATTGCCCTCCAGCTTCTGGCTGAGCTCCTCTGGATGGAGCCCAGGGGCCACTGTGACCAGATGCTGGCCAGCTGTAGTAGCTCTTGTCTGGGCCACTCAGTTACCAGATGGCCTCTCACCTCTGGACCCATCTGGGTTGTCCTCATCACTCCCCGTCTGGCTGGGAAACCCATCAGTCCATCAATCCAGGACTTTTTCTTCCTTTTTTCCCATTTATTGTTCACACGCTTGTTAAAGGTAGGAAGTTTATGCGCGTATACAGAGCTGGTATATTTAAATATGCAGCACAAAAACAGCCCATACTTTATTTGTATGTAGCTTATTCAACAGGAGCTGCAGCTGACAATCATTATTGATTAATCTGACAATCATTTCCTTCATTAATGGTATCATATTTCCCACCAAATTGCCATAAATCCCATAAAGCTTTGACGAGGCGTTCATGTACTGTCGGCGTCTTCTGCGCTGTGATTCATCGATGCATAATGTCACATCACAGCTCAGGGGAAGGACAAAAAGGAGGAGACCACACGTGACATCACAGATGTATTTAGAAGATTAACAATATGGAGTATCAGTGAAGCTCATGCCGTCTACAAAACAGAGGGACAGACTGAGCGAAGCCAGCGGTGGCTGAGCAGCCAGCACAGGTGTCAACCACCGCTGATGGACTCCCTGCCTAATTTCTCCTGGGACGACCACAGAAGACCAATCAGCCCTCGAAGGCTGCGACCATTAACACGCGCACTCACAAAACGTGGCCTTTAGTCTATGCAGAGCCTCGTTTTGTCGAGGGATTTAAGAGTGTGAAGTCAGAAAGAGGTCAGTGAGCAGAAATAAAGGAACCCACACAAAGCCGAGTGACATACTGTACGCACACACACACACACACACACACACACACACACACACACACACTCTCACACATACACGTCTTCTTGCCTGGAGATATACTATTCCAGTCAGTTCCTGTTGAGACAAGAAGCAAGACTGTGTGTGTGTGTGTGTGTGTGTGTGTGTGTGTGTGTGTGTGTGTGTGTGTGTGTCCTGTTGTGAGTGATGTGTCTTGAGGAGTTTCCTGCAGAGAGCTGCAGTGGTGTTTTGTCACGAGCTGAGATGCAGCAAGGAAACCCGACTGTGTGTGTGTGTGTGTGTGTGTGTGTGTGTGTGTGTGTGTGCGTGTGTGTGTGTGTGTGCCGATGTGTAACTCACATTCTGGGGAGTTGCTGTACTTGTGGGGACACAATGCAGGTCATTATCATTACATTTTCGGGAGAAGACTGGGGCTACAGTTATGCATAACCCTTGCATAACAGGGTTATGCAAGTATTGGTTATGGTTATGGTCTGTGTAATGTCCCCAAAAGTGATGAAAACCTACAGTGTGTGTGTGCTGACAGAAGGAGGACAGGAAAGACTGAGATATAAGACTGGGTTATTGAGAACAATATTGCTCTGAGGACAGAAGAAAAAAAAAAGACCAGGATAAAAATGGACAGAATAGAATGAAATGCGACAGAGAGAGACATAAAGAGAGATAAATAACACAATAACGGCTCTCTGAGAATACAATAAAGGCTGTATAACACCCATAAACAAAAGAGGAGAGACCCACTCATCACTTTTAGAGAAAGACGAGCTGTAGCATCCTGACTGCCAGAGGATGCAAACACAGGACACAAAGGGAAAACGCAAACATGCCAGAGAAATTTATCCTGAAATTGGCTGAAACAATACAAAAAGTGTCTGAATTAAGCTGTGAAGGTCGACTCTGTGTCCTGCTTTACGTCTTAACCTGTCCCACCTTTCACCATACTGCAGCCTAAATGCACAGATCAATTAGTAAAGGGATTAGCCTTCAAATTAGCACCTCTTTGACTGATGTTTGGTCACATTTAGGCCTCTAAAACTACTTCAAATCATGAAATCTTTGTCAGATGAAAACCTGACAGATTGAAACTCACTGTGGGGTGATTTGTCAGGAAACTATAAATGTGCATCTTTTTAAGCATTTAGACAAACAACTGATGTTGTTTTTGAGGTTTTAGTCCACAGTTTTGCAGAATTAAAGCTCTGCATGAGGTTAGTGGTTTACAAGTTGTGCACACAAGTTAGCTTGTTAGCACACAAGCTAAGGAGCTACTTAGCAGAAGTTGAGAGAGACAGGAAGTCAGAGATGGAAATGGAGATATAGAAAGTGTGTGTGTGTGTGTGTGTGTGTGTGTGTGTGTGTGTGTGTGTGTGTGTGTGTGTGTGTGTGTGTGTGTGTGTGTGAGAGAGAGTGTAACAGTGATGCAATCGGACAGGCTGTTGTCACTGTGAGCAGCTGTGGGTCAAGACCCTGCTGTGCCACACCACTGCTGTCTGACACACACTCACACACTCAGACTCACACACACACGCCTGTCAGTCCACGTTACTGTTAACATGGGCGACTTGAGAGCCACACTGGGGTGTCAGATAAAAATAGCGTACTCTTCGTATTCATAGAATGAACAGCATTGAAGCTGATCGAAGAAGGCAGTGTGTGTGTGCGTCTGTGTGTGTGTGTGTGTGTGTGTGTGTGTGTGTGTGTGTTCTTTCTTCAAAAATCAAAGTTGCGTGTCAGACAACGTTAATGTGTGTCACTTGAGGTCTGAAGCCCGGCTCATGGAGCCCGTGAATCTCCTGAAACGACGGTAAGAAACCAGAAAATCAGCAGCGACGGCTCGCACACACAAACATGGAGCTACTTAAACGAATAAATTCATGATGTGAAATTATATGAAACACTTGTAATCAAACATTAATACTCGTTTAGGATCCTCCGTGTGCCCCTTGTGTTTCAGCTGTATTTTAGGGACTGTTTTTATTCAGTCTTTCTGAAATCAACTGTATAAATTAAATAAGAAAACACTTAAGTCAGGCTGTATTGATTATACACTCTTATTAACGTTTCATAATTCAGCTTGAAAAACTAATAACAGAAAGTATGTGATCAGATATGCTCTTTAAAACTTGCCCGTATGTTGGATTAAATCAATTCTACTGCAGACCATTAGCTGTGTCATTGGGCAAGCTGTTGGTTTGACTCTTCACCCCCAGCCTGTATCCAGCATCGACCACAGCTATTTCTTTCCAATCAGTCGATCTCTCTGCTTGCGGTTAATCAATTAGCCTGACGAGTAAACACACAGCGGCCGCTATTTATGAAGCCATTGACCTGTAAGAGCACCATCGCTGAATGTGGTTCAGTCTTCTGATCGAGGAATCTTCTTCAGGTCATTGTACGTCTTAATTATTAAAAATTTTGAAAGTTCAGATTTTGCTGAAACTCACGACTCCTAAGATTAACAGACCGCTTCACATCGAGAGGCACGAGCAGGGATGCTGCCTCAGGTTTCCACGATGGCTCTGGAGCTGGATCCAGAATCATTAAAGCTGTGGAAGGAGGTTCGGTTTTGGCACCGCTGGGCAAAAACTCCACAATAACCAAAATCAGCATGTTGTAATTCAAGTGGTCTGAGAGAAAAGTGGAGCTGTGCAGCTCCTCTTGGCTCCGTCTAAAGGCTTTAGTAAATCTAAGCCGTGACAGGAGACGTTGGCTGAAGGTCTGGTCTCGCAAAGCCAGATCTATCTCCACACTTCGTTTCAGTGCTGTCCTTTAACTTCAATATGTCCTTTCATTACAGCAGAGTGCAGTAAAATACACACGTTTGAAGGCATCCGCGGCGCTCGTATCGACCAGTGGTTCAACCTCCTGCAGCCGTAACTATTCCCTGTCAGCATCAGTACTGCTTCCAGCCAGCAGTCAATGATGGTTTCTTGAGACCTTCCCTGACCTTAACCCGGTGGTTATTACTGTAACCATGCTGCTGAAGGTCTTCCTACCTCAATGAAGTAGCAACTTCAGCCCACATCAGGACATTTTTCAGCTTTAATCTTTCTTTTTTTGTAATGGTTTTGAAAGGCACAGATAGATGGTGTCACCCATTCGATCAATGTTCAGACTTTGTTGTTTGGAGCGCCTTGCTAGCCGAATGGTTGCAACTGACCTTTGATTCTCATACTTACTGTATGCGTCATACCCGATTTTAATTGTTACATCCTACAAAGCCTTATCCCACAGTGCAGTGCAATAAGTAGGGTACAACTGTCGCTAATACCTGGATCTTACACCAGTGTTTCTGTTTTTCCACAGAGCTTTCAGATGATATGATGCATGACCTGCAGAGCTAAAGAGTGTGGAGGACCAGAGACGAGTATTTGGGGATCAGGAGCGTCTGAAGCATGTGGGGTGCATGCTGCAGGTTAGATAACACAAAACAATTCTGACATGCTAGTTATTCGATTTGTGTCTGGATACAGAATAATGCTGCTGAACGATATAAGTTACTGTCTGCAAGTGATTGCTGAGTGATTTTTGGACACTTTCTTGTTGGAGATTCGGGTGCATTGTACACTTTAAAAGGCTGTGGCTTCCCACAGAGGCTGCAACAACAAAGTGGATCAGAGAGGAACACTGAATGTCCCTCTGCAGCTGCTCTGACAGCTGACAGCTGTGGGGTTAGCCTGTAGCATTAGCCTGTAGCGTTAGCCTGTAGCGGTAGCTGCTATCGAACATAATCCACCAAACTGAATCTGAGTTGAGACTTTTAACGAAAACTCATCCGGAGAATCTCGAAGTTTTCACTCCACATTTTGTCTACATGCAATCGTCCTCTGAGGGGATTGATCCCAGCCAACAATATGTCCCATTTGGACAAAATATTAAATCAATACATGCAGCATTTAGATCCAGCAAATATGTCGATATTTTACGCAGTTTTTTCCATGTGGTGTTTGGTTCTCTCTCGCTCCACCTCTTCATCCCTCGGCCTATATAACTGTTGTCCAAGTGTGTGTGTGTGTGTGCATTAGCGTGTGTGGAGGAAGGTGTGATCTCACACACTTTTGCTGGTCTCTGTCGTGCATGCCTTTGTGCACCTACGCACACACTTACAGTACAAAACAGTTGTTGCTTGTGTAACAGGCCAGCTGTTCCTGCAGTGGATGCTGGATATGTGCGACTGTTTTGTTTTAATTATCAACTTTCTCAGTCTGCTAATTGGTGTGTGCCATGTGGACTTACATGCGCACACAGACACACACATAAACACACCCCGCTGTCTGTGGTTACATAACACAGATGCATCAACCATACGGCACACCTACTGCTGTGCTTTGGAAGTTGTGTAATACCAAACAGGAGATTCAAACAACCTTTACTTCATTATCTGACTTTGAAATGCGACCATGGATCCATGGAGCTGATGACTTTATGACCCTCCATTGCAAATTAAAGTATTCAAATGCGAGCTTTTCGTGGGCTCGCGTCGTACGAGCGGGGCTCCCGGCTTCTTTATTTTTTCCTGTGAATCATCCGCATTCTGCCCATTCAGCCTGAGACATGTGCCACCTCGTCAATCTGATATCTGCCATCTGTCAGAAATGAACATGTGGAGCTTTTAAATTTGTAATGTTGAATTCAGATGATTCAGGCTGATAGTAAATCGTGCCATCTTCTCCTGGCATTGTTTCTTTTTCTCAATAGCTTCCTTGAATGAGTGACAAAACCACAAATAACAAATTGGTTTACAAAGCACACAGTCAGTCTGTGGTCAAGTTGGCCGAAAGTATGCGGACACTTAACTAAAATCAGACAAAGCTGGTGCTCCAGTTCATCTCAAAGGCATCAGATAAGGTTGAGATCAGGCGCTCTGTGCAGGCCAGTCAAGTTCTTCTGCACCAAAGTGGGAAAAAACATTTCTTTATGGACCTGGCTTTGTAGCCCAAACTCCCAAAAGAAATGGCCATATAGGTTGTACGAGCAGCAAGGGAGGAAGTCAGGTGACGTAGTCCAAAGAGGTTAAAGGTTAAAGAAAGGTTCATGGTTAAAATGAACCAGACTGTGGTTAGATGTCAAACTAATTGCGTTTCTGTAGTCCAGCATCTTTCTCTGCTGGTTCACAATCACATTAAAGCGTCTGCAGAGGAGCAGGACACGTTTATCACTCATGTAAACAAGACGGCTCCTCCTCAGCTTTTGTGCTCGTCATTGATTTTTTTTTTTTTTTTGTGGACGTGTGTGAGTTCATTCTTTGGATTCACAGTGGATTTATCACACTGCAGCACCAAAGTGGCCCAGCGATCGATGAGATTGTCCTTAATTTCACTCCGTTCATCCTAAAAGATCCACTCGAGTGTCACTGCGCACAATGCTTCAATCCCAGCAGCCTCAGGGACGCAGAGAAATGTCACGGTATTATTAACCAGACAGCATTTACTGAATATAAATCACACTGTGCGTCAGTCTTTTCAGATTTCACCTTTCTCATTTATTGTGATGTTTTTAAACTCTCTGTTCCTTCTTGTAATTTGCGATGCAGCTTTCGAGCTCGCTCTTCATCTCTGCGCTCTTATTGTCTGGAGGCTGATTGTTTAACCGCTGGCACGTCTGATTGACTGGCGCTTAGATAAATATCAGCTTGAAAGCTAGCATCTAACTGACACAATGCCATGAAGCGAGCCACATATACTGAATAGACCCAGTAAGATCGTCAGTTAGAGATTTATAGTCATTTGCAAAGCTCGTTCTGCTTCACTGCCGCTGCTCAGACTCTTTCTAAAACTTGGTAAATTAATTCCCCCTGGAGGTTAGGCAAACCGCTGCGAGTCTTTGTGGTTAACACCTCTGGGCTTATCTCTCCACCTCTGCCTCTACTGTAACTGCTGCTTCACTCTCATTACTGTACGGAGTTTGAGCATGTTCTATAATCAAGCGATGCATCGTCACAAGCTGTTTTTCTTATGAGAAGTTGGCTTTTTGGAGAGACGTGGTTCTCACAGGACGGCCGCGCTGCAAACATATGATGATCTTATAGATTATGATGCATTGCTGTAGATTAAAGCAGCCATCAGGATATAAAGGAGTTCAAATGAGCTCAACCTGAAACATCTACAGCAGTAAAATGCAGCAAACACACGAATGCAGCAGTGATATTAATCCACAAACAGCAGATATGAACATTTTACTGCAACATGAGGACTTTTAATTTGTATACTGACGAGGAATCCAGGAATCCAGGTACTGTAACAGTGGATCGGCTTTGGGAGTGTTTGAAATGTTCCCTAAATGGTAAACTGCCTTGGCGACAGTACTCCAACCATAAAAGTAATTTAAGTGCTGTTCTGGAGGAGCGAGCAGTCCATAAAATTGTTGCTGTAGTTGAAAAACTTGTAAAATCAGTTTTGTTATTCTTAGAGCTGTAATTACTTTGCTTTTATGAGTGAACTTGACCGTCTCTGAAACATGGAAATCGTAGTTTGTGCAAATCAGATGTGAAAAGTTTTATAAATTAAATCCTGATGCAGGAGAATCAGAAATGTTGCCTACATTACCCACAATGCAACTCCACTGCTGAGTTTGGTAAGAGACTCAGATTTATTACAGTATGCGAGTGGAAGTACCTCAAAATTAAACCTGAGTAAATGTACTTTCACACCACAGCCTGCAAACAAATTTAAAGTTTTCTGTATTCAAAGTACTCCTCTGGGTACTCTTGCCACTCCCAGTGCTACTCTTGCAGCTTCAAGTATTCGGTGTACTGCAGTGTACTAGCAGCCTGACAGACAGACAGACAGACAGACAGACAGACAGACAGACAGACAGACAGACAGACAGACAGACAGACAGACAGACAGACAGATCCTGATGGTGGATGTGATTTTTGAAAAGTCTCGTTGCAGCGTGTCGCTTCATTAGCAGCTCAGTGTTTGCGCCGCGTGAACGCAGCCCGGTTGTAAAAGCTAACAGGATGTGTTGCTGTGCTCTTTGAGGTTACCACCTGTTCGCTCGCTCGGTCTTGTGTTCTCATGGAAACCAATATGGTGAAGAGCTTGGCCAATCAGACACACAATGGCCTCTTTGTTTCTCCACTTGTGTGTGTGTGTGTGTGTGTGCGTGCTTTCCATCCGCTGCCATGTTTATGCTGTTGCTCTCGTTGTTGAAGTCTAAATTGCGCCGCAGCTCCGTCACGCCGTGCATTCATCTGATCTTTTCCCTCCCGTCGCTCACCTGTAATGTGCAGTCAAAGCTATTAAAGTTTGACGTGCAGTCTGGCACTTGTGGCTGTTCAAAGCAAACCTGCTGCATTAGCCCAGACTTCAAATGGCAGATGACTCAAATGTTCCTGATCTGTGATTTGCACAGGGGTATTTATAGCTTCAATAGATCGCAGAGGGCTGGAGGTACTCACATTTCACCTCTTCCTCTGTCTCCCTAAATACTGTACACCCCTTTCTCTTCTTTTTTCTGTCTCTTGTGTTTGATGATTCACGCTGTCGTCTTCTCCTTCCTCTTTTCTCCGTATTACGGACTCTCAGTTCGTGAAGGTATGTGCACTGTTTTTCCATCCAGTGTCATTTCACTTATCCGCCGTTTAATCTCTGAATCTCGCCTCGAGGTCGGCGTAGTGGCTGTTCACCAGCTTTCAATTATGCACAATCGTCCTCAGCAGAGGTCGTTTGAAGACGTCTAAATGGTTTTTGAGCCAACGCGGCTGAGGCGTCCTTAAAGCGCTCAGAAAAGAAATGGAAATTCAAGCGTTTCCACTCCCATGATGAGGAGGATGAGCTGAGGAAGATCATGTGATACGAAAAGCTCCAGATCAGCTACTAAAAGGACCTTCGGCCGGGATCGTTTGTCGACTTGTGTTTCCAAGCTTAAGAGAGAAAAATAATGGTGTTTTAGTAGAATACCTTCAAACTGAAATGTTCGCTTTTGTAACAAAATCCCGCTTTTATAGACCCACAGAAACAGGAAGTAGCCTCAAAAGATCCTAATTTGTTTTGGCTCTTTAGAGCCATTGTTTGGTTTGTCCGTTCAGGGCTTCTGTACAAACATGGCTGACTTCCCTCCCTCTGTTGATACTAAGAGCTTATTTTCAGCACATTATACACTAATGAAAAGGTAATTATGAATATTAATATATTGCATTTCCACCAAAAGATACAGTAAATCCTGTACACTGCACCTTTAATAGATTAAAAAAAATCTCAATGACCTCATATCCAAAATAATATCACAGTAATCTTTGATGCCAGCAGCCAGTTAGCTTAGCTTAGCATAAAGAGTGGAGACAGGACTATTTCTGAGTTCAGACCCAAGAAAATAATCTGGCACATAAGCCTTTTTAAAATGATGATTTTTACTGAAATATGATACATTAATTATTGGTAGGTGCATTTCATTGCCTCTGGACAGAGCAGGCTAGCTGTTTCCCCCTGTTTCTAGTCTTTATGCTAAGCTAAGCGAACCACTGCGGGCTACAGCTGCACATTTAGCACGCAGACATTAGAGTGGTATCAGTCTTCTTCTCTTTTAGCAAGAAAGCAAAAAAGGATAATTCCCAAAATATCAAGCTGTTCCTTCAAGCCATCAATGTTTTGTCTCCATTTTCAACACAAAGCAGCAAATTCTGCACTCTCCCAGTGATAAAATATCAAACAATAGCAAATAACAATATGCTGGGATTGGATTTATGTAACATCTGATGGACACAGTTAGTTCAAATTTATTATATATCAGAACTTAATGTATCATCAAGTCTTCGATTTGAGCCTTTCACTGCAAGAATATTGAAATAATTTCCCGTCATTATGTTTTTACCTGTTTCATTGTTGACGATGCAGGAAGACAGACATAACTTTAATAAGGGCTTGTGTCTGTGGAGGGAAACAGCAGTGAGAGGTTGATATTGAGTTTTCAGATAAACAAAATAATGATCCAGCAAATCACTCTAATCCTCGCCACAGACAGACATCACAGCGCTGAATAGCTGAAGCATATTCTCCCTCTTTGTCGCCGTCGCCTCCTTTAATCTCTCCGTCTCACCCTCTCCTCTCTTCAGGAGGCATTTCGTCTCCCCCTCTCTCTGACCTGTCTCACCCCCCTCTCTCTCTCGTCTGCCGCTCCACATCTCTCTTTTTAAACCCTCCTCCCACCCCAAGCCTCATTAGCGCGAGCAGCGATTACCCCCTCGCTGATCAAAGGGGAAATCGCAGACTACACTTAATAATTGATGCTCTTTAACAGCTTATCGTTTGACTTCAACGCTGCTTTTCATGCCTCCAATAGCTGCTCTTCCTCTTCAATGTCTCTTATTTACCCCTTTCTCTGATTTTACACTGCATGCTGAGGCTACACACTCCAGATTCATTTGCAAGATAATTTTTTTTAATGGACGAATAAATCACTAGGTGGCAGCATAGTAACACATGGTGCATACATTGACAGGCAAGTATATAAGGATTGAGTGTGACAAGCTTGATCCCAGATTAGCAGGGGATGTGGAATAACTGCTGCACCATTCATCTTTTCATTTATCTCTTCAGCTCCTCTAATTACCCAATCAATAAGCCCCAGGTTTGACTGCCGATCGATTGAAATAATGTTCCCCTGACCCATTAATGACCTTTTTACGACCTCTTAAAAGCATATCAGGGCTTTGCCGAGCCTGTCTCACGGTCAATGAGAAGGTCAGTTAAAAAAACCATTAAAGTCGAACTGAAATCCCGTTTAGTCATTCCTCTTTTTCTGGTCAAAAACAAAAATAAAGGTTCAGATTTCTTCTCAGATAGGAGAACAAAAGGTCAAGTGATTTGCAGAGCAGACACTGATGCCCTAGCAGATAAAAAAAAAAAAAATGCAGTTTAATCTCAAAGCTTTAAATGTCTAAAATATCAGCCAAGCATTCAGAAAAAGTGTATTTAGTTCTATTTTTATCAGTGCAATTTCAGTCATGGCTCCAAACCTGCTATTTTAAACGCTATCATCACAAATATGTGGGCTTCGCTGCATTATTCAGGATGCAGCTGAATCCTCACTCAACCTTCACAGAGTATACGTCATTTGAAAGCACAAAGCCTGTGTGCAACAGTTGCTTATTTTGCAGCGTGATTGCTTTAGAAAACCCAGAGCAATAACAGACAAGCATATGCAAGGAAAAACCTTACGTTCTACCGTGTTTATGCCTCTGTAAAATGGTTTCAATATCACATAAGTCTTCTTGGCAGTGAGGCTCAGAGAGTTTTCTCTCAGAAGAGACCAGAATCATGACTGTAAACAAAAGGGCTCAAGGGCAGTAACCATGTTATTTTGGGATATGTCATTTCCGGCCTGTGCACAAAAAGGGAAAGTCCTTTTGATTCATATAAGAAAATGGGATTAAAAAAGTGGGATTTACCAGTAAAAATAGAGACATTAACTTATGCAATGACTGTGTGAATATGAGGATTTTTCCCCCGCACAGAAATAGCTGCTACCAGACATCTGTGAATGCTCTTACATGACTCATTTTGCAATATTTGTGTGTAGGTTTATTTTAAGATCTGATGTAACCATTCCTTATGCCGGTTTAGACTGTGTGTGTGTGTGTGTGTGTGTGTGTGTGTGTGTGTGTGAAGAGGTATCTGTGTAGGAGCCTGGCTTGCTGGTGGGTGGTGAGAACATGAATGGCAGTGGGATTAAGAGTGGGATTCAGGCATTTTCCATCTGCGATGTGGCCTATGTCGCCCAGTTTGTTTCATAACACCAGACAGGCTTCCCTGATGACGCACTTTATAATGATGATGATGGTGATGATGATGATGATGATGATGATGGTTATTTAGCTGGAGACCTAGTAGGATACTTTGAGTCTCTTGTTAGGAGTTAGATGAGAAGATCGATATCGCTGTCGATATGAAGCTACCGTTAGCAGCTAGCTATGTTAGCTTGGCACAAAGACTGAAATTACTCTTAGTGCATACAAAAATAATTCACAATCTTGTCAAAATATTGCATCTTAATACTGCATCTTAAAGGAAGTTTCTTGGAGAAAGTCAGATTAAAATATCTAAACTACTCTTATGTAAATATGCTAAACATGTAGCAGTAGCTGTTTAGCTTAGCTGGGCATAAAGACTGGAGATGGGGGAAACGGCTAGCCTGCTTCTATATTCCACTTAACAGCACCTCTAAAGTGCAATAATCAAGGTGTTCTATCTCCTTTGTGTAATTTGTACCAAAACCAATTCGTAAACACAAAAATTTGTAGTTTTACAGAGGTTTATGTGTCGAACTATGACCAGTAGCTTCCTGGATACGCCGCTGATTGCCTAGCAACTGTTCAGAGCCAAGAAATAGTCCAGCTTATAACTAGCTGTGAAATGATGAACTGCTGTTTTTCACTTTGGTTTTGCACAGATTCAACAAACGTGTTAATTACTAAGCTTTAGAGGCGCTAACAGGCTGATTTTGTCACTTTCGGACGGAGCCAGGCTAGCTGCTTCCTCCTGTTTACAGTCTTAATGCCAAGCTAAGCTAGCTAGCAAGCTGCTGACGCTAGCTTCAGTCCAGACATGAGGCTGGTATCAATCTTGTCATGTCAAAGCGAACCATTGACCAATGAGAGTGCATCTGCCATTGAAGCAGCATGCAAGCCCAAACTCCAAAATACGGACATAATGAGTCGAGATGGACCAGGGCAGAAAATAAGCTGTATGTGTAATACTGTTGCATTTACAGAACTACTGAATAATGAATATTTTCCCTGCAAACAGCAGTCATGACAAGTGTGTGAATGCAAAGCAGAAGCAAAGTGTTAGCTGCACATTATTACAGAGATAAATACGGGGGTATGAGGATAACTGCTAGTGAGAGATGAGTACAGGATGTGCGGCAGTATGTTCGTATTTGCATGATGATAACGACGGCGGCGTAATTTGCCCTCAGTTTGATACGTAACACGGAGCCGTTAATTATCTCTTTGTTATCGCTTTCTTTGATTGCAGAGCTCTGACTGCTGCTCCCACTGCGCACCGCTTGGATGGCAAAGAGAGGAAATTTGACAACCTGTTAGCAGCTCCCTGGAAGAGCTTGAAGGAGGTGTGTGTGATGGAGAGAGCTTCACCTGTTACTCCTCCTCTCCTCTGCCTCATCACACAGCCTTATCTGTCGTTCCAGATTTGGGGAATAATGTGATTTTTCAGGAAAAAGAAATGCAGAACAATTCAAGCACTTTATTTAGTGCTTGCTCAGGTATTTCAGCCAGCTTGCAAAAAGGTTAATCTAATAAAGAAATGGTTGAAATTTAACTTAACACTGGACAAAACAAGTAATTTGAGGAGTGGGATTGGCATGTCTCACGTTTTTTTTTTTTTTTTAACATTTCATGGACAGTGTCCCGAGAAAAATCAATAAAGAAAATAACCTTAAGCTGCGGTTTTCACAAATTACGTTCTGTTCAGATGTATTTTCGTCCTTGGTCATCTTCCTCCCTTCCTCTGCTCCATCCTTCAGTCCTTCCTTCCCGCCGTTGCCAAGGGCAACCAGAGGAACGAGCTGAATACAGTAACACTATCACCTGATTGGCTTGGGTGGGTGGGGGGGGGATCCGGCAGGTGTGTGTTCACGTGTCTGCCTTTTCCTCGCCACTGACGGACAGTTACAACCTGATGAAACACACAAAAGCAGGTGGAGGAGGGAGGTTGGGGAGGACACACACACACACACACACACACACACACACACACACACACACACACTTGGTGTAAATGAAGTGACTGTTGGCAGGCTCACAGCTAATTCAGCATGAATATTTAATCAACTGTAAACAAATTACTACAGCACTGAGCGGTGCCAGTGTGTGTGTTGCGTTGGTGCATGTGTGTTTGTCTTTCTGTATCTGTGTTAAGTGTGCACATGTTGCTCTCTCTCTCTTTCTCCCTTATTACAGCGGGTGTCTCTCTCCCTTCCTTGCGGAGCTCCGTCTCTCTGTTCGGTGTGGGCTTTCCTTAACAACAACACACTCAGGGAGCTGAAATCCGAGCTCAAATCAGGCTGCAGATCAAGACTCGAGAGTGCAGAAGTGCAGAATTTGGAGTGAAATAGATGTTTTTGCCTGCAGCATGAGTATTATGTCACCAGATTTGAGTCAAGCAGCAGTTTGCATCCCTCTCATGCAAAAATCCAAAGCCACCTACTTCCCAGCATGGTCCAAGATGTTTAATTAATCTAAAAGCTATCTTGGCCTCTGATCCCTTCAAACAAATCTACTCGTGACCCTGCGCCACAGGTTATGGCCTCGATGTAGAAATAGGTGGTGAGCTGGGCAACCGAAGAGCAATTTCTTCTTCTGAGTTTGTTTCGTTTGTGTGGTTTTAAGACCCCCGAGGACATAGAAGTACCCAGTATTTCACAAGAAATAGCAAAAGGCATACAGAGTAGTTGTGTGTAAGTTTTCCAAATATTTCAGTTCAAACTTGGAGGAATCCATAATTTTATTCAAGGTAAAGGTGTGTTTCATTTGGTTGTCCCTCAATGGCACAATATAACTTTTAGTTGCTATAACTTCTGGGGAGATGATGATGATACTTAAGAGGTTCAGGAAAGACCTGAGCTAGCTAGCTAATGTAGGCTAGTAATGTCAAAAATCTTTAATACCTCCTCTGTAAACATGATTTCTGCCTGGGTTACATCAGATTTTCATTGGCAATGGTGGTTTAACGATCAAGACAACAACTCCCATGATCCCATGCAGCTTGTTATTGTTTTGATTGAGAGACCCCTTAGCTGTGCCTTTAAACATCATATGACCCTTAAGATTCATCTCTTGGTGGCCACCAACTACACTTGATTAAATGCCTGATTCGAGTTTTAAGCCAAAGTCCTGAGAAAGAAATGCAGATTTTAACATCTACGCTGCATTGACTCAATCAAACAGCGATATAATTAGCGTAATTTAGCACATCAGCAAATGCCACATTCAGCCAAAAACCATTTAAATTCCTCCAAAAAAGTATGTCTATCCTTATATATGCAGAATATATAAAGTAAGTGATTTGATCAGCAAAAAATACATCTATACACCAAAAAAACAAAGTTCAATTACAGTCCTATCTTTATGTTAGCTTTGGCCACAAAGACAGCATCTTGGTCTGTCCATGTGACAAATTAAAAATCATCGTTTGGATTCACTTTTTCCACCCATGGGTACGACCCGGTAGACCACCAGAGCTTTTACAACAGCATTTTTCTACATAGCGCTTCAATGAAAAAACACCTGAATGTGACATTAATCGATTTTAACTCTTCATTTTAACTGATGCTTAGCATTGCTGTAACTCCATAATCAACTATTTTGAAGCGCTTTAATGTTGTTAAGCACTCAGAGGAGCAAAATTTAATGGAAAAAAACGACCGAACTTTTACTTTTTTCGCTCTGCTCACTCAACCGTTTATATTTGTTAGCATCTGGTTGATAATTAGCCTCGTGTTTCTGTCTCGTGTGTACATTAGCCTCGGTCTCCCTCGCGCTCTCTTCTGCGCGCGAATGCGTGTGTGCGCGCGCGTTGTTTGCTCTCAGTTTAACCTCGGAACAGCGATTCGAGGCGACTCATCACGGCCGCTTTCAAATCTCTCTCTCTCTCTCTCTCTCTCTCTCTCTCTCTCTCTCTCTCTCTCTCTCTCTCTCTCTCTCTGTATCTCCTCGCCCCCTGCTCCCTCCTCTTCCTCCTCCCCCTCCCTCCCTCCCTCCTCTTCCTACCTGATTCAGATCCGCTCCGACGCTATGCGTATGACCGCGTCTCTCTCTGCAAGGCGAGCACCACCAGAGAGACCCGCACGCCGCTGCTGCTGACCGCCGGCCGCCCGCGAGCACCCAACGCCGGCTGACGAGCGACCCAGGCCGGGCAGCAGGAGCGGGAGACACCGCCGCTGATTAACCCCCGCCGGAGGAGAAGGAGGGAGACGTTAACGGGCGAAGGTAAATAATATCCATATTTTATCGACACATGAGAGCACAGAGGGGGTTTATTTGTGCGGAGGAGGTGGCCGCGCGGTAACGGTGGCCGTCCAGGTCGCTGATTTATGTGTTCGCGCTTATGACAGCTGAGCCGACTGAGCCCATTTGACGAATATGCGGGAGTTAAATTGAATATTGATCTTTATTTTGCCGCCGAGAGCTCCTACACTAAACGGCGATACGGACGGAATGAATGATCAAGCTGGCTGAGGCGCACGACAGCCTGTTGTGCATCCGTTTTTTCTTTCTTATTCATTTTTTTCACACCCGAAAGCCACAAAAACACCACAAAACACACAGAAAACCAACGTGTGCACGCACAGGTGTTAGTATTTTTAAATTTGGCCTGCTTTAAACAGGAGTGTTTTCAAGTTTGCTGTCATCGGGGAGTGAAGTGGGATGCAGGCAGGTTTTTGTGTCCACATCGCAATCAAGGAAACGCACGCAACACACACACACACACACACACACACACACACACACACACACACACACACACACACACACACACACACACACACACGAGCGCGCCCACCTGCACACACACAGGTTGTACACACACTCATTTATACATGTGTATGTGTGTGTGTTAATGCCGCTGCATGCTAAAACACGCCGGATCAAATGCATGAGACTCAGCGGCTGTTCCACGTGCGGGGGCGCGTGCGTTAACGAAATGAAAGCACGCAAGCGCGCCCGTATCAGATGTTATTGCATGTGTAATGCAGGGCGCGCTTCCTGTAGTGAGCCATAGGATCAATCCCATCATCCCCCCATCATGTATTTGCCTTTCATGCCCATCGTTCATCTTCATCATCCTCATCGTCACGGTGGTCTTGACCGTGCCCAAAGGGCTGCTCGTTTTAAACACGCAGGCCTTTAAACTGTAAAAACCTGAGTGTTTTCTCACAAGCGCAGGAGTAAGTGAGGAGGAACCGAGAAGGAGAAGTGGCCGTCATTGTCTCTAACGGAAAGAGTGCCATGGAGGAGGAAGAGGAATAATTAATAATAGCAGAAGAAGAGGGAGTTGGGGAAGACAGTTTGTTTATATGTTCCTTAACTTCCAGCAAGGGAGCTGCCAACCACCCCCCCTCCTCTTTTCTCTCCTAATCAATAATTCATTCCTCCATCTTTTCCAGAGTTGGCCCCGGATAGAGAGATCGGCAAGAGGACGAGTGTGGCGTCCCGGAGCCTGCTGTCCCATTCGTCATCCTCTCCTCTCTTTCCTCCTCCTAGCCAAGCTTTCACCTCGCCAAACTCCGCTCTCTCCTCTTCTTCTCCTCCTCTTTTATCCCCCCCTATCCCACACACACACCTGGCAAACTTCGCGTCCAGCTCCGCGTCCACCGCGCCGGCGTCCTCCCGCTCCCTCCGTCCTCTGCGTTCGCCCGTGAGCTCGTCATGGCTTCCAAGCTGAACCCTAACGTCCTGTATGTGGCAGAGCACGGCGAGTCGCTGGGGTCACCCCAGGCGGACTCTGAGAGGACTCATATTGTAAGTACTGTTCAGCCTGCTTTTAAAGCTGCAAAGTCAATGTAAAATATGGCTGTTTGGCAAAGTGGAGCTGCAGCAGGGAAAGAGGAGATTTACTGTGTTTGCCTGAATCGTGTGCACAGGTTTCACTGCTACATAAACGCAGACTCCTGACTCCCCAGATTTCCTTTACACGTGCATGTTAATTGCAAGACTGGTTTTGCAGCCCCGCACTCGGCTGCTCCTGCACACAGAAAGTCAACTCTTACTCATCCTGCAGGGGAAATAAGACATACTGCACAGGCCTCGTGGATTTCAGCTGCAAAATAGCAAAATTTCACAACATCTTAACGTTAGACATTGAATCTTCACCACAAATGGGGCAAAGTTTATCAAAGTAAGCAGTCAGATCTCCTCAGCGCACAGGAAGCGGTGAGTAAACGCGTCACTCGTGTGTTTACAGTGCGAGACCGAACAGGTCAAGAGAGATTCATTCACTTCCAGAGCAACGAGTCGCGAGTGAGTGTCTAAAAAAAGGCATCTTTGGTGGTCAGACTGTTAGAAGTGACCTGCAAGAGCAAAATGACCGAGAAGCTGATTCCAGACATTCAGTGGTTCCCGATTTACGTTAATTTTAAAGGCTGAGGAACCAAGTTGATTTCCCAGAAATGATCCACGGAGGACTCTGAAGGCCTCAAGCTACCGCTGATGACTCGGGGGGTCAAGTCCTTGGTATTTTTGGGGCAGCATGCACAGTGTAAAGAGACACAGAGGACGCAGAAGAAAGGAAGAAACGCACCAATCATTAGAACAATTAACCGCTATCTTAATTTATCCCTCAATAATCAGCTTTTAGACCGCCATGCCGCCAAAACAATTAAAATGATGTAAAAATATCAAGATTACTAGAACATTTTAAGGTCTCTTCTGAGATATTTGCTTGAGGTTTTGAGCCCAGAATGTCTCACATCGCAGCTTCGGCTCTGCTTTGAAGTCGTTTCGCTGAGGCTTATCGAAGGTAAAATCTCACACCGCAGATCTGAAGGAGTTATTCGTTGTTTCTGCGCAACAAAATCATTTCATGGACCGATCCACGTGTTCGTCTTTGGCTTTTTTCTGTGCGCTTCGAGCGAATTTGACCCAGTTGGTGCTGGTATATGGTCTAAAAGCAGTGAAGTGGCTGTGAACAGCAGGCTGAATTTCTCTGAAATCAATGACAGGGCTTGAGTTTGGTTTGTGATGTCCTCTCACATCAGGTCTAGGCGGTATAATGAAGTAAATCTGTGCTTGAAAGGCTCCTGTTACTGTACATTAGTCGTACCTGTCATCCTTCCTCTCCTTCCAGGCTGGAGAAGCTGGAGAGGAGTCCTCAGACAGCGACGGGGAGCAAGAGGAGACGTCGCACAAGTTGATCCGTAAAGTGTCGACCTCGGGACAGATAAGGGCCAAGGTAAAGTGTGTGTGCGTGTGTGTGTGTGTGTGTGTGTGTGTGTGTGTGTGTGTGTGTGTGTGTGGAGCCTCTGCAGTGTTTCATCCATCAAACAGGCTTCCCGGGGCTTCTGGATTACCATCCAATCAGGAAACATCAGAGAATTTTATTTTACAGCTTCGCCTCTTGTCGTCTGGTGGTTCAGATGTTGGTTTTCAGCTGGACGTTTTTGAACCCCCTTTTGAGAGTTTTTTTTTAATTTTTTGACTTTATACATATTAAAACAGGACTCCGCCAAGGTAAAAAGCAACATTAGCGAAGCGGGGAGGGATGAAATATTTAGCTTCGTGGAAGTGCTCTGAATTTAGAGGAAAGTCGTGGAAGTTTTCGTCAGGGTCGCGCCGGGAAGCCTGATTAAACACTGGAGCTGCTCATTTATTTAGGAGGAATTATAAACATTTAAACGCCTCGCAGAGGAGTGGATGTGTGTGCGTGGAAGTCATTTGAGGGGCGCTCGCTGCATCGCTCAGCCCACTGAAGGGTCTTTCGCTGCCTCGTCTCTGTCAGATCGCCTCTTTCCTGTCTAACTTTATTAACCTTTAAGTCCGACCTTCGACCTTATCCGACCCTCGTCTGTGTTTGTGAAGGTCAGCTGACTTCCTGTTCAGGCCTGGCGGTGCAATCTGCCTCTTACCGCCGCTGTGATGACGAGTTGTGTTAAAATCTCTGATAGCCGATCTCACATGATTGCACAGTCTCTCAGTGGACGGCTGATGGCTGCGTGTTGGCCCTCGGACTGCGTTTTACAGGAAGGTATTGATTGTTTGATATTGGCCTCTTACTGGCAAACACACACACACACACACACACACACACACACACACACACACACACACACACACACACACTCGGTGTGCCTCATTAGCTATTGATGAGCTAATATCCACAATGAGAAATGCATTATTTTCAATGCACAAACACAGATTTGACACGACTGTGCGATGATTATCATGCATGTGTCGTCGTGTTGAAATCCAATATCACAGGATACCCGTCAACCCCTGTCGTCATGGGGACAGCAGCCCGTAATGCCATGTTTGTTCCTGGAGCAGATCACGGTTTAGGATATCAGTCTGGTATTGATTGGCTAATCTCGCCGTAATGTGGTGTTGAGGGCGATGCGCACGCCCATATAAGGACGTGAGAACACCACGGGCAGCATGGCATTTGGTTGATGGGGGGAGATAATTATAGGTGAACACCACAACCACAACGTGATATGTTTACCTTTTATTTGGTGTGTGTGTCACATGTGGTTTTGTCTATGTCTGTATTAAGTAAATATATGAAAAAAATGTGATTTTTTTGTCAAAAAACTTTTTCCTGGCCTGAATTTGGCGCTGAAGTTGAAAAGCGATGAGTAGAGTTCACACCAGCGCCATACAACATATTTCTGACCTCTTCTGCAGTGATGTCATCGTGCAGCTCCCTCCCTATTGGCCGTAAGAAGCTGCAGCCTGCGGCGGCTCGGGATCTTGGATTCAGCAGCTGTCAATCAAATTTCTCAGATTAGTTCTTTGTGTGTTCATGTTTCTGCGTGTGTGTCGATTAGACTGTGTGCACCTACGGTCACGTGATTTAGATTAAGCTAGTCATCGACTCCGGGATTATGCCCAACAATGGCCTGAGCGGATTAGCGTGTTCGTGTATCCCTGTTTGCTTTTGTACATGTGGGTGAGAGCATTTGTTTACCGGTGTGTGTGTGTGTGTGTGCGTTTTGTTTACAGCCTCTTCGTCGCATGTTAAGCGTGGCCTCCCTTCGTTTTGTCCCCCGCCTGTTACCGTACTCGTTGGAGCAGCAGTCTGCTGGCGCACTTGTCGAGGAGGTGCTAATTCTCCTCAACTGTGACTTGACATCCTGACGCCATTAGATTAATTCAGCTGCTCATCCACAACTCCCTAAATAATTGTACAGATGCAGCGATAGAGGGACCTTGAAAGACTGGGGGACGTCCGTGTCGGCTGTAATTAAATATCTTTGGTTTGGAGATGAGCTTTTTGATACCGGGGCTCCAGTAAAGCGAAATTTATCTCACCAGAAGCCGGAAAGACTCACTGAAGTCACTCCTTGCTGTTAATTCTATGAGATTTGAGAATAATAGCCGTGATTTCAGACTGAAGGGGTTTAAAGTGCAGTTTTGTTTTTTTGTTTTTTTTTTGCTGTGTCATGTTGAGCCTTCACCCAAAACTCACACCCCCATCCTGCCAGGTTCATGGGTAAATGCTCGCGCTGTAAATGCTGCTGCTGTCATGAAAGTGACTTTGACCTTGGAGGTTTGCTAATTGCCTGACTTTCTAAAACACAGCCTGTAGACGCAGGACTGGATTTAACGTGTGTGTTCTTGTCTTGAATCTGTCGAAGCTTTTGGCCCGAGGTCTGAAACTGTGCACGGCTGTCCTTTTTTTAACGGCCTCTTTCAGTCTTGCACCAGCCTGTCTGTGCAGAGATTACAAGAAGTGAACCCAACCCACCGTGCAGAGGAAACGAGACACAAATAGCCCTCGTGTTTCATTCGTTAGATAAAGACGGGCGCGAGCTGCGAGGTGTTAAGACGTGTACCTCGTAAACCACATTGCCCCCCGTTCAAGTCAGTGTTGCATGTTACATCCTCCCTGTCCTCACACTTCCTGCCTCTGCTGATGTGTCACTTAAAGGCAAAATGCCCAATAACGCTAACAACATTTTATTATTATAGTTTATGTATTGGAATAGTTTATAGTCTAACTTTAGTGAACCAGAAGTCCTCATAAGGTTAGAAGTCCAAGTCCATGTGTGTCTGTGCCCATTGCCATAAATCCACTGAACACATAACACATACAGCCGATCAATAGCATACATTATATCCAGATATGTGAGGCTTTATTGTAGCGGAGGACGGCATAATTCACAGTCCAGCATAGGTGATCAATACGGTGATGCAGCAGATCATGAAAGCCGCCATGTGAGGAGAAAGTTTGTTCACTGTGGTCCATTTCAGGACAAATACCATAAATTAAGAAAAGGGATTTCCACGTTAAATGTCTGACATTTACAGCAGGGGACTTCAGAGGACTTTGTGTCAGTGAGACGTCTTCACTTCTGTCCATGGAGGACTTACTGAGAGCTTTGTTATCTGGACAACACTTAAATGATTCGCTAAAATTATGTATGTAAATGCTAAAGTGTATGAGACACCTTTGATTTAAGTGTACGAAGCTCTTTTGATACATAATTTGCAGTTTTTTTTTTAAAGTAATAATTATGTGTTAATGGCTTTATCCACGACTGACAATGTAAAACTGTAAAAACAAAGACGTAAGATGCTCCGGACCTGAATTTTCCACCTGCTTCAAGCTTTGTCTTTGGTAAACTAGCTAACCGCTAACATGCTTGCCAACTGGGAACATGTGCTAGCCAGTCAAAAGACCTCTTAGCTTCGATTTTCTCTGCAAGTCTGCTGTGTAGTTTACTCCAATTTGGTGTTTCGTTCTAAGGATTGTTTAATTCAATAAGAGCAACCAAAGACCAGGGAAAAAAATCTCTCTAGTAGCATTTATAACTGACAGCAAGCTAGCGAACTTGCTAACTGATTGTTAGCTTGCTAACTGATACTTAGCTTGTTAAAAGACAGTGAGAAGATGGTGGAAAGGAGGAAAAAGAAGTACTTTATTGATCCTGGAAGGGAAATTGAAGTGTTTCAGCAGCAGTTCACACACACAAAACTCACGCTAAGCTAACCTGAGGTAGCTTAGCATCACACTCGGTCATTTTAAAGACTGGCAGTGAAAAGCGTTCAGTTACGTACGAAACGTAAAGTTACGGACAAAGTTACATATGAATCTCCTCTAATCAGTGACCTGTGACTTCCTCTGATTTTCCTGCCGTCTTTTTGTTTTTCTCTGTCTCTCCAGGCTGAGTTACATAAGCTTTCACACTCTTTCTTCTTCCTCCTTTTTCCATCCTCTCCTCCTCCTCCTCCTCCTCCTGTTTGCCTCGCTCTCATTTGCTGTGCGGAAAACAACGGCGACTCGGGGAGAGAATGAGGCGGAAGAGCAAACAGCTCCTGTGAACTGTGTGTGTTTTGTGAGCTGTGTGTGTTTTGTGATTTACGTGTGTGTGTTTGTCGCCCGCCGCCCCGACTTCAAAACGGCCAATCACGCGAGCTCTAATCGACGTGCACGTTCTCCTTCATGTTGTTTCCATCGCACCTCTTCTTCCTCCTCTGGTGTCCTTTCTTGCTCTAACTTTTTAATTTGATTTTTTACATTTAGGTACTCAGCATCCTCTTCTTCATCGAACTCGGCCATCTTGTTGTTCTCCCTGTTCCTCATCACTCTGTTTTTACGTTATTTTACTGTTAATGGATCATCGGCACCTTGATGTCTTTTTTTAGACGTGAGCGATCGATAACTTTTCTTCTGAAATAGCAGCACTGCTTCAGATTATATAACCAGTCGTATTTCTGGCGCTTTGAGTGCTGACCAACAGGTAACACTTTTTTTTTTTTGCGGTTAAAAACTCAGTTCCTGTGGATTTCCTGCATGCCGCTCTGGAATCAAACCCCCGCTATATTTGTTCTTTTTTATCTGCATCTCGCTCCCAGTGCTGAAATCTGTGTGGGTGTTGACTGCAATAGAGATGAGGACGAGTTATAGATGTGTGTGTGTGTGTGTGGGACGGTAAACAGAAATGGCTTGAGGAGAGTGCGTGAGCGTGTGGGATGGCCAGCGTTGTGCACTGGGCGCTTTGATTTATGCCCTCGGCTTGATGTGATACAGCTGCAGTAGCGTGTGGGTCAATACTGAGAGGGAAGAGACGAGGGGAGAGAGGGATGGAGATAGACAAAAGGGAGAAAATTAGTAAGTGGAAGAGGGAGAGAGAGAGAGAGATGGAGGCTGAGTTATATAAGAAATCCACCCAGCAAACAGCAGCCTCTAATCACCATATTTACCCTCACAACAGGTTGACGGGGCTGTCGAGGAGGCGGCCCGACTGTTTAAGACGCGTTGCTCAGTGGCTGGTACAAAGGTTGCATAAAACACATTGTTCAGGCCGAACAAACGTTTTCTACCGTGTGGAATATTTGAGAAGCCCCTTTTTAGACATGTTTTAAATCGTTAAGGGTGGCTTTATTTGCCGTGCTGTTGATAACGCCGTCCGAAACCAAGCCAGGTCACACAGCTGCCTTTCATGTGTCAGACATAGTCTTATTCGTTATTGTCCATCTGGAGCGGCTGCTCGTCTTCATCAGCAGTAAAAGCAAACAATTTTAGATTCACGGTGTTAATAGGTGGTTTTCCATCCAGCAAAATCTGCGTTGAAGCACTGAATGTTTTAAAAAATACAGTTTTCAGGCTTGGACAAGGTGCAGAAGTTCACCCCCTGATAATTGCATAATCGTTGAGGATGTAAACGCACATTAATTCACGTTTTTTTGCTGATTTTTCCTCAAAATTCTTAAAAATTCGCACTGAACTTGAATGGGAACTCTTATAAACTTAAATGTCATTGTCAAATCATGAAGGTATTGGGTGAAACAGTATAAAATTAGACTTTTTTTTGTCAATTTTCCCAGATTAAGCTCTAATTTAAGACTAAAGGACAGAATATTTAAAAATTTTAATGTACGTGATTTAAAATAAAGGATGGAAATGGAAGTATAGTTAAAAACTGCAGTCATTAGGAAGCATTTGTGTAGATAAATGTATGGCAGTGAATGGATTTTTTTGGGATCGGGGTTGTCATTAATATTGGCCTGTATTGACCTTCAGAGCAGCCCCAGTTACAGTAATAACCAGTGTCACGGATGTATTTTATAGCTAATCTATAGCAAAGTGGCTAACTTGCCAAAATGGACACAGCATGTATTATTGATTTACTTTAATGAAATTAGCAGGCTGTTAATCATACACGCATGAGTGTATTCAACCATGCGCATTCACACACACACACACACACACACACACACACACACACACACAGCCTAAACACTGAGTTGGTCTGTACCAGCGTTTGCTAACTGGAGCCTTCCAACTCAGTTTCTATTGATTTGACCTCATTGTCCCCCGAGACGCCATACTGTCCAACCAGGGATCTCTTAACGCACTCAAGAAAAGCAGGAAGTCCTCGAACACACCACTGAACACTCAAGGAAAGAAGGAAGTCCTTAAAAAGCTCAGTTCAACATGAAGAAAGTATGTTTCCTCGAACAAACTGACCGACAGTTTCTTAAAAACTCGATTTTGAAACATTTCCTCAGACATGTTACTGTTTATCCTCACTATAATATGTGACGTTTTAGATTGAATCTTGACTTTTTCATACATTTCCAAAGACTAAAGTGCAAATGTAGATGACAAACTCCAGCTGGAAACGGCAGATATCACTGGATCCATTGTTCAAATAATGGATGTGAAATTTGCCCAAAAATATGAAAGCAAACCGCAGGAAAGCGTGAAAGTGACTGAAGTCACTCACTTTGTCCTTTTTTGGGAGGCTTCATGTTAAATTTAAAAAAAGAGGAAACCTTTTTTTGTGGCACGATTTCACACCTCACTTCACTTCCTGTCTCTTCTTTTTCATCCTCTTTTCACTGTTTATCTTTTGTGTCCCGCCTTATTTCGATTCCTCTTTCATTGCTGCCACCTGGTTGTGCTTTATTCCTCCGGCCTTGATCTCTACATCGTCTCTCTCCTCTCTGACCTCCCTTGTTCATCATCCCGTCCTCCCTTTCTCCCCTTTCATCCTGTTCTCCCTTCATCTGTCTGATAGCTCTCATATTTCCTCGTCTCTGTAGTAAAAGTCTCTCTCTTTTTGTCCTTTTTTATGATGCACTGTCTTCCCTCCGCTCACTTTTACGACCAGTCTAACGTCCTTAATTACAAATGAATCAATATCCATCAGACCAGACAGTACGTGGAAAAAAAGCTTGTACTTTTGCAGAGGAAATACTGTGTTTCAGTACTTAGATATGGGTGCTTTTTTAGATCGTTTGTGACTGATTCAGTCAGTGAAAGATGCTAAAAAAAAACTCCCAAAATACTGCTGACGTTTCCTCGCTTGTGTCAGAGGTTTCAGCTTCAACAGCAGATGACGTTTTCTCAGTTGTGAGTTGTTGAATTCGGGTATTTTCAGGTGATCGTTCCCGTTCGGACTCGGGGTCGTGCTAACTTTACTCTCGTTACCTCTGTTGTAGAAAACTGAAAAGCAACAACACAACATATATCGTAGCAAGCAGCTCGTAAGCTTTCCAATAACCAATAACCAAATAACTTAAATTTTCCATTTCAAACTTTGAGTTTGAGCAAAAATAAGCACAGAAATTAGGCTTCATTAGCTGTTACAGCTAACTGCATTGCAGTATACGGCACTTGCCAGCTAATAGAAATAGCTAGCTAAAAGTTAGCATATACTCTGCTATGAAAATGAGAGCCAGTTTGAAAAATATGTGAGTTTTTCTTTCAGCGTTTTTGATTTTAAACTCTGTACGTACGGGAATGTGGAAACAATTTCAAACTCTCAATCATTTCAGGCGATAAAGTCTACATCGACACAAACACCTAGCTGGCTCACGAGCTAGCAGCGAGCAGTAAGCTAACCAGTAGTCCGCCGTTGTTTCAGACGTGTGCTCAGTAAGTTTTCTCGACCTCTTCTCTATTGGATTCCCCTCTGAGAGCTTTGTTGCTGGTTACAAATTATAGATTAATCTATGTTTTTCATCTATTCACGGTATCAACGTTTGCAGAAGATCGTGAATATGTGAAACTTCAGCCTTCGAAGATGCTTTAATGAAACTTTAATGAAAGCATTTTGTGTCCCGTCAGGTCGATGCATCTGTGGAGCTTTAAAGGGTCTCACCTCAAAAGTCACCCATGATTTGTTTCTTTTACAATTATGAATGTGGACCATGAACGCCACAGAGATTGATATCAGCCTCTAAAAGGTGGGTGAAGTGAGTTTACATCGTCGTATTGATCTCACTCCATCTCCCCATCGCTCTGCCGCCGTCTCAGAGCCTCTCCTTTTCCCTTCAGTCCTCCAGCCTGAACCTCCCTGTCTTTTTCCTCTCCATCTTGCCCCGTCATTCCTCCTCCCGCCCGTGGCTATAAAGTCTAAACCACCATTAGACTTCAGTCTGCGAGAGGCCATTAAGGGAAGTGTGTGTGCGTAAGTGTGTGTGTGAGACAAAGTTGATGAGTTATCTCCAGCAGCTGTGTCTAACATAGTGACACTCACTTTGGAAATGTGCTAATGATGAGGAGACGACAATATCTCTAGTCTCTGTGTGTGTGTGTGTGTGTGTGTGTGTGTGTGTGTGTGTGTGTGTGTGTGTGTGTGTGTCTTTAGTCGCTAATGAACTTATTTGCGCTCTCAATCAGCAGCAGCTGCGTGTGTGTTTGTGTTATCGCTAATGAGCGAACACGTTTCAGTCTTGACAGGTGTGCATTTGTCTTCGTCTGTGCGCTGTGTGTGTTTGCGCGTCGAGCTGCTAATGTGCTAACGTGTGCTATCAATCAGCGGAAGGTGTGTGTTTGTGTGTGTGCGTGTCCACAGGCATGTGCTGTTTATCACGTCCTCGTCTCGCTCTCTCTGCTGTCGGCTGCCTAATGGAAGCTGACAACAGAAAGCACGAGCTCTGCCGTGTTTGTCTCATGGATCTGGACAGATTCACGTCAGAGAGCGATGGCGTCCGCTCGGCCGGTTCACGTTAGCTAAAACGGCAGTTTGTAAGGTACATTTTCTCAAAGTTAACCCATGCTGTTACATTAGGAAATACATGAAAAGAAACCAAATGTCTTACTTATGCATGTTTTCTTTAATGTTTACCACCGTTTGAGGCAGTAAATGCTTTAACGCACCCGACTGGAGAATTAGCCTCGCCGGCTGTTTATCACGATGCACCCAGCACCCGATATTAGCGCAGAGATAGCGGATGGAAATGTGCATTACTTTGCCTTTTCTTTAGCAGATTTTCTGGAAATCTTGTTCACGCTTGTGTTACATTTGCAAGTTGATTTGCAAGACCTGGAAATAGGTTGTTTGCAGTCATGTGGCGTTAAATTCAAATGGAGGGCAGGAAGTGAAAACCGCAATGGACAAATTGGAGGAAAGTTCTTACTGGGCGAGTTTAGATGAAATTATGAGACTGATTTCTGCTACCTGCTCATTCGTTCGGGGTGACTGTCGTTTTGTTTTTGCTAGGGTGAGTGGCTTTTATTGTCCTGTGGATAAAGCTAGCTACAAACGCTCAGTGCTGCGGTGCTGTCACTTTAAATCCATCACTATAGATTTATAACAATAGCTAATGTTACACCATTATCCAACTCAACTCCTCCCCACCGCAGATGCTTAACAAGACACTTTATCCATCATTATTCAGTCAATTCTTGCATTTTTCACTGTACTGTACGTATAAAAGCTCCTCGTGGTTCCTCGTTTTGGTGGATTTGAGCAATGTAAATGACTCTGAACGGGCATTTTGAGTGTGTTACAGAGCTTGAGAATATCCTGGTCTTTGCCTCATCGTTGAAAACAGTAAATGAGAACTATTTTTAAACCAGGTCACAGGTGAAGTCCGGCCTTTGAAAGCGCTTTCTTGAAACGAGCGGGAACCTGATTTCACATTGTGAGCCAGCGCATTAATGGCACAAAGGAGGGAAAATGGTGCTGCTCTTCCAGAGCAAATGCATCATCTAATAGCTGATTTGCAGTCAATGTGAGCCTTTTCCTGCTGTTTCCAACAACAAGCAGCCTATTTTCGTTGGCTCTGTTCCTTTGTTTTGGCAATTACATTGGTTCAACGTTATTTGATTGCAAAATGGGGTAATGTGACGCTGAAAATGCTCCGCTGAAGCTCTCCCGCCTCGACGCGACAGCACTGCTGTTTCTGTAGGAACTCGCCTGTTTCTGACTTTTACGGACCATCGGTGCAGCTTTATGTCAGAGAAAACAGGAAGGACATGCCATTAAAATACCTATCTGACACAGTCAGCTGAGAAATATGCAAAAATGTGACAACTTTATTTGAGATGCGTTCGTGCTCATGTCGTGCACATTGTGTCTATCAATGCGACGCTGAGGCTTCGCCGTTTCCTCTGCTGCTGTCGCTCCTTTTTGTCCTATCAGGGCCACACTCCAGCTTCTCTTCTTCTTTGCATGTCTTTTTTCGCAGTTTCCCGTTTTAATTTTTATTTGAAACTCGTTCCCTCGTTTGGTTTTCGGCCTCTGTGCACCTTTTCTTTCTAACCCCTCTGTGTCTTCATCTTTCTCTGTCGCTGTGGCCAAAAATAGGCTCACTCTTGGTTTTTGTCAGCTTCTCTCTTGAAACCTCTTCAACAGGAAGCAAGACAGCCACCACAACACACACACACACACACACACACACACACACACACACACACACACACACACACAAACATGTTGCTTTTGCAATAGTGCTGTCCTGAGAAATCAGATGATTTTTTTATGATTTAGTTTAAATTCTTTTTGGCTGCAGCTCAAAATCAGATGCGTGCGTGCGTGCGTGCGTGCGTGCGTGCGTGCGTGCGTGCGTGTGTGTGAGAGTGAGTGCATGTGTATACGTGTGTGCATTCATGTGTCTGATTTTGTGTGTGTGTGTCCACTGGCTGTCACACCCCCTGACTTGAAGCACCGCATGAAGAGCAACAGTCAGCAGCATAGAAAAAACACATCTGCTAATGACACTCGATGTAAAGACTACACTCTGTGTGTGTGTGTGTGTGTGTGTGTGTGTGTGTGTGTGTGTGTGTGTGTGTGTGTTCAGTCTTTGTTGCACCAGCTCTCTTCACTACACTCCCCCTGATGCATTTCCTGCTGTTATCATAATCATTATGGTCACTGCAGCTGCTGCTCCTGCTGTGTCGATGCACGCTGAGCCACACAGGTGAGACAGGTGACGCTGTCTGTCCTCATCATGCGAGGTACAGCAGTGAGGCGTCTCGTCCTTGTTAGAACTTAAGGAGGTGACATGAACCTCCCACATTACGCCCCCATGGGTAAGATGGCTTTAAACTTAGTGCCTGTTGGACCTGGAATTGGTAAACTTACCCAAAACCCAGAATTCTGCAGGCTGGCCAACTTCCTGTTGGGCTGCATTTCCTCTTGCAGAGTTTCTGGAAATTTGATTAAATCTGCGCCATATTTGCTGCATAAAGTGTCGCTTTTTTTAAAGAAACGTCTCTCTGGCAGTCATCGGTGTGGAAGTGCAGTGTATGTCCGAAGTGGAAACCCAATGCCAGTGAATGGAGGAGAGACGGAGTCCTGCCAATCTGTAGCGTTAGCCTGCCAAGCTAACGGCCAGTAATGATTTGAAGTAAAAATACATCTTTGGCCCTCAAGTTTTGGTGCAGTCAAATCTGACAGTAGCATTCGGCTTTAGTATTAATAGCAAAAAACAATTTATTCACAAATCCCGTGGACTCAGTATTCAGCACTAAACGTCCCTGCAGGTGTTTGTCCACGGAAACACACGTGTGACCTCGTTTTACATCGTTATTGTTTGTTTTCCTCTGTTCGTCTTGTTCCTCCGCCTTCGGCCGTGATGCTCTCAGTGTATTTTCAGACCTGCGCTGGTGCAGCTCAGCGCTTCCCTCGTGGTGAGGAAGCCTGTGATGTGTCCTCCCTCTGTGCAGAGACACCTTTTGTATGCCGTGAACCTGTGTTGGTGTCCGTTTCACTTCCTGCGCGCCGTGCGGCACAGGAGGGCTCCCCTTTGTGCTCCTTACATCACCTCACAGCTACAACCGCTAACTCTGATGCTGCTAATTCTCACTGCTCGCCGTGTGCGTGCACGGTGTGCGTGTGGTCATTCACAGCGGTCTGAGTCCTCATTCATGCCTTTAGAGAGACTTCAGCTATGATTTGAACGCTGTTGTCAGTTCAGTGGACGTGTGGCGTGCTGCAGGATGCAAATGACGAGGCTATCTAACCTGCACCGTGACCGCGCACTAAAACACGACCTTTGCCCCGCCCACACCCCGCCATCACCTGCTGTACGCTGAAGTACTGCATGAGAACATGGAGACGTGGTATCTTTGTAGTTTTCAGGATTAAAGGTCACAGAGAAAGAAGTTGAGAAACACTGAGGTGGGAACAAAGGGCAGCCTAACAAAAGAAGAGTGCGTGTCGAGGAGTCGATGGGTCAGATGTTGTTGAAATCGTTGGCAGGTCAAAGGAGGTCGCAGAGGTATTAGTAAATCTTACGGGAAGCCGAGTCTGAAAACCCGAGCGAGGCGCAGAGAGAGCGAGAGTACACTGGCAGCAGGGTGACTGTACTGGAAGGATGTGGCTTCCCTTCTAAAAACAACACATTTTATTTTTACACTGCTCTGCGTGTGTGTGTGTGTGTGTGTGTGTGTGTGTGTGTGTGTGTGTGTGTGTGTGTGTGTGTGTGTGTGTGTGTGTGTGTGTGTGTGTGTGTGAGAGGTTTGTCATAATGAAAGCCACACACACATTAAAGCAGATAGATAGTACAGCAGAGACGGACGGGTGGACGGGTAGATGCGTAGATAAATGATGTGGACGGATGCATGGAAACCTGATTCAGTCACGTAAAGGAAAACCAGTTCACAGAAATGGATTTATTATGAATCTGCGTGTGTATCTGTGACCTTCATCGTTCCTCCTCATCAGCTGATTTAAACATCAACTCCCAGTGGAAATGGGACTCAACTCGAGGACCGCTCACTAGCTCACATGGTCTTCCTCAGCCTCTCAGAACTTAAATGTTGACCTTGCACCATAGACTATAAATAAAAATGGATGACGCGGCTCCGCCAAAATAAAAGTCAGTCCCTTCGACAGTAACGTGGTGACTTCATCCTGCTCGTATAGGCCATTTTAGGTCGTTCCTCTTCTTCAGATCTGTGCTTTGAAGCTCGGAGGACCGAGGAGACGCGCTCCGTGCGCCGGCTCTCTGAGTGCAGAGGCCTTGTGTTTGTCAGGAGGCTGCGTAGGCGCGCCCCCCACTCCTGTTTACACTCTCACAGCGAGCCGACAGCGGGAGAGAGGAGCAACGCAGCGCGTCCCGATGGCGAAGGAGGCGCACGGGGTCATAACCTCTCTGTATTTTTTGTTTTTCTCAAGATAAATTGTGATTTCTGGCCCAGGACCAATGTGAATTAACCTCAAGATATCCAGCATTGTTTTCTCTTGACCACAAGTGAAGTATTTTATTTGGTGTATTCATGATTTTTCCCCGTCAGTGCTGCTGAAGAGCTCAGCAAGCCAACACACCTGAGCCTAGATGCTCACTTATTCATTAAACAATCAACTGATTAAGCTGAAATGTGACAAACTGTTTGAGTCCATCTAAAAATGTGACGTTTTTCTTTGTTCTGTAAGGCGCTAACTTGAAAATCTGTCGGTTTTTGACTGGTTGAGCATCAGTTTACACATTTATCTGTAGATTAATCATCCGTGATGGCTGAGAGGAGCAGTTTCATGGTAACATTAAGACAGATGGGAACTTTCACCTGTCACCTCCACTCTGAGCTTCTTGACATTTTCTACTTCCTGTTTACGTTTTTCTGCCTCACTTCCTGCCGGCGTCCAACTCCAGCACCTTCATTTCACTTAAGCAAATCCGGCGAATCTGCAGCATCTCAATTAGTGAGGATGGCTGTGCTTTTGCGTTGATGAAGCCTCACTTAACGGCCGAAGCTGAGCGTGGCAGATTTGCACGACTCCTGCTTAGTCCAGCGTTTAGGCGCCGCCTTCGTTGACGCAACCCGCCGTGTTTGCTCTGATTGCTGACGCTCTCCTTTTTTCCATTTAAGTGTCCTTCTAACCTCCGCCAGCAGTGCTTTTTATTATGACTTTGTTCATCGTGCGCTCGGCTCAGTTGGCCTGCAGAGGCTTTCCAGGATTGGATCGACTCTCGCCGAGGAAGCAACTGGCACAAAAAAGATGAAGACGATTTATAATCATATTAGGAAGGAGCGCTTACTCGGCCTGAAGTCGCACAAATGCCACTTTCTGTGCGTTTCCATCTCCATCTCGCGCCCTGACTCTGCCTTTTGTCTCTCGCTGCCTCTGCGTCTGCCTCTCGCTTTCCTTAGTCATCAAGCTTAAAGCTGAGCCAGACAGTGAATCATATTAGAGGTATTGGCAAGTTATCAGAGAGGCAACAAATACCCCAAGTTTCTTTTTTCCTTTCTCAGCTTCTCAATCTGGATAATGAAGCCGCACACAAATTGGCCTCGTACACACCCAACGCGCCCCCCCACACACACAAACGCGCTCACGTACACACCCAAAAGTCTTCACATGTACACACACGTTCACACAAAAGGCCTCTACCAGGAAAGAAACTGATGTTTGCGAAAGAAGAAAGCCACATCCTTTGAAAGGCGGCGCAGGGGCCGAGGGAGCTCACTGTTCTCTAAACAAAGAGCTGATCGAATATCGGCGTCAGCGGCGGGAGGGGGAGAAGGAGTGGACGCGGGGAGATGGAGAAGAGAGCGGGGGGGAGGCGGGGGAGTGAGTGTGTGTCCTCTGGGTGTAACGGAGGGGAGGCACTGCTGTTCAGTCCAGAGGCCCCTTTGTGTTTAAAGTAGGTCTGTGTGTGTCTGTATTTAATTTTCAACACCAAAAGAAAGAAGTGTCCTACATAACCTGTGTGTGTGTGTGTGTGTGTGTGTGTGTGTGTGTGTGTGTGTGTGTGTGTGTGTGTGTGTGTGTGTGTGTGTGTGTGTGTGTGTGTGTGTGTGTGTGTGTGTGTGTGTGTGTGTGTGTGTGTGTGTGTGTGTGTGTGTGTGTGTGTGTGGAAGAGCACTGTGGTAAATCTGCTTGTGAAGAAAGAGAAGATTGCAGCTCAGGAATCCAGCTTGTTTGCGGCTTCCTGAGTGTGTTCACCATGGAAGTGTGTGTGCTGTGTGTGTGTGTGTGTGTGCGTGCGTGCGTGCGTGCGTGTGTGTGTGTGTAAAGAAGTGTGCAAACATGTAAATCCCCACATGCTACATCCCAGACACGTGTGTGAGTAGCAGCATCGGGAGCAGAGCACCGCTTTAATCGCTGCAAACAAACACAGACGATTTTAGCTTATTGCTGAAGCAAAAATAGAAAACCACATTTCCCATGAACACTTGCTTCCTCTCACCAAAAGACCTTTTTGTCACTGCCACTGGGGCTCAAACTAATGATTGTTTTTGCTGTCTATTTGTCTCCAAATGATGTCTTTAAATGACTTCTTTTGTCCGAAAAACACCTGAAAACCTAAAAATATTGAATTAAGGCAGCAAATATGTCATTTCAGAACGTGGAACCAGCACATTTGTTTTATTAATCTGGTAATTTCTCATCAAAGCGTTGATTAATGTTAATGCATCCCTTTAGCAGTACATCCCGCTAACTGCTGTCACCAGAGACGCTTTAAGTTTTCAGCTGTTTCCTCTTAAATGTGCGCACTTCCTGCTTCATGACGTAAGCAAATTAGCATATTTCCCTCCAATTTTAGCAACGGACACCCAGTAAAGAAATCCAACTCTTTGTAAGTGTGTTTATGGGAGTAATGAGAATAATGAGTTAAGGGGCCTCCAGCCTTTTCGTCTGAATGTGGTCAAGATTGGTGCTCATTTACTCTCAAAACGTTCACTCATAACGTCTTTTCATGACCTGCAGCTTCGTTACTCAGCCGCGCGTAGTCAGCGTAAAGCACGGAGCGTTCGGTTTGTGCGAGCTGTGCGTGCAACCCGTCTGCAGACGGCTGCATGCACACGATAAGATCATGATTCAGTGATGTGTGTATGTGTGTGTGTGCGTGCATGTGTGTGCGCGGCTGAGGCGCAGGATTCCCTTCAGTCTGACGAATAGACGGAGGATTCGGAGGTTGCAGATGTAGCGCCGGGAGTCTTCTGCTTTTGTGCAAAGCCACACAAACACACACACACACACACACACACACACACGCACACACACACACAGACGCTTGTCATGCTCTCTAACCACTCAGCGAACTCCTTTGTAGAAAGTCTATTTTTGTCGCCCCGTGTCCATGTTTGAGAAACTGAGCTTATTCTAGAAACAGGCTGTTACTGTATACGGTAAACCCCCCACCGTCCTCGCTCTTTGTTTACGCGACAAGTTCCTTTTCTTTCTTCTTCTGTCTTTTATTCTCTTTCTTTCTTCTCTTCCTGTTTTTGTCCTCCTTCACTCGCCTTACTTGCTTTCCCTTTCGCTCGCTCTTTCTCTTCTCTTAAGTTTCGCTCTTCTTTCTTCCTTTCCTTCGTTCCCCCTCTTCCTCTCTGCAGAGGTCTGTCAGTGTGAGCGTACAGACATGCTGCGTAGCAATCTGTTGCCTGTCAGATTAACACGCGTGAATACGCTGGGATGCGTGCTTTAAGTAACACACACTCACAGGGGGGAAGAGGGGAAGAGATCATGTTGTTAACACATAAACTTCAACACACCTCTTTCTCCATCTGCCTCTCAGTTTCCCTTTTCTGCTTCTTCTTCTTCCAAAAAAGAAGACGCCAAAAATAGAAACGCCTTTTAAAGCTTTATTCATATTTAGAAAGCAAACAAACAAAAAAAAATCTCTTGAACTTTGACCTCTCAGGGCTGCACATGACCTCATATTCAGCCCGATATTTATGTACTGAAGGACACGACTGTCACTTTGCTGCAACGCTGCAACATGCAAACCCGTCTCAGAGTGGGTTCAGATGCGTCCTCTGGACCTCACAGTAGTGATTGATAACTAATCTGCTTTTTATGACTCTTCATTGAGGTCATAAACTATAATATCCAAGAGCAAAGAAATGTTGATTTTTTTAGTAGCTTCCTCAAACCTGAAGCAGAAGCTCAGAAGGCAAAAAGGTTGTGAACATCTATTTCAAGTCTGTCTCAGGTAGAAAACGTTGTGGTTTGCTGATTTCATCTTCAGGGACGAAGTTTGCTTGCTAGTAATTGCTTGGAGCAGAAGTGCATCCAATGCTTAGCTTTCAAAATTAAAGCGCAGAGCAGGAAGGTGTCGAATGTTTCCGTAGAGGGTGGATTTTGAGTGGAGTTGATGATTTTGTAGGTTTGTACTGTTGTTGGAAACTGTTTAGTTAATTTGGAACAGCGGCAGTTAACTATATCAGCAAAGCTAATTTCCAGTCTTTATGGAAAATTTTTAAGGTCCCCTCCAGACATGTGTTAAGGTATATAAAAGTAATAATAAAAACAGTATTAAAGGAGCTAGTCTATTACTAGCCACTGAGATGTCTCACCCTGGGGTGACCTGGTTGACGTTGGCGCTTTGCTTGGTTAATTAACAAAACTGTGTGTTGCTTCCTCCAAGAATCGACGGCAGTTCATTGAAGCATAACAATTTCTTTATTGCTTTAATGTGCTCAACGTGAACAACCATTTCTTCCTTTACCAATAGACTAAACACTCAGCTTCCCAGTAATCGTCAAAAACCGTTTGCCCTTCTGGGGTCAAACGCCTGACATCAACAGGAGTCCTCCCACCTTAATACCTGAGTCCGTAGACTTACAGCGACACCAGTGTTCACAGCAGTGAATAGCACACGCAAACCTCATGACAAATTTGGCTCCTACAAATAGGTTTTAATTAGCTCGTTCTTAAAATGAAATCCAGTCCGTCTCCAATGTTGAACAGTCCAGAATCTGTGTCCGTTTGGTACGTATGCGTGTTAAACTCGGATCAAACTTCACGCACCGCTTTGATCGCGCTTCATGCGTTCACGGTTGAATGCAGCGTCCATTAAAGGTGATTTTCCATACGTGAAGTAAAGCCGGCGGCGACGGTCGCGTCACTTCCTTCTGCTGTAATACGCCACGTTTCCGATGCGACCATGAAACACCGACATGACACCAAAACCATCCCAGTTAATGCAGAGCAGGCGCCCGCCCACATGAGCACATACTGTCCAATAACCAGCCTGCGTACACAAACACACCTACTGTAATCCTCAGCTTCCTGCACCTCCGCTGGCAGAGCTAAACACACGCTGCTGCACCTGATCCACCGCTGCACTGAGCTGAGCTCCGGAGGTGTTCAGAGAGTCTGAGGATGAAACATCCTCGACAGACAGAAGAAAAAAAGGACGCCAGAAATGAAATATTCATGCAAACAAAGGTGTACTCCGCGCCGGCGTGTGGATCTGAAGGCAGACAGATGACCCCAGACACTGTTGTTGATTTCACCCTTCATGACAATACTCCAAACCAGAATTTCTGCAGCCGCCACAAGAATGTGAACACACACACACATGCAAACACACACACGAGGACTTGTCTCCATTTTTAGAGCCTCCTCGGGAATATGGAGTCTAAATTTAGAAGGTCGTTTTGTTAAACAAATACAACATCAGCGTGTTGGAAGAATGTCAAAACACACTGGCCATGTGTTTCCGTCAGCGCGAGTGTTTATGCGTGGAGATTTATCCTCTGCTGGACGCCGAGTGAGGTTATTTTAACTTTGTGTGTTTGGTATAAACACAGGAACGCGATGGGAGAGTAATGGAGGGAGGGAGGGGAAGGTGGGGCTGAAAGGTGAGCGGCAGCAGTGAAAATGAGAGGACGAAGAGGAGGAGAGGAGTTCAGTTTCTTTAGGCTTTGAGGGCGAGAAAGCCTCTTTAAACCACCCGGAGAAACCACACACACACACACTTCTGCATAAATACACGTATATGTAGCAATGCCGGCCGCTCTGCTTGTGCAACTCATCCCTCAGTGAGGTGTTTCAACCCAGTTTTAGCAGCTTGGTCAAAGTTCGTTGTTTCGTAATTGTTCTGTCTGGTTGGCACGTGTGTTAATGGTACATAAAGAGGAGGAACCAACGCTCGATAGCTTAACCTTTTCAGTATCAGAAGTCAGTCGTAATGCGTTAGCCTGCAGCAACAGAAGGAGAAATTAGCCTCCTGGTAACTTGTCTTATCTCCGTGTTGTGTCTTGCTAACATTAGCCTGCAGTTAACAAAGCATCAGCTGCTTTCATCAGCTTTTGCTTTTGAAAGGTATGAATCCTGTGATTTAGGCCAGAGCTAATGCTAAGCTAGCTGCCAATAGTCCATAAATGCTTCCAGACAACTGGCTGGCTCACAATGTTTTGTTTTCTATTTTTACACCTGGATGAAGTTTCTAACTTTTGGTGTTTGTTAATTAAAAATTAAAATTGGTGGCATCACACCTTCAGTACAAAACTCAGATCTCCCATGGCGCCTTTAATCCTGTCCCGTCCAAACTGCTCCGTGTGGCTGCAACCAGTCAAGAGTAAACCAATCGACTGTTTGAGGAGATCAGCTGATTTAATAAGTCGCGCCTGAGTCGGGCCTTGAATGAAAACCCGCAGTCCTTCGCACATGCCGGCTCTAGGTCGAGCCGTTCAGACCACCAGACTGTGCAGGAGGAGCGTTAGCGGGCAAATCGCCTCGATGAAAAAGCTGATTATTATGGTCTAGACAGGCGGAGGTCTGCTCCATCCATCACATTACAAATCCTGTCAATAACCGAGGCGGAGGAGGAGGGGGTGGAGAGCGGGGTCACCTCAACGCAGTTTATCTCCTTTTTATTTGACAAATCGACTCCCTCAAGTTTGAAACACACTCGTGGTCCACATCCGGCTTTGTAATATCGAACTGATGGAGATGTATAAGTGCCCCATTTAGACCGGGAGACGTTAGATGCATCATCCCTTCCTTTAAAGTTTTGCCAGAGCTCCAGTTATTGATGACTTATCGTGTGATTGATGGATTAAATTTATTGGGATGTGTTTTATGGAAGAGGCAACATCCGTCATGACTGAGAAATCGATGCATTCAATAAAGTAAACAAGTAGCTTCAACTATTCAGTCCTTAGTTCAGAAACACGGTCTCTGATTGGCCCTCTAGACCAGGGTGTTGTGTCGTAACCATCAAAGAGGAAGATGGAGCGAAGAAGATGGAGAGAAGGTTTATGGAGGGTAAAGAAAGGAGAGGGCAGTGACGGCAGAAGTGGTGGCCGGTGTGAGAAAAGAGGCGGAAAAGGTAAAAATCAGGGCATCAAACAGGCGGCCTGCATGGAGGAGGAACGGGCGAGATGGGAGAGTGTTATTGATCGGAGGCGAAGAATGAGAGTTAATGAGGGAGGGATGGGAAGAAGAGGAGGAATGAAAGAGGCAGATTGCAATGAGGGGAGTGACGGAGAGTCAGTGGAAAATCTGTGTGTCAGCTTGAACTCTGTGCTTTCCGTTACCTTACACCCACCTGACAGTTTGACGGTCACTCTTCTACACAAACGGCTTATTATTGATAGCTGGACGGCCGGATATCGCGGAAATCCCAAAAACACTATCAGCGAAGACGCTATCTGATTTCCAGGCCGTCACGAAACCCGAGCAAGAAGACGTAAAATCGAACTACAGCCACGTAAACTGAGCCTCGCTGAGGTGGCTGAAGGCCGCGGCGGGTTGACCCGGTAAGGTGACGGTCACAACACGACGGCCTTCAGGTCAGCTTCATCAGTTATGATTCATGGAAAATTTTCTGGCGGTTTGCACCGGCTGACGCTGAAGGTGTCACGTGTTTGGATCTTATTTTTTTAATTATTTTGATTGGCCTTTAGAGGAAGTATCTTAAAACAGTCAGTTAATTTGCTTTATATCTTTCATGATGATAAACCAAAGGGGAGAACATTAAAAAATGAGAAATTATCCAACTTAGGCATCCGTGTAAATCTGCCTTTTTTAATATCTGCAGTATTTTCCATTTGGCTCGTCATAGTAATTCAATTTATCCATTAACAGGCACTTCAGAAAATCCATTATCCCCATTATCTTCTGCCTATAGTACGAGTGTGTATCCATGCACAAATGAATACACCTGTGTGTGAGTGTGTGTGCTGATGGTGTGATCCACCATTGATGCTGATGAAAATCCAGCCGCGCTCAGTTCGCCTCCAATTTAAATACGAAATTCAGAATATTGAAATAAAGGTAGGATAACCAACTTTTACGAAGTTACTGAAATGAACAACGCTTCCAGCAGACGAGCTCAATATACGTTTTTCTGCTTGCTTGTTAAAAAGTAATCAGGTTTCTTTGCCGCAGAAATGAAATGTCTGCCACCAGCGATAATCAAAACTGCACCAGATGAGAAGCAGAGTGAACGTTTCTCACTCCGAAATGGCTTTTTGTGCAGAGTGAGGGCTGGAGAGGGAGCGCGGAGTCCTTTTTTAGCTGCCGAGCGACGTGACCTCTGAACTCTTTTATCACGTTCGCTCGCAGCGAGCCATCAGATCCAAACACGAACACTTTTCCTCTTTGTGCTCTGATCTGTCGCTGTGTCGACACGCGACGAACACAGAGAGCACGAAGCTGCTGCACGGTGCAGCTTCAGCTCACGTGTGCACATTTCTTCATAGAGACAACGTTAGCTCCCAAACTGCACCTGGAAAAACTCATACAGGGCGGCCGTGTCGAGTCCTGATCACGGTTATGTATTTTTTTATTCATTTTTCCTTTTTAAGTCCAGTTTCCAGAGTGGAGTTGCTCATTCGTCGTTAGTCTTTATTGTTTAAAAATGTTAGGTTTTAGCTCAGATTTGATCAGTTTCGGTATTTGTTTGACTGTTTTTAACTAAATATTTCACTTTGTGAAGGCAGCAGAGCATGTTGTATTTACAGATTTTACCAAACTGACAATGACTGAAACTACCGACATTTCCTCAATATTTTGAAAAACAGTGGCGTAGGTGGGATTTTTCAACAGGGTGGGCTTTTGCAAAGTAGTGTGGGCCACTATTTTTTTATTTATTTTTTAATTCTGATATAGGCAGTAGGCCTACAGCAATTGTCCCAAAATTAAATAACACGGGATTTCATCACAGATCAGACAATTAATGGCAAACAATAATGGGCTACACTGATAAATAATTATACTTCATCCCCTAATTTAAGGCACAACGTACATGCATGCATGTGATTTTAACATGCGGCGAGGGTGGAGAGAGAGAGCATGTGCATGAGGTTGTGGCGAGCGTTATCATGTCTCTCAACAGCTTGTTGACACCCGGGAAAATGTCCGGCAGACCTCTCACTGTCATCCCTGCCAGGGTCGCAAACTCATTCCCTAACGCAGCCTTCCTTTCAAGTTAATGCCGGGCACTCCTGATTGGGTGGGCCAGCTGTAAATCATAGCGGCACTGGCCCACATTGGCCCTTATGTGGTCCCAAATCGAGGCCCCTCCTGTTATGAATGACCCCAAACACAGATGGCTATCTTTAGCCGCATCAGCAGGTGGTGATAAAAACACCTCACAAAGGTCTCATTGTGTCAGAAGTCTGTAAGCGGCTGTAAAACAGTTAAAGTCAGAGAGAAATGTGCTTTTTAAAGGTCTTCTCAGCTAAGACTGAACAGTTGTGGTTTGACACTGCTGAGCAACAAGTGGGAAATACAGTCTGTTCGGACAGGAAGTCATTTTTCTATGTTTTATTTTAATCTCCTGCTGTAAAGGGCGAACACGTGGCCGCAGCTTTTCTTGGAGCAACGTATTTTTGAGTGCAATCTGAAGTCCGGTCATGACCTTTGACCTTTGCTCGCTGTAAAAGATTCACAGCTCGACAGTTCTCAGAGCGAGGGTGATGTGAGTGAAGTCTGCGAGGTGAAAAATGGTGGCGGGACAGGAGGACTTAAAACCTCCGGCCCGAGCCGTCGTGAAACCGTTCAGGTGAGGCAGAAGAAGTCGCCGCTTTGGTGCGGATGTCGTGGAGAAATTAAGGGTTTTTGTAATTAATTTAACTGTCAGCGGTGTTTGCAGGAGCGCAGCAGGAAGCAGTTTACCGCCGCAATTACGCTCTGAACGAGGCTGCGGGGAATGAGTGGACGCGACTGCTGGCAGAGAGAGAGAGCTCTGTTTCTACCTGTGTGTGTGTGTGTGAGTGCGCGCGTGTGTGTGCGTGTGTGCGTGTGTGTGTGTGCGCGCGCTGAGCTGTTATTCCGAGGGGAGGAGACATTACCACTTGACAGCACAGGAACATAAGAACACACGATATTGCAGTACACACACGCACACACACCTCTTCACACAGTCTCAGATACATCTGCATCTGCGTCCTCAGAGGCACTGTTACACACACACACACACACACACACACACACACACACACTCGGCCGATGTGTTTGAGAGCTGGGAGACGAGATTAAACGTCGGTGTGATCATCGGGGATAATCACCGGCCGCAGCACACAAACACAACACGCCCACATTTCATCTTCGCTTATCTCCTCCCATCTTTACTCCCCCCTTTCCCTGCCCCACCTGCGTTACGTCCTCTCCAGTTATTTCCCCTTTCCTCCTCATTTCCCTTCCTTTTCCTGCTCCTCTTTCCTCCTCCGTCCCTTTCCTTTCATCTCTCCTCTACCCTCTTTTCCTCTTCTCTTGCCTTTCCTCTCCTCCTTTCTCCTCTATCCCTTTCCTTTTATTCCTCTCTGCCTCGTTCCTCCTCTTTTCTTTCCTTCGTCTCCCTCCTCTTCTTTCCTCTCTCCTTGCGTCCTTCCTCTCCTTTCCCTTCATTTCATCTCTACTCTTCTCTCCCCTGTCTTCATCTTCTCTCTCCTTTCCTCCCTTCATTTCTCCTCACATCTCCTTCCCTCCCCTTTTCTTTCACCTCTCCTTCCTTTCTCCTCTTCTTTCTCTTATCCTCTCCTCTTTTTTCCTTTCCTTTCCTTTCCTTTCCTTTCCTTTCCTTTCCTTTCCTTTCCTTTCCTTTCTCTTTTCTTCTCTTCTCGTTTCCTTTCATCTCTCTTCTCCTCTCCCCCTTTTTCCTCTTTTCTCTCCTCTCCTGTTTCTTCATCTCATCTCCTCCCCTTCCTTTTCCTTTTATCCCTCCTCTTTCCTTTCCTCTTTTATTCTCTTCTCATCTCCTTTCCTGTCATCTCTCTTCTCTTCTCCCCTTTCTCTCCTCTTTTCTCCTCTCCTTTCCTCCCCTTTCCTTTCCTTTTATTCCTCTCTTCTCCTTTCCTTCCCTTTATTCCCTTCCTTTCCTCACCCTTCATCTGCCCTCCCCTCTCCCCTCTGCCTCCTCCTCAACTCTTTCCCTCTCTCCTCTCCTCTCCTCTCCTCTCCTCTCCTCTCCTCTCCTCTCCTCTCCTCTCCTCTCCATCCTGCTCCACCCTTTTTTCATCAACTCACCCTCTGTCCTCCATTTCAAATCTGAAAGCTTTATTTAAATGATCGCTCTCTAACAGTTCAGGAAAAACAAACAAACAAACAAACCACGATTGATCATCACAAACCACCAACAACAGGGACGCCATGCTAATCACATCAGCACATTAAGGGAACCCTCCACCTCTTTCACATCCACCTTCCTGCCTGAGAGACTTATCTGTTATCTGTGTGTGTGTGTGTGTGTGTGTGTGTGTGTGTGTGTGTGTGTGTGTGTGTGTGTGTGTGTGTGTGTGTGTGCATTTGCCAAACAGTGTGTGTGTATGTGAGAGAGAGGATTATGCCGCATCAGAGCCAGATTTGGTCCGTATGCTCCAAGGCAGTCACTGCCCCCCCCACCCCCCCACCCCCCACCAGCAGCAGCAGATTATGTGTCCTTCACTGCACAAACCTCACAGGCAGAAGCCAAAAACTGGATGATATTTCAAAAACACATTAGCATACAGACATGAAACGTGGCTAAACTTGAAGAAATGTGTGTGTGCGTGCGTCCGGGAGAGTGTGTGTGTGTGCACGCGTGTGTGTGTTGTGTCTGGCTGTCTCTGCCCATCTGTCCATCTGAAGCTCGACAGAGTGTCAATAGATGCTCTGAGGCTGTTTTTTTTTTTTTTTTTGCGCATATCACTGGAGTGTGTGTCTATTAATAAACGCGCAGAGGTACATGAGACAGGATGTGGTCGCCATGGTGCAAGGTCCTCCCACGCCTTGT